>NC_052637.1:10788825-11096881 GCF_016161935.1 Mauremys reevesii | reverse complement strand
ATATACCCTTCCACTAAAATAACCTTATTACAGAGCTTTGGAACAACAAGCCAGGACAAGCACACCCACTTTGATGAGTTCATTTAATACAAGCTCTAGTTCAATAGCTTCCCACCATCCCCAGCCCTCTGGCTAGAAATCTGAGGTAGCCAGAAGGATCCCATGTACAATATGGGGAGTGGGTTAACTTTTTATGTCCTTGCTTCCAAAGACTGTTAGTATGCAATTTGGCCAATGCAGTTTTTTTCTTTTACTTAAGAAAATACATAAGACTTTAGTATATCACATTTTTCTGATGTATCCAAACACTTTGTATTTTAAGTTGAACAAAACAAATATCTGCATTTCAATTCAAGCCTTCTGCCTTATTTCAAACCAGACCATCCCATGAAAATATTAAACAACAATTCTGGCCACTTGAGACAGACACCACAAGACAGAACATAAACACAAAACATAATTTTTACTCTGCCAGTAAATCATGGTATGTTGTATGCTGTTTAGCTGGCATTAGTTTTCTTTGATTATCTGAAAGACAAAAACAAAGGTCTACCCCTTCTGGGCAGTCAATTATTGCTTAAAATATACAAATACCCTTGTTGATTTTAGGCAAAACAGGGGAATACCCATATTTTCTTGTATATGTTTTATAGGCAGCCCAGGTTTCAGTGGCTTTTACCTTATCAGTTAGATAATTTGCATTAATACAGATGCTTTCTGGCTTGCTTTTTACTTTTAACTCCTGCTTTTAAACACTAAAAGAAAACATCACCACTTATAGTGCCTTAGAGCCTAATAAATTTTCATTTACACAGCACTGTATACATTCTTCAGCTAATTCAACAAAATTGTTCATAGCCAAATGATTGCAATCTAATAATTTCTTTGCCTGAATTTATTTACAAACATTTAAAAAAAAACACCAAGAACTTTTCTCTTTAGCATTTTACACAGGTCAACTACTACTCCCTCCAGCAACTACAGAGTTAACTCTTCACTCTCCTTCAAATCACTTGCTCTTTCCTTATATCACTTGCTTTGTCTTTCAACAGCCACTTACCAATTCAAATCACCATTTCAAATATCCTCCTGAGTATTTGAAATCCCCATGCTTATACTCACTTACTTCTTCCTTCCACAAGACCCTCAAAAGTTTCCAACCTGTTCTCCAAGCTCTCTGTCTGTTGCCGCCTGGGCCTGATCCTTTTTTTTTTTCCGCTGAACCGTTTCTTTCATGGGCTTCTGCCCCATCCTTCTGGTCTTTTCCCAAAACATTTTATTCACAAGACGACCCGAGTCCTCCTCGTGAGGCTTGCCACCTGGGCAAAACGCATGGCCCACTGGCGTTAACTATTTAATTGCCTCTTGTAGCAAACACACTGCTGTTACGGCGTATGCTGAGCACAAATGGTTACATTTTAACAAGTCCCTGAAGGACTGGTACTTGCTTAGCCAGGGCTTCCTTTTTTCCAACTACTCTATTGCCCAGTCCTGCTACGACTGGGGGTAGATCCTTTCACCCGCCACCCTTTCTGGTCAACCAGGGTGGGGAGAGGAATGCTAAACCCTTCTCCAGTTCTCAGACTTACTGCAGCTGAGAATGGGCACACCTTTAATTATGCAATCCTCAACATATAACACCAACAGAACCAAATAAAACAAACATAAAACAACAAGGGTAAAACAAATAGATGGTGTAAATTCTACAGGGTTCCCCCATTCTCTATTGCTCACCAAACTGTGACAAATTTCTGTTACCAATTTATGCCTCATGTCAGGTGATCAAACTGACACTGCAGGACGTTGCAGGAGGATAGAGAAAATACACCATATAACCAAATTTTAAAGCTTCATTAAAATGATAAAACGACAATGGAGAGTGTTGGGAATGCTCCACATCACTCAAGAAAGATATAAATGCCCCATACTTACACATATCCAGACTGGCCACGTCTGTATATAACATTCAGAAAAGGGAATAGGTGGACGGGAGATTATCCTGTATACAGCTTGTTCAGAATTTCCAACATGCTTCCGCTCTTGGGAAGGCTGTTCTTTTACACCCTGGAATCTCCTGCGGTGTCTCTTTCAGAGATTCTAGTCCAGGTCAGCTACCTGTGGCTTCTCCAGTGTCACCAAGCCACACCAACACCGGCATCCGTCACAAAGTCAGACTGTTGGATCTCACCAAACAGTTAAGCTTTGCAAATGTAATCTCAGTTCTGTAACTTGTACTGCCTTTGGTTTGCTTGACCTTGAGCATAAAACAACTTTCTCTTTTTATCTCTGGGCGAAGCTGAGTTTTAAATTAACCCGTTTCTAGACAAATTGCTCACACTGTGTCAGAGGCTTTTCTTTGGTGATTAAAAGCTCCTCTGAGATATATGATCCTATCTAGATTAAAGGTACCTTTTAATGGGCATTGTTTAGATGGATCTTCACGCGTATAAAGATTCCAATTCTCTAAATACCTGCAGGTTTTAGAACCATAATGTACGTACATATAATATGCTGGGGTACCCTTAGGGGGTGAGGTGGAATGTTTAGACTGTCCCTTACCCACACGGAAAGAAGGGGGAAGAGAAGATGGGTTCACACGCTCCTAGACCCGATTACAGTTTTGGCTTCCAGCATACCAATAGAACAAGAAACAAAAGTACCCCTACCAAAAAGAAAAGCCAGCCCTGAGGCTGCTCTAAGTCCCAGTAATTGTTCAGCACGGCCCACGGACTTGTGGAGTTAATGGAATTATTCATTAGCCGTGTCTGAACCTAGGTACCTTAACCAGAAAGCTTTTACCCACACACCTTCCTATTTGTGGGTTCCTGTACCATTAGGGGCCCAAGGTCCCAACCTCACTCTGGGGCGTTAATCCTCAAACCCAGGAGGTACGCGCACACCACACGCCCGAGTGGCCACGTCTGGCAGGTGGACTCCCCTCTTCTGGTACTGTCTTGCCTCCGTGTCGTTTGGAGTTCTCTATGGGCTCGAGCAAACCAATAGCTCAAGGTGGCCACTCTCCTGAGCCGTCCTCGGTCAGCGCCCCAACAGGAGAGAAGTCCCGGCGTGGAGTCGCCATTTGTTAGCCAAAGGGCTCGTTTCCCCTGGAGCTTACCTAATTACACCAAGGAGGCACGGAGACAGGAAGACGAGTACCACACCCTTTATTGATCGGTCAGCTGAGCGGGTGTTCCTCTCGGCTAGTGCCAGAGAAAGAGACACACCTTTCATGGCCAAACGGCCTACCTTTATAGCCGGTAACAAACAACTTAGCCTACGTTTGTCTACGTCATTTGGTTGACCTATAAACCCTGTGGATAATTAGGATACATATATCATTTTGTGGGGGCTACAAGAGACATACAGCTGTTGAGGATACATTTGTCATTCTGAAGGGGACACAAGATACATCCGTTGACCCTTTGTACTAGATATTTTGGTTGCATACATGTGAACGCAGCTGCATAAGCCAACATATACTTGGGGAGCCAAACAAAACTGATAAGCGAAATAGCTGACTTAGGTAGATACACGGCCTTCAGTCTAATGAGTTCTGTAAGCTTTCCAACACAGTTTGGACAAGCATAACATAACTTTGGTTTACTCAGGCCTAATACGGAAAGGCTTCATTAGCACTATGATTTTTCCAACAACTCTGGTTGAGAACCACTGGATTAGAGGGTTTCCTTTTGCTTTTCTGTTCCTTTGGAAAGAAGCCTGGGGATGAAATACACTATAAGAAACAAAAGTTAATTATACAATTGCCTAACATTGGTGATGTTGCAACTCAATATTTTTATAATATAGGTATCATATTTGTGTATGTATGTGTGTTGGTAAAGAAGTCTCTAACCCTACAATGAATGGGTGCTCAGCATTCCGCTGAGTCCATTTTGCCTGCACCCTCTCACTGAGCACAGTCTCTCTCATTTTCTGATCTTTGATCAGCTCAAGTTAAAATCTCCCACCAGCCTAGTAGTATCCACCTGTGGCATATTACATAAGTCCTAAAAAGAATGGGACCACAGGTTTTAAGAGGACTGTCTGTGCCCATGTTACTGTGAGTCTGTAAGAGCATGGCAAGAAGGAAACTAATGGAAACATGACATTAGACTACAGCAGGCTTTAGTTCAGGCCCTAAACCAGCCTATGGTATGTCTATTTTATTTTAACCTAAGAAAACTGATTGGTTAGCATTGTCCAAACATGGATTTCCTGCTAGCTTTTCTCAGGGCCTCCTTGACCTCTTTGTTTCTCAGGCTGTAGATGAGGGGATTGACCAGGGGAGTCAGGACAGTGTAGAAGACAGAGAGAACTTTCTTGAAGTCTCTCAGTTTGTTGGTTGTGGGGAACATATAGGCAATCAGTAGAGTTCCATAATATATGGTCACCACAATGAGGTGGGAGGAGCAGGTGGAAAAGGCCTTTTGCCTCCCGGTGCTGGAAGGGATTTTTAGGATGATTGCAATGATGTAGATGTAGGACATCGAAGTAAGTAGGAATGGGACCAGTAAGAAAATCAAGCTGAGTGTTAAAGCCAACATTTCCATCATCTGAGGATCATTGCAGGAGATTTTTACCAGGGGGATAAAATCACAAAAGAAATGGTCAATATCATTGGGTCCACAGAAAGTCAACTGGGTTATCAACAATGTTGTTAGGCTACTAAGTAGGAAGCCACCTGTCCAAGAGCCACCTGCAAGCTGGAGGCAAGACCTGACACTCATATGGGCAGCATAGTGCATTGGATTGCCTATGGCTAAATACCGATCATATGACATCACCAATAAGAGAAAGCATTCTGTCGCAACCATAGAAGCAAAGAAATAATATTGTGTGATACACCCACTAAATGAAATAGTCCTGCCCTCGGTCAGGAGACTGGCCAGCAAGCTGGGCAGGATGGTCGAGGTGTAGCAGGTCTCCAAGCAGGACAAGTTCCCCAGGAAGAAGTACATGGGGGTGTGAAGGTGTTGATCAGTCACAACTAGTGCCACGATGAGGATGTTCCCGGCCATGGTTGCAATGTAGATCACTAGAAACAGCAGGAAAAGAAGGATTTGCAGTTCAGGGAGAGTCCCAAATCCCAGGAGGATGAATTCTGCAACGGACGTTTGATTTCCCTTTTTTGGGTTCATCATGGGGTGTGTCTATGGGAAAGAAATTTACTGCGTGACATAAATGAACACCATTCACTCAGTAAAACGTCAGCATTGTTTTTTGAATGTCTACCTCTGCTGGCTACCGGAACAATAGCTGAGTAGAGAATAGAAGAGAGGGTAGGGGAAATGCCATCTCTTTTGATCCCTGGGACACATTTCATATCTGAGCAGACTACAGGTTTAAAAAAATGTTAATCTCTCTGGAAACCTGTGTAGTACCTTGACACATGGCACCAAGCACTGAAATATTATGGTGATGGGGCTGATAGAGAAGAGCACAGAAACACAAAAAGAGGAGACAGATTAGACTGATATTGGTTCAAATAATCACATATATCACGGCCTAGTATCTAAAAGCAGAACAAAGTAGGCTGGAGTTCCACTGCTGAAATGGGTCAGGATTTTAGAGGAAGCCACAACAAAGAAAGAAACCAGTCAAATAGGGCTGGGAATTGCCATGGGTGGGCAGCCAACTGAAAGTGAATTGCAGGGGAAATTAGCAGCCTAATTCTATTAGTACCCTCTGAAAATTTTATCCTAAACAAACAAGACTATCCAGTGCTTCCCTATGACAATAGTCCATAATCCTGCCGTAGGACACTCCACGTACAAAGACCCAACCAGGTGACCATCTTATGCCGAAAGGAATGACAATTGAAAATCCCTGCAGTTGGCCCACAGTGGTGGAAGTGTTATTACTGGTCATACAGTTACTCAATAGTTATTAAAAACAAGAAATAATCCTAGAAATCACCAATTTTACTAAAAATGTGCCCTCTTTTCATGAATGATTTCTGTTCAAAATTTGTAAGAAATATTATATATGCATATTATAAGAGTGGTTTGAAATGGTTTTCATACCAATTTTGACGTTTAAAAATGTATTTTTATTGATTTTATTTCTAGATTTGTATTTTATATTACTTTTATGTTTTTATATTTTATTGTGTTTTATTTGTAAATTTAAAAATTATTTCTCTTTTATTTTATTTTATTTCATTTTATCAAACAACATACAATAACTTTTTTTCCCTAAATAAAATTTTGTAAAACTAAATATGTTTCCATGGAACATTTTGATTTTGATGAATTGGTATTTTCTGATGGAAAAATATTCCATCAGAAATTTTTATCAGCTCTACATTTTATTCTATTCTTCATATTTTGTTAAAATATCAATTCTTTTTCTTTTTGTTTGTGGCTGTTGTATTTGCCAATACTGCCTCACTTGCCATTACCGATTCTTAGAGAGACAAGGTGGATGAGGTAATATCTTTTACTGGACCAATTTACTAATCTTTATTAACTGCTAAGTAAGGACCTGATCCTGCACAGAGTTAATTTTACAAACTAGAATAATTCTGTTCAGTCTGAGCCTCCTCTTGCTGAAGTCAAAGATAAAATCTCCACTGACTTCAAGGATGGGACCCTTTGATTTCAATGGGGTTTGGACAGCTAACATCTTGAACCTTCTTCAAAATGTATAGCTTGCCTCAGCAGGATTCGATTTCAATCAACAGACATCAGTAAACGTTGCTATCAGCTGAGACACTGAAACCAACAACAGAAAATATCCATCAGAAACAGATGGCATTAGCACAGCCTTCCCCCGCACCATGCATCGGCAGGGATGGGAGTCGCCGGCCCCACAGCCAGGCAGGGACCCTCTGCTCTCAGCTGTCACTGGAGTGAATGAGTGGGGCAGTGACAGCAGAGCTGCACAGAGCTCCCTGCAGACTGAGCACAGGAGCAAATATCAGGTCTGCTTTACCCACCTCATCTCCCTGTCTGTAATGAAGCAGCCTCTGGCAGGACACTACTGAAAGTATCAATTCAGGACAAATTGCTTAGAGCAGGGCAGTCACAGCCCAAGGCTGGGGTTCCTCCACTACCAAGGCACACCAAACCAGCCAAAGAGAGAGGACTTTGTTTTTACCCCGCTGGCTAAGCAATTCCCTCAGACACTCCAGTATCCCAGTATCACCATGAGCACCACTTCTTATGGGGATGACTGGTTATGAAAACCAACATCCCAGTAAAAGAAGATGCTCTCCTGATCCCAAAGGACCAAGCCCCAGACGCAGGTCAATATACAAATCAGATCTTACCCACAAATCATGCTGTTGTCAATCCTTTAGAATATAAAATCTAAAGGTTTATTCATAAAAAGAAGAAAATATAGATGAGAGCTAAAAGTGGTGAAAGTAATCAATTACATATGGCAATGGCAAAGTTCTCGGTTCATGCTTGTAGCAGTGATGGAATAAACTGCAGGCTCAAATCAAGTCTCTGGAGTACATCCACAGCTTGGATGGGTCGTTCAATTCTTTATTCAGAGCTTCAGCATAGCAAAGTTCCTCCAGAGGTAAGAAGCAGGATTGAAGACCAAATGGAAGGGTTTACAGGGCCTTTTATATCATCTGCCATGTGGAAGGAAACCCGTTTGTTCCTACTGTGGAAAATCACAGCAGCAAGATGGAGTTTGGAGTCACATGGGCAAGTCATATGTCCATGCATGACTCAGTTTTCAGGCGGCAGCCATTGCTCACATACTACCTTGAACTTTCCCAGGAAAGCTCCTCAGATGTGGATTGGAGTCTCCCAAGTTCAGTTAAGTGTTTCTTGGTTGGGCACTTACTCAGAATAGTCCTTTCCCAAGAAGCTGACCAAATGCTTCACTGATGCTACTTAGAATAAAATACATTGAGATACTAGTACCTAGCCAATATTCATAACTTCAAATACAAAAATGATACACACATACAGACAGCATAATCATAACCAGAAAATTACAACCTTTTCATAGACACCTTGCTTGACCTCCTTTGTACACGATTCGGTGTAACTATGGTTGCAACAGTGATCTATATGGTCCCACTTCATGTCAATAACTTCACACCTCCAACGCAAAATTGATGCAAGAAAGGATGACACAAACATTGCTGACTGCATCCCAAGAGCTCCCCATCCTTGGTTCTGTCTTACTACAGCTAGTATTAGGTTAGAAGCTGTATCAGTGTATAACTGAAATGGTATATCAAAGTCATGTTTAATAACATAACTGAATTTCTTTACAAACTCAAGGTAAAACTTGGTTAGAACAATAGTGGATTGGATCTGCTTTTGCAGCATGGTTCCTGTATGTCTCATGTGATCTTGCCAAGAGCTAAAGAACATAGCTACTTTATCCATACAAGTTCTGGCAAATGTTTGGAACCCAATTAATATCAAGACAATGTAGATATTAATGTTGTCCATTGTATAGGAATCCTGGCATTTTGCCATGAAAGCAATATAGCAGTGTGCCTCAGTTTCCCTTTTCATACAGCACATCAGGTCTGGAATGTCTTTTCTTCTGTGAAAAGTTCCAAGACTGTTTACAGGCACTAACTGTGCAGCATCCATATCACAGTGTCTTTTAACACAAAGTGTGTTCTTATGTATCACTCTTAACATGTTCAAAGAATTAGGCACACTGTACATTTTTACAGTTCTTGGTACCAGCAACACATTAGTTCCAAAAATTACCATCATTTTTGTTATGCCACACCTTTGGCTCAATACCATTTGGGTTTTGGCATTTTAGGGCTACCCTGTGACTTCCTTTTGCAAAATTAACTTATCTTTTTCCTTCTTGTCCTGTAGGATCAAACCCTGATTTCTCCTGCTTAACATAATCCATTAGCTAGCTGGGCTTGTCCTCTTTGCTAACAACCACCAGCAAGTCTATCTTCCCTCTGTCAGCCAGGTAATGTGCATCAACCCAGACACTAGCTTGTATACTAGTTTTAAGATTCTCAACTGTTACCAGTTCCAAGGCTGGACTCTGACTTAAAGAGATACCAAACAAATTCAGTGTCTGAGGGTGAGAGTTTGCTTAAGCATTCAGCCATAAAACTGTTATTCTCTGAAACACCAGTAACCAAATCTGTCCTCAGACCCTGAAGCACAGACTACTTACGTAAAGCATCAGAATGGAGACATTCCTCTCTCAACAACCTTGTCTTCCCAACAAACTGGTCAAGCACAGTCACTTGGTTATAGGGCTGGTCAACTTTTTTTAACAATTTTCACTTCATCTGGGATCTTCTCAAAGCTATTCACACTGGATCTTTCAAAAGGAAAGTCAGTGGGTACATTCACAACAGAAAATTTCTGGCTGTTAGGAACCAAAACTTCCTTGATCAAGTCACTTCCACACCATTCAGTTGCAGCAAACTGCTTGCAAAGACTACCCTGAAAACATTTCTCTTCAGGAATCTTTCTAAGCACCAGTTCATCTTTACCTTGCTCCACAGAAGCATTGCTCTGCTAAGCCACTACCAACTCCTGTGTTCACTTACATCCAGAATCACCTTTGGCCCATCAGGTGGATTCCTACACAATCCCCTTTCAGGCAAACTCGTATACTCACTAGATAAAAGGTTAGAGATACTTTCTTTCCCTCTGCCACACACAAGCTCAGGAATCTTTTCCTTCTTGCTTCAACTTTCCAAACTGTCAGTGGGTAACATAATCAAATCACGTTTATGCTCTCCTTGTGCCCTGGCTAGGATATTAATCTGGTCACAAAGAGTTTGTATACCCTTTCCGAGAAACACACTAGCAACAGGCAAAGCAACAGTACCCAAATCGTTTGGTCTCTGGGATTTTGCTAGGACACTAACTGGATGCAACCTAGTTATGGTGTCATTCTCCACACAGATAACAGGTAAAGTATGGGGATACTCATCTTCCACTATCCTTGCCTTCCCAAACTGCTGACTAAACAAAGCCATCCGCTTTGGGGGCATAGCTCAGTGGTTTGAGCATTGGCCTATTAAACTGAGGGTTATGAGTTCAATTCTTGAGGGGGTCATTTAGAGAACTGGGGTAAAAATCTGTCTGGGGATTGGTCCTGCTTTGAGCAGGGAGTTGGACTAGATGACCTCCTGAGGTCCCTTCCAGCCCTAATAGTCTATGATTCCATGAGCAGCTCACAAAGCTGCCTAGGCTCCTCCAAAATTTCCTTCTCCTCTCTCCCTTGTCCTAGCACACAGGGCTGGTTATAGACAAATACTGGGAGAGTGGGGCAGCTTCTTTACCAGTTAAATTGCTGTTCTCCACATTACACTGAGCAAATGCTTCACTGATGCTACTTAGAATCAAACACATTGAGCTACAAGTACCTAGCCAATATTCATAACTTCAAATACAAAAATGATGCACACATACAGACAGCATAAAATTACAATCTTTTCATGGACAACTTACTTGACCTCCTTTGTACAAGATTTGGTGTAACTATAGGACCTTGGTTGCAAAAGTGATCTATACAGAAACAGTTCATGCCAGTAACGTCACAACTTCTCCATGCCCGAGGAATGTCTGTGACAGAAATAAAAGTAAAATATTGTGCATAGCATGGAGGGAAGCTTAAAGTGGAATGAAGGATGCTCCAGTGTTTGAAGAGTTTGTCTTGGATTTGGAAGATGCTTGTTCAATTCCCTCCTTGGTCACAAACTCCTTGTGTGACTTTAGGCCAGATTTCCAAAGGCCAGTAGGTACCTAAAAATGCACATTGGGGCCTGAGTAGGGTCAGTACCTAATGCCCATTAATTTCAAATCCCGCTAGGGGTGTCTGTGCCTTTAGGTCCTGAAATACCTCTACAAATCTGTTCCCCTGGGCATCAGGTCCTCGTCTTTAAACTGGTATAATAGCATCTCATAGGATGATGGGAGGATAGATACATTAAAGACAGTGAGGTGCCCAGATCCCACAGTGATGGGAGCCAGATAACAAGCTAGGATGGCAGTGACTTGAGAGGTCTTTTCTTTTTCCAAATTCAGCTATTTTGCTTTGGGTTGGGAGTTTAAGAGAGATCATTGCCAAATTCCCCTTGGATCAGTTATCTAACAAACTTACGTTGTTTCAAAAACCTCTGAATTCAAGGAAGAGGGAGGGAAAGGCTGATTTACCTCTAAGGCAGGTCTATTACCAGCTGGAGTCTCTGTTGTCACCTCCTCACTCAGCATTTCCAGGAACAGGATCCATGTTATTCAGTCCATCTTCTGTCCCCACCGCATCCACGTACTATCATGTGTCCAGTAAATAGAATGTCATTACCCAGATGGGCTACCGTGGCTCTGTCTGGTAATGTGTCTTATGAATCATACCCTCTGTCAAATGAGGAACATCTTCTCTGATGCATTATATATCCTTCTGTGGGGAGGTGCAGTCTCCTGAGGCATGTCTTCTGTGGGGAAGGTAACAGGCAAGGGAAAGTAAGTGTTTGGTTTATTTTAGACAATGTCGCTAGAGTCAAACTTCTAGTCTTGAAGGGAAAGTCCTGAAGAGAGAAAAAACATTTTATCCTAAAACAAATCTGTTTATTGGGTGAATGTTGTTCTGATTGTGAAGTAATAACTCACTAATTCTAGGAATAATATTTACAGCTGAGATTTACAGAGCTGCCTAAGTGATTTAGACACTAAGTTCCCATTCACTTCCCTGAGGCAGCTTTGAAAGTCTCAGCATAGTTAGCTGAACTTGCACTTTCTCTAAACAAATACTGCCCTGAATAGCAACCACACCTGTATACAGTAATATAACATCAGATGATCAGTTCAAGTAATATTTTAAAAAGCGCCTGTTTTTAAAAAGTGATTTAGGTGCCTAAGTCCCACTTCAAAAATGTCTTACTTACTAAGGCTTAGCAACCTGAGTCTCACTGAAAGTCAACACAGCTTTGGCTCCTAAGTCACTTTTGATGTTCGCTTAAGTGTTTTTAAAAATGTTACCCGACTGATGCTCAGATAAAATGCAAGTAGAAGAAGGTTTTTCACACATTTACACTGGGATATGTACACAATAAACACTCAATTCCCATAGCATTGCTATGAGAGTTTGGCACCTAACTCCTTTAGTCTTCTTGGATAAGCCCAGAGCATGCAAGCACAGAAGTCCGGGGACCTGAGAAGGGAAAAGTGCAAAATCCCTGAAAAGTTTCAGGGTCACATGAATCTTGAGTGCCACAGTAATTATATAATATAGATAATCTTGTACCAGAACTATAGGCCTCTAGTGGGTCTATTGGAGTGTTTAGTGTAATGAGAGAACAGTACTGATTACATCCTGTGGAGGACAGTGTTATACATTCACGCTAGCCAGTTTATGGTCCTATATGGGTACAGTGACTATCATATCAGTTGTGTGTATTACAAGATATTCTACAACTTAAGTCTAAAAACTGCTTTTTCAGCATGAAGTTTGACATACTGTCACTTCTTACCCTGAAGGAAATGTTTGTTTCAGCCTTTACGGAAGAGCACAAATATCCACATATTTCTGAATGCAAAACAAACTGTTATTCCCAGTCCTCTTCTAGCATAATTTGCTCCCTAACCACTTAGTAAGGTCTCAGTTGAATTTATCACCAGTTTGAATAATTTTGTGTCTCCACAGTTTGTTCTTCATAATGCCCAATGCTAAATATTTGTGGCTCACATAAAAGCATTTTTTAAAAAAAGGTTTCTTTTTCTTTTGTTTTCTTTTTAAATAATCTGACAAATATATAGCAGATATGGGTGAAATCTTATTTAACTCTTTGAATAATACTGGCTGAATATAGGGCTAGAATATATAATATAATATAATATAATATAATATAATATAATATAATATAATATAATATAATATAATATAGGGATAGATCTGAATCTTCACAAATCTTGGGTTACATTTTTAATTCCAAGTTTTAATTCCAAGTTTATCAAATAGTAATCACTTAAACAATATTTTAACTAAAATCACAATTTTAATATTTAATATTCCATTTGTCATTCCCCGTGATCAGCTGCCATCTAGAGCTCATAAGAATGGATCCATAAAACATTGGCTGCCCCATAGTCCCCATTATAGAGTATAGCCACCCCTTCCCCGCCCCCACCCTTTGCTGTCCCTAGTGCTCATTATACAGCATGCCCTCCCCTTCCCCACCCCACCCTCTGCTGCCCCCTAGTGCACTACTATACCATATGCATTCTATATACTACCTGTTTTGTTATATTTTTACCCTCTATTTTTTCTTAGTGGCTGTAAGACTGGGGGGGGAGGGGCTGGCACAAAAGGGGGGATTTCTGAAGTGTCTAAATGGCTTAGGAGCCTAAAACCATTTTTCATAAGTGACATAGGTACACAGGAGCCTATCTCTTACTGACTGTTGATGAGATTAGTGTTCCTAAGTGCATCGGTTCCTTTTGAATATCAGATTTAGAGGCTAGATCCACAAAAGAACTACAAATAACTCACTATGCATTAGGCCAAAGGGAGAGGGGGACTGACTCTACGTCCCAGTGGTCAGAGCACTCGTGAGAAGGGATGCCCCTGTTCAAACCCTGCTTCATGACAGGCAGAGGGGGAAAAGAACCCTGGTTTCCAACTTCCAAGGTGATTGCCCCTGCTGGGGGGGTCACAGCTGAGAGCCCCACACACAGATGCTCTCCTCCCTCAGGCTGAGATTTAGGCACCAGGCTGGCTTTTGTCAAGTCCTTTCTTAGGTCTAGATCCTCAAAGGGACTTGGGCTCCCATCTTCCACTGAAATCAATGGGAGTCAGGAGCCTAACCTGAGCTGTGGGATCACTGCCTGGCAAGGTGCCTAGAAGCTGGGTCTCACCATGCTTAAATCCCTTTGTGGATTGAGGGACAGATTTTTACAGGTGTTTAGTGTGACCCCAGTCCATTTGATGACAACTGGCAGAGGACACAGGGATCTCATGGGTTCACCAAAAGGGGTCATGCACAGTCTCTAGAGTGTCACACGGGTCATCAGAATCATTGTAAGATGTATGCACAGAAAATGTGAGGAGCTATGTATATATGCTAGAAATTAGGTTCTCTAGGCCTTGTAGTTCAAGGCCGGTCACTTGCAGGTAGCACGCCTTGAGATAAACTTTTCCAGACATTAGGAGGGAGCCACTAATCACCCTGGTGCACCACTGTGCATTGGCTTCGTATCTCAGGTATATCACTAGTTTCATGGTGCATGTACCTGAGCTACTTTGATACTTTCTTCCTATGGCCAAATAACCTAAACTCCTCTATAGATTTCAATGACAACTTCAACCACCACTACCCATCCATCAAACTCTCTCTAGAACACTCTCACACCAGCATCATCTTCCTGGACAGCACAATCAGCATCAACAATGGAACCCTACAGACAACCATATAAAAGAAACCAATGGATCACCACACCTACTGTCAGAGCCAGCAACCATCCCTGACACAACAAAAAATCTGCTATCTACAGCCAGGCACTTAGATACCACAGAATATGCACCAAGGAGAAAGTCTGGGATATTCACCTTAACACGCTTAAGAGTGCCTCCACCAAACAAAGACACTCCAAATAAGTAGATCACATCATGGAGCATGCCACCCAAATACCCTGAGAGAACCTGCTTTAATGTGGAAAAAAACTCTCCAGCCACATACCCTGTATGGGTTCCCACGTCGTGTGGTAGGTGAAAACTAAGGGTATCATTCAACAGTTACAGACCATACTCAACTAGAACCCCATCCTGAAAGAAATCTTTCCTGAACTCCTTCTTCTGGTCTTCAACCCCCCACCCAACCTCTCCAAGTTCATCATAAGAAGCAAGCTCCCCACAGACCAGGCGACACTAACTCAAAGTGGCACCAGACCCTGCCAAAACAGCCGCAAAACCTGTAGTCATATCTCCACTTCTGTGATGAACAATACATCCTCTCCCTCACAACACACCTTTCAAAATCCATGGGTCCTACAGATGCCTATCATATGTCATGTACCTCATCCAGTGCACTAAATGCCCCCAAAACAACTATGTGGGTGCAGACAGACAGACAATCCCTACGCTCTCAAATTAACTCTAAAAAAAAAGTAATAAAAGACAAAAACACCATATCCCTTTTGGGTGAACACTTTTCGCAAAGCGATCGCTCCATATATGACCTATCAGTCCTCATCCTCAAAGGAAACCTGCACAATGCCTCAAAAGACGAGCCTAAGAGTTTAAATTCATAACTTTGCTAGACACTAAAAATCGTGGACTGACCACAGACACTGGGTTTATAGCTCATTACAATAATCTGTAACCCACTAACCTCCTTTTATCCTATGACTGCAGAGATGTTAACTGTCCACTTCTCATTGAAAGGTCCCTTGAAATGTGTTAACTTCTTATGCTGAACAATCTGTTCCACCTTATATTTAGCTGCAGATAAATACAGCACATTCTTCAATGTATATTGCTAAAGTGAGGTTTTACTATAGACCACTCCATGGTTACGTGGCAGAGGAAGCTGGGTTGGGTCCTGACTGCAATGGGTACGTTCTGGTCAATCTGCAATGACTTGAGGAGACAAGGGAGGTCAGTGGTCACGTTGTTGCCAATGGTTGCAATTTTATTGTGAGTTTTGAGATATTTGATGTTATATTTCTATTCTCAGCCACTGCAGACAGGAGATCAGAGGAGAATCTTAGCTTTTATTCATTGATTGATTTATTTTAAGATTCTAGCTCTCGTGGTTGTGGAGAAAAGCTTGAGAATGACCTACAAATGTATGTTTAAAGGCTCAGATCCCTTTTTTTTTAAATCTCAGGATTTCTAGGCCAATGTTATGATTTTGGGGAGTTTGACTCATGACTGGTTAACATCCAGGGTTGGCAAAACACAGCAAGGACTCCCCGGTTAATGCAGAGCAAGGGCACAGGATGACAGTGCCGCGAGAGCAGGGCAGTGGAAGAGGCCAGCCCAGACAGTAATCACAGCCAGGCTTAGGCAGGAATCCTGACTCTCAGAGCATTCACTCCCAGTGCATAAATATGCTGCTGTAGGTGTACTAGTAAAACTCCATGGGAATACTTATTCTAGACTGTGAATGGCTTGCCAATTACAGAACCAGTTTCTCCTCCCTTGGTTTTCACACCTCAGCTGCTGGAACAGGGCCTCATCCTCCCTGATTGATCTAACCTCGTTATCTCTAGCTTGCTTCTTGCTTGCTTATATATACACCTTCCCCTGGAAATTTCCACTGCTTGCATCCGAAGAAGTGGGTACTCACCCACGAAAGCTCATGCTGCAAAACGTCTGTTAGTCTATAAGGTGCCACAGGATTCTTTGATGCTTAGACTAAGAATGCCATTTTTCAGTTATCTTATATTGCTTTGAAAGTGACAATCTAAATTGGCAGGAATCACTCTTAGCTGGGATAAGAGTGTCTGGACGGGGAGTTACACTGGTATAGCTATAGCGGTATAGTGATACCTGAATAATTACGCTGGTAACATTCCTCCTAGGGACAAGCCCTAAAGCATCACTTTAACTAAGAAGAAGGCTGAGCTTAGATCAAGGTTAGCTAAGAGTGATCACTTTCCCCAAACTCCACTATCATCTCTGAGTGAGACCTGCCCAGGCAGGGCCAGGTTCCCATTAGTCATTGTTAGACAGCCCCTCACTGAGTGTGTATCTCAATCTCCACCACTGCCACATTCCCTCACTCATATTTCTGCTGTTTCCACCTTGTGATCAGTTCCCATCATAGCCCATTTAGAGGTGTAATGACACTGTTAGACACATGGGGTGCCCCATGGTCAGTTTTAGCACCTCTGGGAGTGTTCAGGCTCTCAAGTCCCCTGCCTCTTATCTGCCTAAATCCCTGGCCTAAGGTACTGATCTGCCCCCTGTCACTGTAGTATCCGGGTGACCCAGAGCTTGTAATGCATTTGTTCTTCCACCACCCCCGGGAGGTAGGGAATGGCTGTTATCTCCATTGTACAGCTGGGGAACTGAGGCTCAGATCTCCTTGGTCAGACCGGGAATCTCTGGTGGAGCAGGGACTGAACACAGGGATCCCAAGCTGAGGAGGGCAAATACCTGATATTTTTGGTTTGGTGGCAGTTCAGAAAATCAGGGGAGGGAAATCGATCTGGGTCAAACAAAATATGAACATTTTTGGAATTTTCAACTAATTGATAAAGTCCATTTTGGATCAGACAAAACATGTTGTTCAATCTGAGCCAGGGGCTGGCTATCAATGACTGATGAGTGCCCTGCTCTGCCTGTTCAGGTCTGAATCAGCAGTGGTGGCGGAGTTGGGGAAAGTGATCGGATTCAGCTGAGCCTGACCTAAACTCAGCCCTTTTCCTAGTCAAGGGGATGCTTTAGGGGTTCTCTATGTTACCATCATAATTATACAGCTCTAATTATACCGCTATAGTTACGCCAGCGTAACTTCGCACAGGGACAATCATCTCGGCCAAGAGGGACCATTTCCAGGTAAGACTATGTCACTTTCAAAGCAATATAAGCTAACTGGAAAATGGCATTCTTAGTCTAGAACAATTGTCCCCAGGGAGCGTTCTACCAGTATAACTATAGCAGTGTATTTATACTGGTCACATTTCCCACCAGTAACTGGGCTGCACTGGGAGGCAGGATTCTCGCCTAAGCCAGGCTGTGATTACTGTTTGGGCTGGAAGACTGGGATCAGTCAGTCACTCTCCACCTGCCCTCACTGGGCCTCTTCTACCACCCCCCTCTCAGGGCATCGTCCTCCTGTGCCATTCATCCATCTTCATCTGAGAACTCTGGCCCTGCTGGGTATTGCTCACCCCAAATATTCACCAGTCATGAGCTAGGCACCCAAGAATCATGAAATTGGCTTAAAGTCATGAGATTTTATTTTTGAAAAAAATGTTGGGTTTGTTTTATTGGCCTTCTCGTTTTTGAGCCTTGTGGTGTGTGTGTGTGTGTGTGTGTGTGCGCACATGTGTGTGTGCACTTCTTCCATGTTTTCAAGCTATTCTCCACAACCTTGAGAGCTAGAAACTTACTAGTTTTTTTAAAATTGAGATTGTCCTCTAATCTTCAGCCGGCAGGAGCTGGGAGTATAACATGAATATCACAAAACTCACAATATAATTGCAAGAGTTGGCAATTCCAATTTCACTGACCACCTTGTCTCTCTATTCCCCAAGAAATCATCAGAGAAAGAGACTCATTAACCCATCCTCTTCTTTTCTCTGGCGCCTAAACAAAACACTGCTTCTTGGTTCATGGGAATTGTCTGGAAAGACCTCACTGCAGCCGTGGCCCAGCCATGGCTTCCTCTGCTAGGTGACTATGGACAGGTCTGAGGCTGAATCTCACTTTAGCTCTAAACACTGGGGAATTCTCTGCATACCTCTGACGCTCTGTACATTTTTTCAAAAACTTGGGTTAAAAAAATCTGCAAATATACTGGAATCTAATCTATCTACCTATGTGCATATGCCTCTCTCTCTAAATTCCATTGGGAGAAATGTTATAATAGATTTCCATTTGTCCTTTCTGCTGCTTTCCACACATCACCAAGCCTTGGATTTTCAAAAGAGCCTGAGGGAGTTAAATGCTTAGCTTTCACTGAGTTTCAGTGGGAGGTAGGCCCTAGCTAAATCCAGCAACATAATCATCCCACAGAGAGGCTGAGGCTAATTTGGGCTAGGCAAGCTGATTTCATCAGGACTGGCGTTTGTGCCATCTATGTTGCAAACCCAGCGGCAGCTTCCCAGACTCAGCCAATGGAAATGTTCTTCAGAAGTAGCATCTGGGGAGACACAACCTTCTCCTGCAGAGGATACAAATATGAGGAGGCGAGTGTGCTCTGTCAATAGAGAGAGGAGAAAGTGCTCCAAGGGAGATATTGGCACCTGGTTGTCTCTTCGGGGGGGAGAGAACCCTATTTCTGGAGGCAAGTGAGAGAAGAACCTGATTCCTGGTCACCAACCCTGAGAGATCCAAGCTCATCAACTGGAGGCTGAATATCCTGTGGTCTCAGGTAAGCATTATCTCTCATGCTGCTGCCATGCATAGAGACAGAACCTCTCTGTCAGGGGATGTATGGACCTGCTGCTGTCTCAGCCATTAAAGCGTTAATAGGGAAACGGCGCCTGCCTGCTCAGTTGGGGCTGATTGGTGGCCTCACAAGGGCTGCAGAGATAAAAGGGCTGCAGAGCAGAAGGATGGGATGGCTGCTAGAGACTGAGGCACTGCAGAGAGGAGACTCCTTCAGTCACAGACTGGCAAGGAGCTGCCCGGGAAGTCAGACTTTCCCAGGGAGACCCAAAATGTGAGTCTGGGAAAAGCCTCCATAAGAGGCCAGGTAGGAAGGCGCAAGGGGATGAGGGCAACTGGCTCCAGCTGCTTCACACAGGGTCCCTGGGCTGGAGACAGGGTCACTGGGCCAGAAGAGTAGGCGAGCTCCCTGCAGACCAAGACACGGCAATGAAACCGTCACCAGACCAGACCCTGAAGGAAAAGATGCAAAACCTGCAGACATGTCTCCACAGCTACAATGACCAACACCCCCCAACACACACCTTTTGAGATCCAAGGGTCCTACACACGCCTATCCCAACGTGTGGTGCACTTCATCCAGTGCACAGAATGACCAGCAACAACTGTGTGGGTAAAACCAGACCATCACTACGCTCTCAGATGAACTCACAGAAAAAAAGTAATAAAGACAAAAAACACCCTGTCCTCTGTGAGTGAGCACTTTTCACAAAGCAGTCACTCTTATCTGACCTATCAGTCCTCGTCCTCAAAGGAAACCTGCACAGCACTCTCCAAAGATGAGCCTGGGAGCTTAAATTCATAACTTTGCTAGAAATTAAATATCATGGACTGAACAGAGACATTGGATTTGTGGTCGATTACCACAATCTATAACCCACTGGAGAGAAGTTGGGGAGGGGGAGTATGTTAATGGGCCACTTCACCTTGAATGATCCCTTTAAATGTGTTAACTACTTATGCTAAACAATCTGCTCCACCTTTTTTTAGCTGTGACACTTTGGTTATGTCATATTACAGTTAAACACCCACAGCTGGCCCATGTCAGCTGACTTGGGCTCACTGGGCTTGGCTACCGAGCTGTCAAATTGCAGTGTAGACATTTGGGACCTCCCTCCTCATGGAGTTTAATTGCAGTGTAGACATACCTCTGAGCACCTTTCCCAGACCGGAAGAAGAGCTCTGGGCAAGCTTGAAATCTTATTTCTTTCACCAACAGTTAAGTCCAGTCAAAGATATCGCCTCACACACCTTATCTCTCTATATCCTGGGACCAACATGGTACAATACCACATATGTGAGAAATGTTGACATTTGAAAGTTGTTTCCATTAATCAATGTAGTTTGCATTTTTTTCAAACTTTTGGTGATGGTTTTTAAACCACTGGGTGCAATAAAATAAATAGTGTCATTTACACATACACACACACACTTTTCCACTTTTTATTTCTTTTCCATTTTGCCACTCAGTGACTTTCCAAAACTTCCTCAAAGTTTGAAAAATCGCAGAGGTGATAAAGTAACAGACTTGATTTTTTCCTCTTCTCTCTCTAACTTTTTCAAAGTTGCAGAAGTTCAGAGTGGGAACAGGAAAAAGGAAATGTGAAAGAAAAACAAAACCCTTAAACATTATAATTGGTACATTTTCAGAATCATGTGAGTTTTATATCCTTTCTAAATGAATGACTTTCCTACTGTGGATATTAATGGAGATTTTACATTCAGTTTTCAGAATGTCACTAAGCAGTTTGAATCAATATCTATTGGCAGAGAAATCCAGAAGTTAGTGATGATCACATAGCAACATAAAAACTGATACACATGGTACAGCACAAAGGAAATCAAACAAATGCCTGCATAAAAAGGCTTTGGAAGTGAGGTTTTGGACTGGCAAAACCACCTTCATGGAGCATTGGGTTCTGTTGAGGAAGAGGGAAACTTTTGAAGGGAACCCATCTTCGCACCTCCATTTGCCAGACTCCTCCTGGGGAGCTGGCATACCCATTACAAGCCACTAGGGATGGCTCCTTGGAACAGTTTCTGGGGAGCAAGGCTAAAACTGTTCTTAATCAGATGCGTTAAACTCAGATTTGTGGATAGATCCTGCCTTAGCAGCACATTGCTGTGTCAGTTTTGCTCACTCACTTTCCAATGTTATTGATAAAGCTGGGCAAATCACGGGTTTTTCAGTTCACTGGAAAATTCAAAAAATAATATATAACAATATTGCTTCTGGTCAAATCAAAAATGACCCAGTAAATTGAAAAGTAAAAAAAAAATGTTGAGCTGAAACAAATCAAAATGTTCTGATGTTGCCAAAATGGGAAACTTTGACTGGAAATGTTTTTGTCATGTTGAAACAAAAGGGAACACTTAACTTTGTCCCATAAAAAATTGTTTTGAGTTTCAGGAATTGTGACAAGAGCAAAGAAAAGGTTTCACAAACCAGCTGCAAGAAAAGGAATACGTTGTTACTTTATGAGCTTATTGTAGTGGCTAAGGCCCTCAACTCGGGGGGTGGGTAGGGAACCTAGGTTCTATTCCCACTGTAGCAACATGAGAGTTGAATAGGGTTTTCTAACATTGCAGGTGAATGCCCTTGTCCTTAAACTAGGGGATGGTCTCAGTCTCTCCTCTTGGAGCTGTTCCACTAAATAGTTAAGTTGTCATTGGGGCAGTGACTTGAGTCTCCCCTATATCCTAGATGACAGCCCTAATCTCTTGGCTAGTGAGTCACTTTCACATGCTGTCCCCAGCCCAAATGACTATTCATAGTATTTCATAACGACAATGAATAGTAATGTGGTGGGAGAAGGAGAGTAAGGGTTGATTTACACTACAAGTTCCGTCAGTTTAACTACATTGCTCAGGGCTGTGAAAACTTTCATGCCCTGTCTGTTGTAGCTAAACCTTGCTATAGGCACTGCTAGGTCACCAGAAGACTTCTGCAGTTGACCTGGCTACTGCCTCTTGGAGAGGTGGATTTTACTACAGTGACAGAAGAACCCCTTCCGTCGCTGTAGTAAGTGTCTACATGACAGCAGTGCAGCTACAGCGAAGCATTTCTAGTGTAGACGTAGCCTTAGGATGATTCTGCAGCCTGGTAGGTCAGCATCAACCTCCATTGTATGAACGCCACTGCCTCAGCTTGTGTTCTCAAGCCAGTATCTGGGCTGGTGGCCAGAAGGAGATGGGGCATTTGAAGATAAATGCTTTTAAACTGATAGTTATTAAAGTTTAACAAAAGCTGTAGTCTTGTTATATTGGAGAGTTTGTTTTATCTCCCCCAGATACAATCCATGGCAGACACAGAAGGGGGAAATCAAACATCCATTACAGAATTCATCCTCATGGGATTCGGGAATCTCCCTGAGCTGCAGATCCTTCTCTTCCTGCTGTTTCTAGCAATCTGCATAGTGACCATGGCTGGGAATATCTTCATTGTTGCGCTAGTTGTGGTAGATCAGCAACTTCACACCCCCATGTACTTCTTCCTGGCAAACTTGTCTTGCTTGGAGACCTGCTACACCTCCACCATCCTTCCCAGGATGCTGGCCAGTCTCCTGACTGGGGACAAAACCATCTCATTCAGTGGCTGTATGACACAATTCTATTTTGTTAGTTTCTTTGGGGCTACAGAATGTTCTCTCTTAGCTGCAATGTCTTATGATCGGTATTTAGCAATATGCAAACCACTGCACTATGCAGTCCTTATGAATGGCAGCTTATGCCTCCAGCTAGCAGCTGGGTCTTGGATAAGTGGGCTTCTGGCTGGCACCACACCAATGTCCTTCATGTCACAGGTATCTTTCTGTGGCCCCAATAAAATTGAACATTTCTTCTGTGAATCTACAAAAATAATAACTCTCTGCTGCAGTGACACCTACCAGCTAGAGCTTGTAACCACCATCCTGGCTGCTTTGTTCACCCTGCCCCCATTTGCATTAACCCTGGCATCCTATGTTTGTATCATCTCGACCATCCTGAGAATCCCGTCCACCACTGGAAGGCAAAAGGCCTTTTCCACCTGCTCCTCTCACCTTATTGTGGTGACAATTTTCTATGGGACCCTAATCATTGTGTATCTGCTACCAAAAACCAACACACTGAGAGACCTCAACAAAGTGTTCTCTGTTTGCTACACAATTCTGACTCCTATGGTCAATCCTTTCATATACAGCCTGAGAAACAGAGAGGTCAAGGAAGCCCTGAGAAAAATTGTCAGTAAGTGTCTAGATCAGTGGTTCTCAACCTTTTTGGACTCAGGACCCATTTGTGTTTATGGCCTGTTGCGACCCAGTAAATAGTCTCGGGGTGGAGGCCCCGGGGTGGTTTTGGTTGGGTCCTGCCCCCAGGGGGGATTGGGTCCTGGCCAGCACTCACCCCACAGTGACGGCTCCTGCAGCTCCTGTGCTGTGGGGCTGGCTGGGCTTGGCTCTCCGCTCCGGGCATTGCAAGCTCCAGGACTGCAGTGCTACTCAGGTTTGGCCCTGCCCCACTGACTGGACCAAATTTGTGTGAGTGAAGGTCTGGCCTTGCTCATGGGGTTGCAGTGTCACTCACTCAGATTTGGCCTACCTGGACTCCCACCATCATGATGGCTGGGACAAACCTGAGTGGTGCTGGGACCCCAGAGCAGAGCTGATGCTGGGCATAAGCAGACTAAGCAATTGCTTAGTGCCCTGTGCAGCTCAAGGGGGCCCTCTATTAATTATTAGTATGTGTGGTGTGGGAGGGTCCCCAAAATATTCCTGATTAGGGCCCCCTATGGGCTAGCACCGCTTCTGCCCCAGAGCTTTGTGGGACAGGAGCTCCTACGCAGCCCATTGAAACAGTCTGATGACCCGATTTTGGGTCCTGACACATAGGTTGAGAAACCCTGGTCTAGATTGTATGAGAATTCAGAAATCTTGCTATTTTTTTTTTTTAGACAAAATGGTGATGAGAGCAGCTGCTTTTCTGTTTGATACTCAGATGCTGGGTAGCCCTTACTTCTCGCTCAGTCTTTGGTGACTTGCACTTGTAACATTTGCAGATGTGCAAAGATTTAAAAATGTAAGAGGAGTCAGGACTGGGATCGTTAAAGTCAGAATAAAACTGATCTGTCTTACCTACTGAATTTGGGTAGATGATATTTTGGTGAATTGTGTACACTAAAAGTTGGAATATAAAATAAAACAACTCAGGACAAGACCCACAAAGGGAACATAGGTATTGCAGTGACTAACTTCTAGTGCCTTGCTAGCCGATGGGAACCTCAGCCCTGAGGTCGGCACCCAGGATCCCTATATGATGCATGGGGAGAGTTAGGTGGTTAAGAACTGGGTCCACAGAAACCAGAATGCTGAGCGAGGAGCTGCCTAAACTAACCAATAGGAAAGCCAAGGAAAAGGGTGTTGCTTCAAACTCCCTCCCTCACCTCGTTAGGCACTTATCTGTGCCTGGGATTGTCAGCTCTGAACCCCAAGAGGTGTGTGTGTATGTTGGGGGGAGGTGGTATTCACCCAGGGTGTTGGAGACTCAGGTTCAATCTCCCCTGCCTGATGTGGAGTAGGGATTTGACCTTGGGTTTCCCCTGTCAAGTGAGTATCCAAGACCCAGGACTGCAGAGTCACCCTCTCTGACCCAGTGCATGTTGACTTATTTTAACACAGCACAGCAGCTTCACCAGGATATTTTGAAGGGCCCCCATGTCTGGGTGTCCAATAGGCCAGTGGATTGGGTACTCAGTTGAAAAGTGAAAAACCCAAGTTCAAATGCCTACCCAAGATTAGGCCAGCAGGCAAACTGAACCTGTGTCTCCCACATCCTGGATGAGCAGCCTAACCACCAGGCTCAAGGTTATAATGGAGGCCCCAAGCCCAGCCCTTTTATGTAGGGCTAGGTGTGCTCCGAGCATGCCTACAAGACTGAGCCTGGCAGCTGAGACAGACAGGGAAATACTTGGTTTAAAGTCCCTATTGGGGTGAGATGGGTGCCCAGGTGCCCAGATGGAGGCAGCTTTGCATATGTTCACTGGCACCTATTTAGGCAAATTTGACCCAAATTCCTGAAGAGTTTCAGTGCCCTGAAAAGTGCATTTTGGGGGCAAATTTACCATTCTCTGAAGAAAAGGCTCTGTGCTCTAATCCTGGGCCAGGAGTGACTATCAGTCTGGACGTCGTGGGGGGGAAGGACTGCATGGAACGCTTGCTCCCCACTCTCCTAGATTGCACTGGATACAGCCTAAGAGAGGGTGTGGCCATGGGGTGGGGTATTTGTGGGACTGAACCTGGGAACCATGGGAGAGGACAGGACCCTGGGGTTGAGGAGTGCTCAGAGCGGGAAGGAGTATTCCCTTTAGCTGAATGCCCCTCGTCCCAGACCCTCTATAGCGCAGGCCCCTGGTTTCTATGTGGTGCCAAAAAAGGAGGAGCTGGGGATAGTTTCTGCAGGGAGAATTCCCAGCATTTGTCTCTGCTGAAGCAGCAGGAGGGTGTCTAATAAGGGCTTATCGACACACAAACGTTGCACCTTTCTAGCTGACCCTGTGTAGTTAAGGCAGTTGTGCTCCTGCAGTGGGTGTCCATATAAAAGTGTTTTATATGGTGTAAGAGGGCGGTCTGCCCCAGGGCAGCCCCCAGCCCTGTTCAGGAGAGGAGCATGGCGAGTAGGTGCTGGGAATGATCCAACCCAGCTGGGCACCATCAACTAATTGGGATTCCCAGCTGGGGCATATAGATGAGCTCCCCAGCTCCATGGGGGAGCCTGGAACCAGTAGAGGGATGGAGGAACACTTCTCTAATTGCAAGGGGGGCAGAGGCCTTGAAGAGCCCCCCTTGGCTGGAGACCCTGCCCACTAAGATGTCAGGGGCCCCCACAAGCCGGGTGGAGAACTGAACTGTTACTTTACCTTGTCACTCCATGTTTCCACATTATGGTGGAGAGGGATAGCTCAGTGGTTTGAGCAGTGACCTTTTAAATCTAGGGTTGTGAGTTCAATCCTGGAGAGAACCATTTAGGAATCTTGGGCAAAAATCTGTCTGGGGGTTGGTACTGCTTTGAGTGTGGGGTTGGACTAGATGACCTCCTGAGGTCCTGCCCAAGGTTCTATGATGCCTCTTCTTGTGCTGGACAATGAACAGTCCCACAGCACCAGGCTATGACAGAATCCATCAACCTATGTACACTGGTGCAGCAATTCCTCCACAGGAAGGGCAATGAGGCTGGTCTACACCAAACACTTATGTCAACCTAGCTACATTGTGACAGGGGTGAAAAATTCACACCTCTGAGACATGGTTAAGCTGACCTGAACCCCTGAACCCCTGTGTAGACACTGCCTGTTGACAGAAGAATTTTCCCATCAACCTAGTTACCACCTCTCAAGGGCTGGTTTTACTACAGCAATGGAAAAACCCCTTCCATCACTGTAACAAGTGTCTATACTACAGCTGCCTGGTTGCAGCGCTAGTAGGGTAGAGATAGCCAGAGTTATACTGGTATAAGGAACCTTAGCACTGCTATAACTGCATCCAACTGTGCCGGTATAGCTATATTAGTGAAAATAAACCTCTCATCCTACGTCAGACACGGCTTTTACCAACCAAAAAGTGCTTTTGCTTGTACAGTTGATACAGATGGATTCCCTGAATGAAATAAGCTATATTAGTAAGAGCACATTTTTTGTTGTTATACCCGGGCCTACACTAGGGATTTTGCTGGCGTAGAAGTGTCATTAAAAAAACCCTAACCAACATTACTATACTGGAAATTTCTGTGTAAACCTGGCCAGAGATACAATTGCATTATACAGTGGCTACTGGATAGCCACAGATGGTAATGAAAGGAGAAAAGGCCATTTTACTCTTGGAACACCCCTCAATGACAGGTGATAAGGAAGAGGGAACAGGGTTTAATGACTGCTAGGTGAGATTGGAAGATAAGGATGGTGAAAAGGGACAGCTGTACGCTATGTTTGCTGCCATTGGGTGGCAGCAGAGAATAAGGGTATCTCTGTTGTGTTATTGGCAGGAGCTGAGTGTCATGTAAGAAAAAAGGACACCTAGGCTATAGAAATGTGTTCCCTAGATAGGAACAGAGTAAGGAAGCAGCAGTGGTGCTGTGGCTACTAGATAGCCATGCAGCATAAATGATAAAGACAATATATTATGCACTAGATGGCAGCACAGGGTAAGGGATACATATGGGGAGTCTATTGTGGAAAATAGACAGTGAGCAAGAAGTAAGAAATCATCAGTGAGACCTTGGAGGATTCTGTAGAGGGTAAAAAAGCTGAAAGAATCAACTATACTTAGGCTTGGAAGAATTAGATTTTTATTGGTAAATGTTGATTTTATCAAACACACAAATTGATGGAAAAAAATGTTTCCTTGATGCTCACTGAAATTTACAGATCAGCAAAGGAAGAAAAAATGCTGCTTGAGAACTTAGTTTGATTTAAGGATATTTACTTTGTATATTTTGACATGTGATGTCAACAATTTGTGTTTTGACAGTTATAAAGCTTTAATTTTTTGCATCTCAACATCTACTGTAATTAAATAATTATTGACTGACCCACCCATTGTCTGATCCCCCATAATTTTCTGCAACTGAAAATTTAAATCCATAAAAATAAAATGCTTAAAAATAAATGAACATCAATTTTATCCATTGAAACTATAACAAATACCTGCAATACTTTTCCTTGGCTGGGCCAGTGGACATTTGTATGATAAAGTAAGTCCTGATGTTCGGCGTCAGTGTCTTCAAGAAGGGAAATGAATTGCCGATGATTAAGTCCGCAGGCTCTTACGTAGGTCACTATTTTCACTACTGTGCGAACAACATGATCAATGTCCAGGAAATTTTTGCAGAGGGCCTCCTGATGTATGAAAATACAGACATTGAGATATGAGGGTATGAAGCTCATAAAGTGACTATGTTCGGGTGTGGAGTATAATGATATGAAGTTCATAAAGTGTCTATGTTCAGAAAAATGCAGAACAATCACCTCTTTATCAGGGTCATCTTTTACATTGTCCTAAATTCTTTTAAAAAGTCCTGTATTTTTCTGTGTTAAATTTGGAGATCCATCTGTGGTTATGTTTGCCAGTTTTCAGATGTTCAAAGCACCTAGGCACCCTCTCATATAAATCCGATCCCCTAGTTGTGCCTTTCGTTGATTCCACTGATAACAATTCCTCTGGGATTTCAACTTTGTCATCAATTCCTCTGACAAAAATCAGTAATTGTGCTGTGTCCTTAATGCCAGAGCAGTCATAGGCCTGGTCTACACTAGGAGTTTATGCCGAATTTAGCAGCATTAATTCGATTTAACCGTGCAACTGTCCACACCAGGAAGCTAAGGGACCTTAGCTCCCTTAGGTCCAGGAAGAGGGAGCTAAGTTCGACGTAGAGGGCTCTTTAGTTCGAATTCGGTACTCCACCCCGATGAGGGGAGTAGCGCTAAATTCGACATGGCTATGTCGAGTTAGCCTATGTGTGGACGGAAATCGACCTTAGTAGCTCTGGGAGCTATCCCACAGTGCACCACTGTGTTGACGCTCTGGACAGCAGTCCGAGCTCGGATGCTCTGACCAGCCACACAGGAAATGCCCCGGGAAAATTTGAATTCCTTTTCCTGTCTGGCCATTTTGAATCTCAATTCCTGGTTGGACATTGGGGCGAGCTCAGCAGCACTGGCAGCGATGCAGAGCTCTCCAGCAGAGGAGTCCATGCAATCTCAGAGTAGAAAGAGGGCCCCAGCATGGACTGACCAGGAAGTCTTGGATCTGATCGCTGTGTGGGGCGATGAGTCTGTGCTTTCGGAGCTGCGCTCCAAAAAACGGAATGCAAAGACCTATGAGAAGGTCTCCAAAGCCATGGCACTCAGAGAATACAGCCAGGATGCAATGCAGTGCCGCGTGAAAATCAAGGACCTGAGACAAGGCTACCAAAAAATCAAAGCGGCAAACAGATGCTCCGGAGCCCAGCCCCAGACATGCCGCTTCTACGAGGCACTGCATGCCATTCTCGGTGGGTCTGCCACCACTGCCCCACCAGTGACCGTGGACTCTGAGGATGGGATAGTGTCGACGGGCAGTTTCTCGGCGATGTTCGCGGATGGGCAAGATGAGGAAGGGTTTGAGGAGGACGAGGCAGGCGACAGCACTTACAACGCTGATTTCCCCGACAGCAAGGATCTCTTCGTCACCCTCACTGAGATCCCCTACCAACCCTCCCCAGACGTTACCACGGACCCTGAATCAGGAGAAGGATCAGTCGGTAAGTGATTAAAACATGTTAACATTTATTTTTTAACAAAACAGGAATATAAGCTAGGCGAAAAGAAGGTCTATATATAGGGGGACGGAACAGGCATCTTTTTCGGAGATCTCCAGGAAGCTGTCCTGGAGGTAATCGAAAAGCCTCCACAGGAGGTTCCTGGGGAGAGCTGGCTTATTGGGTGCTCCGTGGTAGCACACTTTTCTGCACCACGCTCTCATCTGTTACTACGGGACCATTGCCTTCACGAGCATGGCAGCAAAGGCCCCTGGTTTGTGCTGGCTTTCATGCAGCATGTGCTCTCTGTCTGCCTCACTGACCCTCCTCAGGGTGATCTCTCGTGCAGACTCCTGCATTTAAGTAGAGTGATTTGTGTACTATTAGTACTGGTAGTGCTTCACTGTTCCTTTGCACAACAAGAAGCGTCACTTTACAGCCACATGGTGGAGGCTGCAGAGTGGCAGCATACAGGGATCTTTCCCAGGGAAGAGCCGCGAGGGGGTGGAACAGGGGCAGAGTTTATGCTTTCAGGATTGCCTGCAGCAAGAGGACAGAGCTATACATTCACTTTTAAGCAGCCAAAAGTCTTTGGCTTGCCATGCCTGGCTACTCCACGGATTCTGCTGTCCTGCCCCGCTTCTCTGATCTGCAGTGCGATACCCCAGGCAATGAAAGTGAATTCAGAAAAATCAAACTTTCCCTGAGTGAGTTTGCATGAGATAGGTGCTGTGCATGGTCTTGTTAACAGACACTGATTAGACTATGTTCCTTGTTCACAAACATGTATCTTTGTAAGGAATTCACTCCCTTTTTCCCATCACACAGCTGCAACTGTATCCCGACCTGCTCCAGTATGCCCCTCACAGAGGCTGGCGCAGATTAGGCGGCGCAAGAAAAGGACACGGGACGAGATGTTTGCTGAACTTATGGGCTGCTCCCGAGCCGAGGCGGACCAGCAGAGCCAGTGGAGGGAGAACCTCACTCAGCAGCAGCGCTCACACAGCGAACGGGAGGACAGATGGCGTCAGGAGGACCAGCAGGCAACTCAAACGCTGCTTGGACTAGTGAGGGAGCAAACGGACAGGCTCAGGTGCCTTGTGGATGTTCTGCAGGACCGCAGGCAGGAGGACAGAGCCCCCCTGCACTGTATCTGCAACCGCCCTCCCCCGCCACAAAGTCCAATACCCCCCTCACCCAAAATAACCAGAAGGAGGGGCGCGAGGGGCCGTGAAAACTGTCACTGCACCCCAGCAGAGAGCTCAATTACCCAAAAGCTCTCAGTCCATAAATTTTGAAAAGTCCCTACCTTTCTGGCTCACCCAAGCCCAAATCCCAGTTTCATCCCCCAATTGTGTTGTTGAGTATTAAAAGTAGTTTGCTGTTAATTACTGTTTCCGCCATGTTTCTTTGCAGAAGACTTTGTGTGAAGCGGGGGGTGGGGTTTGTAATTGCGTAGGACATTCACCATTACCAGGGTACAGACATGGGGGCAGGATCAACAGCAGGTCACACACAGAGTGCAGTCACTAGGCACCCTGGTCAGTCTTTGAGGTGTTTTTAATGTTCTGTTCATAGGCGGCAGGTGCCCTGCTCAAGGTATATTTGGAGGTGGGTCTCTGTCTGCTGCCCTAGGGTCCTAGCGCCTGCCATCCACAAATGGCAAGGCAGGGTGACCTTACCCTGCCCTTCCACCACAGCCCTGAGCCTCTACAATGCCCCAAACCCCCAGCCCCAGCCAGAGCCCTCATCCCCCTACACCTCCTCCCCCTTCCCACACACCCCTCACCCCTTACTATGCCCCCACCCCCAGCCCAGAGCCTGCACCCACACTCCGTCCCAAACCCTGCACCCCTCACCCCTTCCTGCACACCCACCTGTAACCATCCTCCCCCCAGAGATCGCTGTAGGAGCAGTAGCCTATCATTCCTGGAGTCTAGAAGCTGTCTCTACATCACTGCACACCCTACCCACCACAGTCTGCGTCCCTGTTTCAACCCTTTAACGTGAAGTCATTAGTAAAGACAAGGTTATTAATTAAAAATGCTCCATTACCTTTATTTTTACACGGGTGTTGGAACGGGGGAAATGTGGTGAGCGGCAAACAGATGCTCCGGAGCCCAGCCCCAGACATGCCGCTTCTACGAGGCACTGCATGCCATTCTCGGTGGGTCTGCCACCACTGCCCCACCAGTGACTGTGGACTCTGAGGATGGGATAGTGTCGACGGGCAGTTTCTCGGCGATGTTCGCGGATGGGGAAGATGAGGAAGGGTTTCTGGAGGACGAGGCAGGCGACAGCGCTTACAATACTGCTTTCCCCGACAGCCAGGATCTCTTCATCAGCCTCACAGAGATCCCCTCCCCGGCCGTTAACCCGGACTCTGAATCAGGGGAAGGATCAGTCGGTAAGTGCTATAAACATGTAAACATTTATTTTTTAAAAAACAGGAATAACTATATGAAAAGAAGGTCAATACATATAGGGATAGAACAGAAATCCTCTTGGGAGAATTCCACGAAGCTCTCGTAGAGGTACTCGAAAAGCCTCCGCAGGAGGTTCCTGGGGAGAGGTGCCTTATTGGGTGCTCCATGGAAGCACACTCTTCCGCGCCAGGCCATCCTGAGGTACAGTGGGAGCATTGCCTCAACGAGCATGGCAGCATAGGGCCCTGGTCTGTGCAGGGATTCACGCAGCATGCGCTCTCTGTCTCTCCTAGTGACCCGCCTCAGGGTGATCTCGCTCGGCGACTGCTGCATCTAATTAGGTGAATTACTGTAATGTTACTATTGTGAATGCTTGACTTTTCCTTTGCATACCAATGACCATCGTTTAACAGCCACGTGGTGGAGGCTGCAGAGGGAAAGCATACAGGGATCTTTCCCGGGGACAGCTGCGAGGGGCTGGAACAGGGTCAGACTTTATGCTTTCCTGCAGCAGGAGGGCACTGCTATCCATTAACTGTTAAGCAGCCTAAAGTTTATGGCTTACCAGGCCTGGCTGCTACACGGATTCTGCTGTCCTGCCCTGCTTGTCTGATCTCCAGTGCAAGACCCCAGGCAATGAAAGCGAATGCCGAAAATTCAAACTTGTCCTGAGAGCAGGGGCGGCTCTAGGCACCAGCGGGCCAAGCGCCCGCTTGGGGCGGCTTCCTGGGGAGGGCGGCATTTGGCTCCGGTGGAGCTCCCGCCGGCATGCCTGCGGCAGGTCCACCGGAGCCCGGGATGAGCGGACCTGCCGCAGGCATGACTGCGGCGGGTCCCGTCTTCCCGCGGCTCCGGTTGAGCTCCCGCAGGCATGACTGCGGCAGGTCTGCTCGTCCCGGGCTCCGGTGGACCTGCCGCAGGCATGCCGGCGGGAGCTCCACCGGAGCCAAATGCCGCCCTCCCCAGGAAGCCGGAGCCGCGGGAAGAGGGGACCCGCCGCGGGACTGGGGAAGGGCGGCGCAGCGCTCCGTGCTGCTTGGGGCAGCCCGATATCTAGAGCTGCCCCTGCCTGAGAGCACATGAGATAGGTGCCCTGTATGGTCTTGTTCACAGAAACAGACTAGACTGTGTTCAGTGTTCGCAAACATGTATCTTTGCAAGGAAATCACTTCCTTTTTCCCATCACACAGCTGCGGCTGTTTCCCGAACTGCCCCGGCATCCCCCTCACAGAGGCTGGCGCAGATTAGGCGGCGAAAGAAAAAGACTCAGGACGAGATGTTCGCTGAACTGATGGCCTGCTCCAGAGCCGAGGCGGCCCAGCAGAGCGAGTGGAGGGAGACCCTCTCTCAGCAGCAGCGCTCACACAGCGAACGGGAGGACAGGTGGCGGCAGGAAGACCAGCAGGCGACTCAAACGCTGCTTGGACTAATGAGGGAACAAACGGACACGCTCCGGCGCCTTGTGGATGTTCTGCAGGACCGCAGGCAGGAGCACAGAGCCCCCCTGAACTGTATCTGCAACCGCCCTCCCCCACCACAAAATCCAATAACCCCCTCACCCAAAATCACAAGAAGGAGGGGCGCTAGGGGCCGTGAAAACTGTCACTCCACCCCAGCAGAGCTCATGTAACAAACAGCTCTCATTCCCTAAAGTATGAGAATTGCTTCCCTTCCTGGCTCACCCAATCCAAAATCCCAGTTTCATCACCCAACTGTGTAGTTGAGTATTAAAAATAGTTTGCTGTTCATTACTGTTTCCGTCATGTTTCTTTGCAGAAGATTTTTTGTGAAGGGGAGATAGGGGTTTGTTAATTGCATAGGACAGCCACCATTACCAGGGTACAGACATGGGGGCAGGATCAACAGCAGGTCACACACAGAGTGCAGTCACTAGGCACCTGGGTCACTCTGGGAGGTGTCTGCTGCCCCAGGTCAGTCTGGGAGGTGTCTGCTGCCCCAGGGTCCAAGCGCCTGGCATCCACAAATGGCAAGGAAGGCTGCCCTTACCATGCCCTTCCACCCTAGCCATGAACCTCTCTGATGCCCTGAGCCCCAGCCAGAGCCATCATCCCCCTAAACCTACTCACCCTTCCCACACACCCCTCACCCCTTCCTGCAAACCCACCCCTTCCTGCACACCCTCCTGTAACTGTCCTCCCCCCAGAGACCGCTGTAGGAGCAGGAGCCTGTCAGTCCTCGAGTGTAGAAGCGGTCTGTACATCACTGCACACCGTACCCACCACAGTCTGTGTCCCTGTTTGAACCCTTTAACGCGAATTTGTTAGTAAAGAAAACTTTGTTAATTAAAAATGTTCCAATAACTTTATTTTTAAACATCTGTTGGAAGGGGGGAAACCTGGTGAACGGGGTATGTAACCGCTGAAAAAAGTCAATAGTAACTGAAACAGGGGCAGATTCAGCTTGTCTGTAAAGAGACTGGACAGTCATAGATTACCCTGCTCTCTGAGGAACCTAGCTTTCAAAGCCTCCCGGATGCACAGCGCTTCCCGCTGGGCTCTTCTAATCGCATGGGTGTATGGCTGAGCGTAATCAGCAGCCAGGCGATTTGCCTCAACCTCCCATCCCACCATAAATGTCTCCCCCTTGCTCTCACAGAGATTGTGGAGCACACAGCAAGCTGCAATAACAATGGGGATATTGTTTTCGCTGAGATCCGAGCGAGTCAGTAAGCTCCTCCATCTCCCCTTGAGACGTCTGAAAGCACACTCCACCACCATTCTGCACTTGCTCAGCCGGTAGTTGAAGAGCTCCTTGTCACTGTCCAGGGCGCCTGTATACGGCTTCATGAGCCAGGGCATTAGCGGGTAGGCTGGGTCCCCGAGGATCACTGTAGGCATCTTCACATCCCCAACAGTTATTTTGTGGTCCGGGAAGAAACTACCTTCCTGCAGGCATCTAAACAGACCAGAGTTCCTGAAAACACGCGCGTCATGAACCTTGCCCGGCCACCCGACGTAGATGTTGGTAAAACATCCCCTATGGTCCACCAGTGCTTGCAGCACCATTGAAAAGTAGCCCTTTCGGTTAATATACTGGCTGGCCTGGTGGGCCGGTCCCAGGATAGGGATGTGAGTGCCATCTATAGCCCCACCGCAGTTTGGGAATCCCATCGCGGCGAAGCCATCTATGATGACCTGGACGTTTCCCAGGGTCACTACCTTTGAGAGCAGTAGGTCAACGATTGCGTGGGCTACTTGCATCACAGCAACCCCCACGGTAGATTTGCCCACGCCAAAGTGGTTCGCTACTGACTGGTAGCTGTCTGGCGTAGCAAGTTTCCAGAGGGCTATGGCCACTCGCTTCTGCACAGTCAGGGCTGCTCGCATCCGGGTGTCCTGGTGCTTCAGGGCAGGGGCCAGCAAGTCACACAGTTCAAGGAAAGTGCCCTTACGCATCCTGAAGTTTCGCAGCCACTGTGATTCATCCCAGACCTGCAGCACTATGCGATCCCACCAGTCTGTGCTTGTTTCCCGGGCCCAGAATTGCCGTCCCATAGCATGAACGTGACCCACTGCCACCATGATCTCCGCGGCGCGGGGTCCTGTGCTTTCTGAGAGGTCTGTGCCACTCTGACACTTCATGTTCTCACCGCGCTGCCGGAGCCTCCTCGCCCGATTTCTCAGCAGCTGACTGTGGAAGAGGTGGACCATAAGGTGCGAGGAGTTGACAACGGCCCTAAGTGCAGCGATGATCGCAGCGGGCTCCATGCTCGCAGTGCTGTGGCGTCCGCACTGTCACTGACCAGAAAAGTGCGGTAACAGATTTCCCGCCGGCGCTTTCAGGGAGAGAGGGCGGGAGTGACGGATGAATGACGACAGTTACCCAAAACCACCCTCGACACATTTTTCCCCCAGCAGGCATTGGGGGCTCTACCCAGCATTCCAATGGGAAGCGGGGACTACGGGAACTGTGGGATAGCTGCCCAGAATGCACCGCGTCCAATGTCGACGCTTGCCCCGTTAGTCTGGACTCACAAAGTCGAATTAGTGTCCTTAGTGTGGATACACAAATTCGAATTCATAAGGTCGAATCCACAAATTTGACCTAAGTTAAATCGAACTACTCTTGTAGTGTAGACATACCCATAGAGAGCTAATGAAAACAATGAAAAGGCCTGTGCTTTCTTGTTCAGCTCAGAAGCCAAATGTTCAATCACTTCTAACAGTTCTTCGTGACAAACTAATGTTCTCAAACTTGTTTTGGTATTCCGGGCACAGCCTGCCAGAAACATCAACTGTGCCTTCTTTCAAATACTCCCCTTCAGCAAAAAGCTTATTTTGTTTAGAGGTTTTAAAGGCCAGAACGTAACTTGCTGTAGTAGTGGCTTCCTGAATTGCAGACTGTTGCACATAAATATTTTGCTGAGTTTTTAAGTTTGTGGCAAGTTGCTCAGCTTTTCTTCCCCTTTCCTCAGTTGTTCAATTGCTGCTATAATTAGGATGTTTCATTGAAAAATGGCGATTCAAGTTGTACTCCTTGAACACTGCGATGCTTTCCTGACAAATCAGGCATACAGCCTTCAAGTTCATGTTTGTGAAAAAAATATTTTGAATTCCATTCTTTGTTGAAAACACGACACTTATTATTCTTTTTTTTTTTGCAGCACTCATTTTTGAAAAGGAAAAGAAAATCCTAACTGCTGCCCTTATTTCAAATAGCTGTTTTACAAGATGGCAGCACTGTGAAAAAACTGGGCCCACTCTCTAGCCTGGATTTGTCGGGTGTAAGTGCCCCTGACAATTTTGAGCCATGGCTCTATCCCAGAATCCACTTGGACAAGAAGAGGCAGATGTAAACTCACCTGCAACTGTTATATCCTTGGGGGCAGCCAGTTTAGGAAGAAAGCACTTGAGGCCAGACAGCAGACAGCTAACAAAACTACCATTTTATTTACAGACACAGAGCCCACCTAACCAGCCGAAACAGGCTGGGCTATCCTCTAATAATCTAACTCAGTTGCCATAGCAACAAAAACCATGACAACCAAATACACAACATATTCCTCCCCCCCCCAATAAGAACATCCCCTAAATAAAACACGCACTAGACTAGAGAAGGAGGGTAGACTGTTTCCATTCCTGGCTAAACCCTGGGGATTATTTTGCCCCATAATCGTGGGTTCGCCCTAGCTAAAGATTCAGCCGATGAGGAGGCCTTCTGTCTCTAGGTGGATTACGGCGAACGTCTGGTGTTGTTGCACCTGAAATTACCATGGGCTCAGGGTCCGCAGCATGAACAGGTGAGGCGGTGGTATCAGCTCGTGCTGGGCAAAGGGGTATCTCAGCCGCCGGCAGTAATGGAGGAGAACAGTTAGGAACAGGTGATTTGTGATTCGGTGTCTCACCAGAAGAGGTGAAGTCAGACCCCTCAACTGCAGATGTGTCGTGAGGACTTGCATGACCTGGCAAAAGCTGATCTACATGTCACTGCCAGGTAAGATTTTCTGCAGTCTGCACTGTGTAGGAAAAGGTCCTGTTTGAGTGATGATTGTGGCAGGGACTCATTTAGCTCTGGAGATATAATTCCGAGCCAAAACTGGCTGTCCTGGGCTAAAGGTTCAGTCTTTTGCTCTGGGTGCCCGTCTGATGACTTGATATTGCTGCTGATGTTGCACAATTTGTCGGGGTTCAGAAAGTTTCAGCAGATCAAAGCAAGTGCGCAGCTGTCGTCCCATCATTAGAAAGGCCGGGGATGCCTGGGTCGTAGCATGCGGTGTGTTTCTGTAGGAAAGTAAGAAGGTATCCAGACGCTTTTGAATGGAGTGTTGTCCCCTTGCTGATTTTAAAGCTTGTTTCATTGTCTGCACAAATCTTTCAGCTAATCCGTTGGTGGATGGATGATATGATGCTGACGTGATGTGGTATATCCCGTTTGCCTTCACAAAATTTTGAAAAAAAACAGGAGTACTTGTGGCACCTTAAAGACTAACAAATTTATTTAAGCATGAGCTTTCGTGAGCTACAGCTCACTTCTTCGGATGCATAGAATGGAACACACAGACAGGGGATATTTATACATACAGAGAACATGAAAAGGTGGAAGTATGCATACCAACAGGCAGAGTCTAATCAATTGAGATGAGCTATCGTTAGCAGGAGGAAAAAAACTTTTTGAAGTGATAATTAAGATGGCCCATAGAAGGTGTGAGGAGAACTTAACATAGGGAAATAGATTCAATTGGTGTAATGACCCAACCATTCCCAGTCTTTGTTTAGGCCACAGTTAATAGTATCTAGTTTGCATATTAATTCAAGTTCAGCAGTTTCTCTTTGGAGTCTGTTTTTGAAGTTTTTTTGTTGCAAAATTGCCACCTTCAAGTCTGTCACTGAGTGGTTAGAGAGGTTGAAGTGTTCTCCCACTGGTTTTTGAATGTTATGACTCCTGATGTCAGATTTGTGTCCATTTATTCTTTTGCGTAGAGACTGTCCGGTTTGGCCAATGTACATGGCAGAGGGGCATTGCTGGCACATGATGGCATATATCACGTTGGTAGATGTGCAGGTGTATGAGCCCCTGATGGCGTGTCTGATGTGATTAGGTCCTATGATGGTGTCACTTGAATGGATATGTGGACAGAGCTGGTATCGGGCTTTGTTGCAAGGATAGGTTCCTGGGTTAGTGTTTATGTTGTATGGTGTGCGGTTGCTGGTGAGTATTTGCTTCAGGTTGGGAGGCTGTCTATAAGCGAGGACTGGCTTGTCTCCCAAGATCTGTGAGAGTGAGGGATCATCTCTAAGGATAGGTTGTAAATCTTTGATGATGCGCTGGAGAGGTTTTAGTTGGGGGCTGTAGGTGATGGCTAGTGGTGTTCTGTTATTTTCTTTTTTAGGCCTGTCCTGTAGTAGGTGGCTTCTGGGTACTCTTCTGGCTCTGTCAATCTGTTTTTTCACTTCAGCAGGTGGCTATTGTAGGTTTAAGAATGCTTGATAGAGATCTTGTAGGTGTTTATCTCTGTCTGAGGGATTGGAGCAAATACGGTTGTATCTTAGAGCTTGGCTGTAGACAATGGATCATGTGGTGTGTCCGGGATGGAAGCTGGAGGCATGTAAGTAAGTATAGCGGTCAGTGGGTTTCCGGTATAGGGTGGTATTTATGTGACCATCGTTTATTAGCACAGTAGTGTCTAGGAAATGGACCACTTGTGTGGATTGGTCTAGGCTGAGGTTGATGGTGGGATGGAAATTGTTAAAATCTCGGTGGAATTCCTCGAGGGCTTCTTTTCCACGAGTCCAGATGATGAAGATGTCATCAACGTAGCGCAAGTAGAGTAGGGGCGTTAGGGAACGAGAGTTAAGGAAGCGTTGTTCTAAGTCAGCCATAAAGATGTTGGCATACTGAGGGGCCATGCGGGTACCCATAGCAGTGCCACTGACTTGAAGATATATATTGTCCCCAAATATGAAATAGTTGTGGGTGAGGACAAAATCACAAAGTTCAGCCACCAGGTTAGCCGTGATATTATCGGGGATACTGTTCCTGATGGCTTGTAGTCCATCTTTGTGTGGAATGTTAGTGTAGAGGGCTTCCACATCCATAGTGGCCAGAATGGTGTTTTCTGGAAGATCACTGATGGATTGTAGTTTTTTGAAACTCCTGAGAGACGAACTGCGGTCCGTTGTCGCTCACAAGTTGTTCTGGCAGACCAAAACGACTAAAGAGTCCTCGTAGTTTTTGGATAGTACTCTCTGCAGTAGTGGACTGCATTATAGAGACTTCTGGCCATTTAGAATGGGCATCTACTGCCACCAAGAACATGCTTCCTTCAAGGGGGCCAACGAAGTCAACGTGAATACGTTACCACGGGTTTTCAGGCCAGTCCTATGGGTGTAGGGGTGCCCACTGGGGAGCATTCCTTACACCCTGACATGACATACAAGCTTTTGCCTTCTCTTCAATAGCACTGTCCAATCCAGGCCACCAAAAATAGCTTTGTGCAATTTTCTTCATGCGCACTATTCCACAGTGACCGGAATGTAGCTGTTCTAACATCTGTGATCTCAATGGTGGTGGAATAATGACACGTCTCCCCCACAACAAACAACCAGATTGGACCGATAACTCTGTCCTCCTGGACATGTAGGTAACAAGGTCAGGTGAGACTGGAGAGGTTTGTCAAGATTTTCCATGCATCACCAGTTCCATAACTTGGGACAATACTGGGTCAACGCGAGTTGCCTTCTTTATTTGAGTAACAGTGATGGGTGTATTCTTTACCTGTTTAAAGTAGAAGATTTCCTTTTGGACACTATCTTGATGTTTGACCGGCAAAGGCAACCTTGAGAGGCCATCTGCATTGCTATGCAGAGTGGATTTCCGATATTTGATTTTATATGTGAGTGCTGAAAGTAACAATGCCCAACGTTGCATACAACTAGCAGCTAATGGGGGGAATGCCTGTGTAGGGTCCAAAAATTGACGTCACAGGTCGATGGTCTGTGAGAAGAGTAAACTTTCGCCCAAACAGGTACTGATGAAATTTTTGAATTCCAAAAACAATTCCTAATGCCTTACGTTTGATTTGGGTGTAGTTAGTTTCTGCTTTGCTTAGAGTGCATGAAGCAATAGCAATAGGTCTCTCTTCTCCCGAAGGCATAATGCGTGACACGACTGCTCCCACTCCATAAGGGGAGGCATCGCAGGCCAATTGCAGGGGTAAGGATGGATCAAAGTGCGTTAGAACTTCAGAATTTAGCAATGCATCCTTACCTTTGTTAAATGCAACATCACAGGCTTCAGTCCACTTCCAGGCCTTGTTCTGCCCAAGGAGCTCATGAAGTGGTTTTAGCAGTGTGGCTAACTGTGAGATGAACTTTCCTTAATAGTTCAGTAGTCCTAGAAACGTGCGCAGCTGGCTTACATTTCGAGGTGGGGGAGCCTCCACAATAGCTTTAACTTTTGCAGGGGCCTTATGAAGACCTGCAGAACCAATGATGTGTCCCAAATATTTAACAGAGGGCTTGAAGAAGTCACACTTGTCTTTGCGAACTCGTAGGCCATACTCTTCCAGTCTTTGTAGGGTAGCCTTTAAATTCTTTAAGTTATCCTCTTCATTTTTTCCAGTGACCAGGATATCATCCAGATAGCACTGAACTCCTGACAAGCCACACAAGATTTGGTTCATAGCCCTCTGGAACAGGGCGGGAGCAGACGTTATTTCAAAGGGTAGGTGACAGTATCGATAAACCCCTTATGAGTCACAATAGTTAACAGCTTTTGGGACTTTTTATAGATGTGCATTTGTAAATATGCTTGACTTAGATTAATTTTACTGAACTTTTGTCCCCCAGCCAGGCCTGCGAAGAGGTTATTGATGCGGGGAAGCGTGTATTGCTTTGCACACAACACTGGGTTGACAGTGACTTTAAAATTACCGCAAATTCGGAGAGAGACATTTTTTTTTTTACTATTGGAATGATGGGAGTGGCCCATGAGCTATGGGTAACTTATATTAGGACTTCATTGGTGACCAGGCGCTTCAGGTTTGCTTTAACTTTTGGCCTGATGGCATATGGCACAGTTCGGGCTTTTAGATATTTTGGTGGACTATCAGGTTTAATGTTTAATGTTACAGTGATTTCCTTTATACTTTTTAAATTATTTTCGAAAACAGCAGCATGTTTTTTTAGTATAGGGGTTAGACTGGTTTCTTTTTTAGTTATCCGGTGCACTTTTGCCCAGTTTAGTTGAATTTTTTCAAGCCAAGACCTACCAATTAAGGCTGGGTAGTTACCTTTTACCACAAACAGTGGCAATTTAGCAGCCTGTTTATTGAGCTTCACCTTAACATAAATAGTGCCCAACATGGGCACAGCTTTTTTCGTATACTTTTTTAGAACCGTTTTTGTTGCCTTGAGCGGAAGATGCTGTAGCTTTTTCTTACACACAGTTTCGGAGACCAGTGAGACGGCTGCACCAGTGTCCAGTTCCATGCGTATACGTTTGCCATTTAACAACGGGGTTCCCCAGTATTCATGTGAGCCCACTGCCAAAGACAAAACATGCAGTGGCACTTTTTTTGCAATGAGGTGTCACCTTATTTATCCTGGGTCTGCTTTAGGGTATGCAGGGTTCCTTTTTTTGTTGGCCAGACCACAGGCCTCTTTTTTTTTGTTTACAGGCACACTCAATGTGTTCCTTTTTGCCACAGTGTTGACACACCAGGTTTTTACACCAGCATTTTGATGCCTGGTGACCCGGATTACCACAGCGGTAACATTCTTGATGTTGCACAGTTTTGTGGGTCAGTTCTTGAGACACTTTTTGCACCCTAGGGGATGCACCGATGTATTGCACATCCCTTGTAGCCAGTTCCATGGAGACAGCAGTATTAACAGCCTTCTGTAATGTAAGCTCAGCCTCTATTAGTAGGCACTTCCGTATAGCTTTACTGTAGAGGCCACATGCTAACCTGTCACACAGGGCATCATTTAACATCTTTTTAAATTTACAGTGTTCTGCTAGCTTTTTAAAAAATTGCTACAAATTGTACAACTGTTTTATTTTTCTTTTGGTCTCTTTTGTGGAACCTATATTTTTCAGCAATTACCAGTGGTTTTGGGGAAAAATGAGAACCCAGGATTTCCACAATGTCACTGTAAGATTTAGTCTTAGGCTTAACAGGGTGTAGTAAGCTGCGTAGCAGGGAGTAGGTTTTAGCCCCTACAACTCTTGAGAATTTAACCTTCTTTGCTTCTGTAATGTCATTTGCAATAACAAAAAGCTCAAAACACTCAGTATATACATGCCACTGCTCTGTATTCTCATTGAAAGATTCCAGTGGCCTGGTCAGAGTAGCCATGATTTTTAGTTTCACTTTCACAGTCAGTGCAAACAAGCAGGTTCTTTGTTTGTTTGTTCTTTACCTTGACTTCTACTTCCTTCTGTTGGAGCAGCACCAGAATCCCATCCATCATTGCCACTTGTTATATCCTTGGGGGCAGCCGGTTTAGGAAGAAATCACTTGAGGCCAGACAGCAGACAGCTAACAAAACTACCATTTTATTTACAGACACAGAGCAGCACCCAACTGGCCAGAACAGGCTGGGCTATCCCCTAATAATCTAACTCAGTTGCCATGGCTCTATCCCAGAATCCAGTTGGACAAGAAGAGGCAGATGTAAACTCACCTGTAACTTTATGTGCCAGCCTCGCCCCCGAGAAAGTTCTTACAGTTGTACTTTGAGTTCTGCACCTACTAAAAATAAAATAAAATTGTGTCATACAACCACTAACATAAATGGTTTTGTCCCCAATCAGGGGACTGGTCAGCAACCCGGGCAGGATGGTTGAGGTGTAGCAGGTTTCCAAACATGACAAGTTCCCCAGGAAGAAATATGTGAGGTGTGAAAGTGCCAATTAGACAGAACTAGAGCAATGTTAAGGATGCTCCCAGCCAAACTCAGGATGTAGATCACTAGAAACAGCAGAAATGGAAGGGTCAGCCATTCAGGGAGATCTCCGAATCCCAGGAGGATGAATTCTGTGTTGGACATTTGAGTCCCTCTTCTGTGTTTGCCATCGGGTGTATATAGAAAAATAAAACCTGAAGAAGAGAGAAAACACCTTTTGCAGATGACTGGAGACAACAGACTTAAGATGTAATCCAGCAAAGAAGTTTGGGGAAAGGAAACCCCATGGTCTGATAATGGAGTCAAGGTCCAAGGTCACCAATTTTATTTAACCTTTTTATTACTGACCTTAGCACAAAAAGCGGGAATGTGCTAATAAAGTTCGCGGATGACACAAAGCTGGGAGGTATTGCTAACACAGAGAAGGACTGGGATATCATACAGGAAGATCTGGATGACCTTGTAAACTGGAGTAATAGTAATAGAATAAAATTTAATAGTGAAAAGTGCAAGGTCATGCATTTAGGGATTAATAACAAGAATTTTAGTTATAAATTGGGGACGCATCAGTTGGAAGTAACAGAGGAGGAGAAAGACCTCGGAGTATTGGTTGATCACAGGATGACTATGAGCCGCCAATTTGATATGGCCATTAAAAAAGCTAATATAGATTGGGGAACAAATGCTAGTAATAATATTAGGGCTCAGCTTTTCCTAGACGTGATAGCTGATGAATTCCTTCATCAAGTAGTTGCTGAACCGACGAGGGGGGATGCCATTTTAGATTTGGTTTTGGTGAGTAGTGAGGACCTTGTGGAGGAAATGGTTGTAGGGGACAACCTTGGCTCGAGTGATCATGAGCTTATTCAGTTCAAAATAAATGGAAGGATAAACAAAATTGCATCTGAGACTAAGGTTTATGATTTCAAAAGGGCTAACTTTACTAAATTAAGGCGACTAGTTAGGGAAGTGGATTGGACTAACATATTTAGGGATCTAAAGGCGGAAGACGCCTGGGATTATTTCAGGTTGAAGTTGCAGGAGCTGTCAGAGGCCTGTATCCCGAGAAAGGGAAAACAGTCCGTAGGGAGCAGTTTTAGACCAAGCTGGATGAGCAAGCGTCTCAGAGGGGTGATTAAGAAAAAACATAAAGCATACAAGGAGTGGAAGATGGGAGGGATCAGCAAAGAAACCTACCTTATTGAGGTCAGAGGGTGTAGAGATGCAGTGAGAAAGGCCAAAAGCCAGGTAGAGATGGACCTTGTGAAGGGAATTAAAACCAATAGTAAAAGGTTTTTTAGCCATATAAATAGGAAGAAAACCAAGAAAGAAGAAGTGGGACCGCTTAAAACTGTAAACGGAGTGGAGATTAAGGATAAGCCAGGCATGGCACAATATCTAAACGAATATTTTGCCTCAGTCTTTAATGAGGCTAATGAAGGGCTTAGGAATAGTGGCAGAGTGACTGATGGGAATGAAGGTGCGGGGTTGGAAATTCAGTATCCGAGGTAGAAGCCAAATTTCAACAGCTTAACGGTAGTAAATCAGGCGGCCCGGATAATCTTCATCCTACAATATTAAAGGAATTGGCGAGTGAAATTGCAAGCCCGTTAGCGATAATTTTTAATGAATCTCTAAACTCGGGGGTTGTACCGTTTGACTGGAGATTAGCTAATATGGTTCCTATTTTCAAGAAGGGGGAAAAAAGTGACCCGGGTACTACAGGCCTGTTAGTTTAACATCTGTAGTATGTAAAGTCATGGAAAAAATATTAAAAGAGAGAGTAGTTACGGACCTTGAGGTCAATGGCAATTGGGACAAATTACAACATGGTTTTACGAAAGGTAGATCGTGCCAAACCAACCTAATCTCCTTCTTTGAGAAAGTAACAGATTTTTTAGACAAGGAAAATGCAGTGGATCTAATATATCTTGATTTCAGTAAGGCGTTTGATACGGTACCACATGAAGAATTACTGGTTAAATTGGAAAAGATGGGGATCAAAATGAAAATCCAGAGGTGGATAAGGAACTGGTTAAAGGGGAGACTGCAGCAGGTCATATTGAAAGTTGATCTGTCGGGTTGGAGGGAGGTTACCAGTGGAGTTCCTCAAGGTTCGGTTTTGGGTCCGATCTTATTCAATCTATTTATCACTGACCTCGGAACCAAAAGTAGGAGTGGGCTGATAAAGTTTGCGGATGACACGAAGTTTGCGGATGACACGAAGATGACACTGTAGTAAGTGCAGGCCCTGATAAAGGCCCAGTATGAGGCCTGAACTAAAGTAATGGTCAAGACTTTGCTAATATAAAGCAAAGTGAAGCTGTGAGCCAGAGGCAGGCCCTGCTCACAGAAGCTGGCAAGGAAAGAGCTGATGCTGCAAGAAGATACATACCTAAAAGGTACTGAACACTAGATATCAGAACATTCACATACTTGCACATTCCACACAGATAACAAAGAACAGGCTGGCCCATCCCAATGACAGGGGCAAAAGGGTAAAATGATGGATAGAGTTGTTTTGATCGAACCAACATGTACAAGGTAAAAGGCGGCACCTAAATACGTAGAAAGGTTGAACCTTGCTACGTAGAGGGGTGGCCCCTCAATACGTCAGGTGTGATGTGTAACTTGTTTGTATCTGTGTATAAGAATGCATCCCTGGGGCGGTGTCTTTGTCCAGCCTAGGGGGAGTGGAAATCCCGCCACTGACTGAGCTGAGTCCATTGTCAGGGAGTACATATGTACTGGCTAGCTGTATCGCAGCAGCACCTTGGACTACGTTTGCCGGGGAGCCGGAGGCTGTACTTTTTTTGACAATAAACCTGGCCGACGTGCCTTCGTACCTTACTAGACTTTGTGGTTATTGGGGGTTCTCATCCGGTCTGCTGGGTCAGCTATCTTCGAAGAGCTGGGGCAGCACACAGAGGGAACACACGCACGCAGCTGAGTGATATTAACATCGGAGAGAGCAGAGCACCACACCGGTTTAAGATTAAGCTTGATAAGTTTATGGAGGGAATGGTTTGATAGGATAACATAATTTAGTCAATAGGTCAATAACGTGCCACCATTGGTAATTAGTACCAAGGGTCAATGTTGGGATATTGAAAGTCTTTTTCCTGAGTGTCTGACTCGAGAATCTTGCCCGCATGCTCGGGGTTCAGCTGATCGCCATATTTGGGGTCGGGAAGGAATTTTCCTCCAGGGTAGATTGGCAGTGGCCCTGGAGGTTTTTCGCCTTCCTCCGCAGCAGGGGGCAGGGGTCGCTTGCTGGAGGATTATCTGCTACTTGAAGTCTTTAAATCAGGATTTGGGGACTTCAACAGCTGAGTCAAGGGAGAGAATTGTGGTGTATTTGGTTGTCATGGTTTTTGGTTGCTATGGCAACTGAGTTAGATTATTATGGGTTAGCTCAACCGGTTTCAACCGGCTGAGGAGCTCTCTGTATATCTGTAAATAAAATGGAGGTTTTGGTTAGCTGCCTGCTCTCTGGCCTCAAGTGATTGCTTCCTACACCGGCTGCCCCAAGGATTTAACACTGGCGACGAGGATGGGATCCTGGTGCTGCTCCAGTAACAGAAGGAAGTAGAAGTCAAGGTAAAGAACAAACAAACAAAAAAAGCTGCTTGTTTGCACTGACTGTGAAAGTGAAACTAAAAATCATGGCTACTCTGACCAGGCCCCTGGAGCCTTTTGATGAGAATACAGAGCAGTGGCATGTGTATACTGAGCGTTTTGAGCTTTTTGGTATTGCAAATGACATTACAGAAGCGAAGAAGGTGCCAATATTCTTAACTGTTGTAGGGGCTAAAACCTACTCTCTGCTACGCAGCTTACTGCACCCTGTTAAGCCTGAGACTAAATCTTACAGTGACATTGTGGAAATCCTGGGGTCTCATTTCTCCCCAAAACCACTGGTAATTGCTGAAAGATATAGGTTCCACAAAAGTGCCCAAAAGGAAATCTTCTACTTTGAACAGGTAGAGAATATACCCATCACTGCTACTCAGATAAAGAAGGCAACTCGCGTTGACCCAGTATTGTCCCACGTTATGGACCTGGTGATGCATGGAAAATCTCGACAAACCTCTCCGGTCTCATCCGACCTTGTTCCCTACATGTCCAAGCGGACGGAGTTATCGGTCCAATCTGGTTGTTTGTTGTGGGGGAGACGTGTCATTATTCCACCACCACTGAGATCACAGATGTTAGAACAGCTACATTCCGGTCACTGTGGAATAGTGCGCATGAAGGAAATTGCACGAAGCTATTTTTGGCGGCCTGGACTGGACAGCGCTATTGAAGAGAAGGCAAAAGCTTGTATGTCATGTCAGGGTGTGAGGAATGCACCCCAGTGGGCACCCCTACACCCATGGGACTGGCCTGAAAACCAGTGGCAACGTATTCATGTTGACTTTGCTGGCCCCCTTGAAGGAAGCATGTTCTTGGTGGCAATAGATGCCCATTCTAAATGGCCAGAAGTCTCTATAATGCAGTCCACTTCTGCAGAGAGTACTATCCAAAAACTACGAGGACTCTTTAGTCATTTTGGTCTGCCAGAACAACTTGTGAGCGACAACGAACCGCAGTTCGTTTCTCAGGAGTTTCAAAATTTTATGAAGGCGAATGGGATACACCACATCACGTCAGCACCATATCATCCGTCCACCAACGGATTAGCTGAAAGATTTGTGCAGACAATGAAAAGCGCTTTGAAATCAGCAAGGGGACAACACTCCATTCAAAAGCGTCTGGATACCTTTTTACTTTCCTACAGAAACACACCTCATGCTACGACCCACGCATCTCCAGCCTTTCTAATGATGGGACGACAGCTGCGCACTTGCTTTGATCTGCTGAAACCTTCTGAACCCCGACAAATTGTGCAACATCAGCAGCAATATCAAGTCATCAGATGGGCACCCAGAGCAAAAGACCGAACCTTTAGCCCGGGACAGCCAGTTTTGGCTCGGAATTATACTTCCAGAGCTAAATGGGTTCCGGCCACAGTCATCACTCAAACAGGACCTGTTTCCTACACAGTCCGAACTGCAGAGAATCTTACCTGGCAGCGACATGTAGATCAGCTGTTGCCAGGTCATGCCAGTCCTCAGGACCCATCTGCAGTTGAGGGGGCTGACTTCACCTGTTCTGGTGAGGGACCGAATCACGAGTCACCTGTTTCTGACTGTTCTCCTCCATTACTGCCGGCGGCTGAGATACCCCTTTGCCCAGCACGAGCTGATACCACCTCCTCACCTGTTCGTGCTGCGGACCCTGAGCCCCTAGTGCTTTCGGGTGCAATAACACCAGAAGTTCGCCGTAATCCACCTAGAGACAGAAGGCCTCCTCATCGGCTGGATCTTTAGCTACGGCAAACCCACGGTTATGGGGTAAAATAATCCCCAGGGTTTAGCCGGGAATGGAGGCAGTCTACCCTCCTTCTCTAGTCTAGTGTGTGTTTTATTTAGGAGATGTTCTTATTAGGGGGGGAGGAATATGTGGTGTATTTGGTTGTCATGCTTTTTGGTTGCTATGGCAACTGAGTTAGATTATTATGGGTTAGCTCAACCGGTTTCAACCGGCTGAGGAGCTGTCTGTATATCTGTAAATAAAATGGAGGTTTTGGTTAGCTGCCTGCTCTCTGGCCTCAAGTGATTGCTTCCTACACCGGCTGCCCCAAGGATTTAACAAGAATTATTTCAGGAGTGGGTGGGTCAGCTTTTGTGGCCTGCATCTTGCGGGAGATCAGACTAGATGATCATAATGGTCCCTTCTGATCTTAAATTCTATGATTCTATGATAATGCGGTTTTAGGATGCATCAGGCGAGGTATTTCCAGCAAAGATAAGGAGGTGTTAGTACCGTTATATAAGGCACTGGTGAGACCTCATCTGGAATACTGTGTGCACTTCTGGTCTCCCATGTTTAAGAAGGACGAATTCAAACTGGAACAGGTACAGAGAAGGGCTACTAGGATGATCCGAGGAATGGAAAACCTGTCTTACGAAAGGAGACTCAAAGCGCTTGGCTTGTTTAGCCTAACCAAAAGAAGGTTGAGGGGGGATATGATTGCTCTTTATAAATATATCAGAGGAATTAATATTAGGGAGGGAGAGGAATTATTTAAGCTTAGTAACAATGTGGACACAAGAACAAATGGATATAAACTGGACACTAGGAAGTTTAGACTTGAAATTAGATGAAGGTTTCTAACCATTAGAGGAGTGAAGTTCTGGAACAGCCTACCAAGGGGAGTAGTGGGGGCAAAAGACATATCTGGCTTTAAGACTAAGCTTGATAAATTTATGGAGGGGATGGTATGATGGGATAGCCTAATTTTGGCAATTAATTTGGCAATTGATCTTTGATTATCAGCAGGTAAGTATGCCCAGTGGTCTATGATGGGATGTTAGATGGGTTGGGATCTGAGTTACTACAGAGAATTCTTTCCTTGGTTCTGGCTGGTGAGTCTTGCCCACATGCTCAGGGTTTAACTGATCGCCATATTTGGGGTCGGGAAGGAATTTTCCTCCAGGGCAGATTGGCAGAGGCCCTGGAGGTTTTTCGCCTTCCTCTGCAGCGTGGTGCACGGGTCACTTGCTGGAGGATTCTCTGCAGCTTGAGGTCTTCAAACTGTAATTTGGGGACTTCAATAACTCAGACATGGGCTAGGGGTTTGTAACTGGAGTGGATGGGTGAGATTCTGTGGCCTGCATTGTGCAGGAGGTCAGACTAGATGATCATAATGGTCCCTTCTGACCTTAAAGTCTATGAGTCTATGAGTTGCAGGAATAGAGCTGGCTTCCATGTTGGATATATTATGGATAAGTTTTATGCAGCAGATTCAACAAAATGTCAACCTCTCTCAAATTGGACCAGGAACTCAGTTGCTATACTGATGGGTCTGAGAGACCACAGTAATGGGCAGCCATTTAGACACACTTAGTTTGATTCATGTCATCTCATATCTCTTCTCATGACAAAGTTTGTTCAAACGTGGGCTACCATTACTGATAAAGTCTTGGTATCTTTGTATAAGCCAAAACAATCAATCATTCAATCTAGCCTAGAGGATCTAATGGTCCTTTGTGTCTTTTCAATCTATACATATATGATCGTACCTCTACGATTCTTTCACATTGTTACAGTTCCAAAATACCAAAAATTCCCAATGGATAGACTAGATTTACCACCTTTAGAAAATATTAATAAGTGTTGAAAACCTTTTCATTATGTAAGTTCTGTGGCACCTTATAGACTAACATCTTGCATCCGACAAAGTGGGTATACACCCACGAAAGCTCATGCTGCAAAACGTCTGTTAGTCTATAAGGTGCCACAGGATCCTTTGCTGCTTTTACAGATCCAGACTAACATGGCTACCCCTCTGATACTTGACATTATGTAAGTTGTGGAACCTGAAAATGTTGTTAAATTGTGCTGGGAATTCTCTCCCTGTAACATGGATTCTTGGACTATTAAGGCTGAGACTTCAGTAGCACTCTAAAGGAGTTAGGCAGCCTTTTGATGAGTTGAGCACCTAAATCCATTAAGGCGCTTAGAAAATTCCAACCAATATTGGTAGGAAAGTTAAAACTTTTATTTCACTGATTTTTCAATTCCTTTTGGATCTTCTTAAGTAATCAGCTGTATATCTATCTCTCTATCTCCCGTGTATATAGAATGGGTGCTATGGGTCTACAGGGTACAGCATCCTTGTTTCACCAGCTGTATTTATCTCCAGCAGCTACAACTGGCGTTGTTCCCTTCTATGGAATCCTCTTTGGGACACTGTGACCAATGTGAACCTCTAGTCACTCAGGATGGCCTCTTCAAAAATAGGTATGATTGTTTGGTTCACAGAAATATAACTAGCAGAGGGAAGCAGGGTTAAAACAATAAAATCCTATGTACATATTCTCTATCTAAACACTGCCTTGCCAGTTTAAGCAGGTTCCACTTAACCCAGGTACCCCCCAAGAACAATGAGGCAGGTTGCCCCGTGCAATCTCGGCCTCTCAGACAGTCTGACACCCCAATCAGAATCTCTCTCCACTTATTCATAGATTCCAAAGCCAGAAGGGTCCCTGGGATCATCTAGTCTGAACCACTGTGTAACACAGGCCATAAGACTTCCCTGAATTAATTCCTGTTTGAACTAGGGCAGATAATTTAGAAAAAAACATCTAATTTTAATTTATCCACTGATGGGAAATCCACCCCGAGCCTTTGGTAAATTGTTCCAATGGTTAATTACCCTCACTGATAAAAAACTGTGCCTTATTTCCAGTATTAATGGTCTAGCTTCAACTTCCAGCCATTGGACCTTTCTCTGCTAGATTGAAGAGCCCACTATTATCACATTTCTGTTCCCCACATGATTACTTAAAGACCGCGATCAGTTCAACCCTTAACCTGTTCCTCGTTAAGCTGAACAGATGGACTCAAGGAGTTCAATCACTAATAGGCAGGTTTTCCAATCCTTTAATCATCCTCATGGCTCTTTTCTGAACCCTCTCCAGTTTTTCAACATCCTTCATGAATTGTTGGCACTAGAGCTGGATACAGGATTCCAGCAGTGGTCGCACCAGTGCCAAATGCAGAGGCAAAATAGCCTCTCTGCTCCAGATTACCCTGTTTATATATCCAAGCATCACATTAACCCTTTGAGCCACAGGCTGTTTTTTTATCCACTCCAAAGTCCCTTAGTTCAGGGTTCCTACCCAAAGGTCCCCTGGGGGTTTGAGAAGGGCACCTGAACCTGACTACACTGGTTCATGCAGCATAGTTGCTGAAAGCTTGTCTCTCTCACTAACAGAAGTTGGTTCAATAAAAGATATCACTTCATCTTTCTAGTAAACTGGCTCGTGCATTTCCCCAAAGGGACTTTTCCTGGGATTGTCCTTTTGAGCACCACACCATTGAGTTCTGTCTACCGCTACAAGGGGTTGGTTCCTGCAGAATATAACCCTTACCTAGCGGTTAGCAAGCCACCCAAAGTGACTGTAAGTATCAGCAGGAGTTGCCCTCTGCAACCCCCAGTACCTGTTGCCTTCTGCTAGGCTGCAGCCTGGGGCTTTCCAGGCTGGAGCTCCCCAGCTCCTCTGCCTTTCCCCAACCCTGCTTCACTCAGGTACTCTGTCTCTAGCTCCCTGCAGCCAGGCCCTTCTCCCTCTACAGGCAGAGAGAGAATGACTGGGCTTCTGGCTCACAGCCTTTTTATACAGGCCAGGGGTGGTCTGATTGGGGCGTGGCCCAGCTGCAGCTACTTCCCCAATCAGCCCAGCTTAGCTCCCAGCTACAACCTTCCCCCAGGGCTGTTTTAAGCCCTTCAGGACAGGAGCAGGGTAACCACCCTGCTAAACCCATCTAGGGGTGGCCATTATGTTGGATTATATAGGCAAGCTTCCCTTATCTGCTAAGCACACCATCATCCTTACGGAGGAACCTGGCTGGGCAGCATTGCCAACAGGGGTGATGTAAGGCCTGGTGGGTGGGGAGGGGGCTTGCACCCTGGTCTATATGGCTACCAGACAACCAACATCCCCACATTGCTACTTGTAATTTGATTATTCCTTGCAGCACACAATCTGCAGTGGTTGAATGCCATGGGAGGTTCCACCTCAAGTGATCTGACTGACAGTGGTTTTAATAATCCCTGATTGGCTCCTTAACCCTATATAAATTCATGGGGTGCAGCAGGAAGTATTTAGGGTCTGGTTGAAGAAGGGTTGTCTCAGCGGTGATTGTGGGATGATAGAGTTGCTGCTGGCTGGTTAGGCAGAGTGAAATGGAAGAGATGAATGAAACTGAAACCAGGCCAGACCATGAGGATAGGGAAAGCATTGATGAAGACTGGATAAAGTAAAGAAAAAGAAAAGAGTAGATTCTCTGCACCCAGAAGAAGGACCAGCAAATAGGAAGGCAGGAAAAGGAAATGGGGGAAAATTACCTAATAGTAAAATCCCTAGATAAAGACGCAAAGGTAGGGGATATCAACCCCCTGAGAATGGCAGAGTGGATCAAAACAGTGCTGGAGATAGAGCAAGAGGTAAGATACTGTGCCATTACCTGGGGTACAATCTGGACAGAGAGACAGCTGTGCCCCCTCAATTTTCCAACATGGGGTGTCTCTTACACTGTTTTGCTGTAAGAATAACCACTTTGTTTGCCCAACCTCCCGCCTCCAAGGGCCTGGTGATCCTGGTGCTGTGGCTTTGCCGGAGCTGGTCACAGCTGGGCTTAGCCCACATAAGAGCTATGAATCAATTCCAGGTGAAGAGTCCAGAGGTCACTGCTGGGGCATGGTCACTTGCATCCAGCCTCTGTGAGCGTCATGAAGGTGGTTGGTTTGCAGAGGGCTATGACGGCAATAAGCACAATTTGAGGGGTGGCAGATTTCTCAGTACTACGTCCCCATCTCTGCTGCACCAGGAGTTAATATTTTATTGTCTGAACATTAATTTTGATCAGAAATGGCTTTTTTATGGATATAAAAATGTAGTTAAAATTGTCTCCACTCCGCCTGTTGCCCAGTTGAAAACAGCATGATGGGACCGTAGTTATGGCCTCTGAGCTCCCTGGTCCTTCCACTTAGATGGACAACACTGACCTGAGCTGGATTCTCCATTGTGTCCTTAGGGCCATAAGAAATGATCTGCAGCAAAAAGCATCATGATGTCACCCATTGTGTTTTGTTTGTATTAGACTGTCTAAATTTGATTACAAAACTTAAGTATCTAGCATAGAGAAACAATGAACAGAGGATATACACAGGAATTTACTTTGATTGTTAGTGGATTTTCTGCCTTACCCAAAGTTGGCTCTGTGCTGTTTCAGATGCTGTACATGCTCCTCACATAGGCTGAATGTTAGGACAAGACCCTGGAGAAAAATACCATTATACTGCGTGTATCAGTGCTGAACATGAGACAGTGATAGAGCTGTATACAACCACACTTTTCTATACGTTGTGTAACTTGGAGGCAGCACGGGACTACAAAGACTGTCTCAGTAAGGGTACGTCCACAGTACGAAATTAATTTGAACTGATTTTATTCGAATGTTCGGAAGCAATTTTATACATTCGGAGTTGTATGTCCCCACTAAGGCATGTGAATTCGGCGGTGTGTGAGGCTACCATTGAATGTTGGAGCGGTGCACTATGGTAGCTATCCCACAGTTCCCGCAGTCTCTGCCGCCCACTGGAATTGTGGGTTAAGCTCCCAGTGCATGATGGGGCAAAAACATTCTCGCGGGTGTTTCTGGGTGTGTGCCATCACTCGCTCCTCCCTCCGTGAAAGCTGTGGCAGATGCCATACTACCAGCAGATGGTACAGCTCGGTGCACTGCCTGTCTCCTGGTACTATGAATCCACCTTGCATGTCCTCTCGTCTTTCTATCTACTCTTTCATTTAACCATTTCCCACCTTTTTTAGGCTACCGTGAACAGAGCCGCACAGCTTCTGCCGCTTTTTCCATGTTGTCTGTCCTGGGCTCCCGTGGAACCTACAGAAGGCAACAAGTCCATGCCATTTTTCAGCCATCGTGAACAGAGCCGCACAGCTTCCGCCGCCAACTCTGCTCATGTTTCCACCGCAAACTCTGCTCTCCTGCTCTTGCAGCTCTAATGAGCTTCCTGACTCCATGAAAGCTACAGATGACAAACATTTACTGCCTTTTATCAGCCATCTTGAACTGAACAGCTTGTTTCGCGCCCTTTTTCCAGGATTACCTGTGCAGGAGCCATAGGGCAGCAACCCTGGAGCCCGCTCAGATCTCCGCTGCATTTTTGACCATTGTAAATACCTCGCGCATTATCCAGTACTATGTGCAGTGCCTGCAAAACTGGGCAAGGTGATGACAACACAATTACTCTATTGATGAGGACATGGACACAGACATTCCTAGATGCACGGCATGTGGCAATTGGGAGATCATGGTGGCATTGGGCCTGGTTCATGCCGTGAACACCAATTCTGGGCCTGGGACACAAGCACAGACTGGTGGGACCGCATAGTGTTGCAGGTCTGGGATGATTCCCAGTGGCTGCAAAACTTTCGTATGCCTAGGGCCACTTTCATGGAACTATGTGACTTGCTGTCCCCTGCCCTGAAGTGCAAAGACACCAAAATGAGAGCAGACCTCACAGTTGAGACGCGAGTAGCCATAGCACTGTGGAAGCTTGCAATGCCCAACAGCTACTGGTCAGTCGGGAATCAGTTTGGAGTGGGCAAATCTACTGTAGGGGCTGCTGTGCTGCAAGTAGCCAATGCAATCATTGACCAGCTGCTATCAAGGGTAGTGACTCTGGGAAATGTGCAGACCATTGTGGATGGCTTTAATGTCCTGGGGTTCCATAACTGTGGTGGGGTGAGAGACGGAACGCATATCCCTATCCTGGCCCCGGTACACCGGGGCAGCCAGTACATAAAGCGCAAGGGGTACTTTTCCATGGTGCTGCAACCACTGGTGGATGACAAGGGATATTTCACTGACATCAACGTGGGATGGCTGGGAAAGGTGCATGATGCTTGCATCTTCAGGAACTCTGGTCTGTTTGAACAGCTGCAGGAAAGGACTTACTTCCCAGATCAGAAAATAACTGTTGGAGATGTTGAAATGCCAATAGTTATCCTCGGGGACCCAGCCTACCCCTTAACGCCATGGCTCATGAAGCCGTACGCAGGCACCCTGGACAGTAGTCAGGAGCAGTTCAACTATAGGCTGAGCAAGTGCAGAATGGTGGTAGAATGTGCTTTTGGACGTTTGAAACCACGCTGGTGCAGTGTGCTGACTCGGTTAGATCTCAGCACAACCAATATTCCAATTGTAATTGCTGCTTGTTGTGTGCTCCACAATATTTGTGAGAGTAAAGGGGAGACGTTTATGGCAGGGTGGGAGGTTGAGGCAACTCGCCTGGTGGCCAATTTTGCATAGCCAGACACCGGGGCGATTAGAAGAGCACAGCAGGGCATACTGCACATCAGAGAAGCTTTGAAAAAGAGTTTCATGACTGGCCAGGGTACGGTGTGACAGTTGTGTTTCTTTCTCTTGAAGTTACTCACCCCCTATATATATATATGAAAGGAAATAAAGTCTAAATTGTTTTAAAACTATTCTTTATTATTTGCTGCACAACACATTGAGAGAAATCAGAAGGCAGACTGTGGGAGGGGAGGTGCTGGGTTAGGGTGCTGGAGGAGGAGGGAAGGATAAGTCCAGAAACCAAATCAAAAGTTTGCATATGCCAGCTTTATGCTGCTTGGGCGATCCTCTGTGGTTGAGTGTGTGGGTCCCCGTAGCCTCCCCCTCATGTTCTTGGGCATCTGGGTGAGGAGGCTATGGAACTTGGGGAGGAGGGAGGGTGGTTATACAGGTGCTGCAGTAGCAGTCTCTGGTCTTGCTGCCTTTCCCGCATTAGATCCACCATACTGCAGAGCATGTCAGTTTGCTCCCCCATGAGCTTGACCATAGCGTCCTGCCTGCTCTCATCGCACGCATCCCTCTTCTGTTCATGTTTCTGTAATGCTTTACGTGACTCCGCAGTTGTTTGCCTCCAAACATTCAGCTGGGCCCTATCAGTGCGGGAGGACTGCATGAGCTCGGTGAACTTGTCTTCCCGAGTTCATTTTTTACGGTTTCTAATCTAGTCCAGCCTTTGGGGCAGAGTAGATAGGGGCCGCACTGAAACATTTGCACCTGCAGGAGGAGAAAAAGGGAGGGTACTATTTTTAAATATACATTTCAGAGAACAAAGGGGACACTTTGTTGTGAGTAAGCCATCACACACAGCCGGGCAACAGAATTCAGCTTGCAGGCAGCCTAGGGACACGTGGGGTTCTGCTTCTTCTACATTCATTTCAATGTTTTCAAACTGCTGGGACCCCTTTCCCACCGCAAGCAATGCCTGGTGGGTTTCCCATAAAGGAGGGTCTGCAGGCTCTCTGGGATGATCACTCCACACAACCCCCAACCCCCACCCACCTCCTGCACCCACTGTGTGGCTCTGATGAGGCTCTGAGCAGGTGTGAGCCCTTTAAACTATACATGAGCAGCCCAGCACATCTGGGTTCCCCCCCCACCACTTGGCTCCAATCAGGCTCTCACTCACCAGAAGTACCTTCTCCAGGGTCATGGTCCAGTAGCCCACCTTGGGAGTGGGGGGAGGCTATTGGCTCCAGCATTAAGCATAGTTCTTGGCTGGGGGGAAAACGGATTCCCCACTTCCCACCTGTGAACTGTCCTCCTCCTGCTCCTCCTCTTCGTCCTCCAATGACTCTTCCTCCTCGCTCCATGCAACTCCCCCCGTGCAGGTGTCCACGGACAGTGGTGGGGTAGTGGTGGTGTCACCCTCACATAATTGCATGGAGCTCATGGTAGGAGTGAAATTTTTGCGGCTGCGACCTAGTGCACCTATTTGTCTCCCTGGCTTTTTGGTATGCTTGCCTGAGCTCCTTGATTTTTGTACGACACTGATCTGTGTCCCTGGAGTAGCCTCTTTCCGTCATGGTCCTGGAGACTTTAGCATATGTATTTGTATTCCTTTTTTTGGAACCAAGTATCAGAGGGGTAGCCGTGTTAGTCTGGATCTGTAAAAGCAGCAAATAATCCTGTGGCACCTTATAGACTAACAGGCATTTTGGAGCGTGAGCTTTCATGGGTGAATACCCACAAAAGTTCACGCTCCAAAACGTCTGTTAGTCTATAAGGTGCCACAGGATTCTCTGCTGCTTTTTTTGGAACGTAGTTCTGCCATAACAGACTCATCACCCCAACATGCGATGAGATCCAGTACCTCCTGTTCAGACCATGCTAAAGCTCGTCTGTGAATCCAGGACTGCGTGATCTCTTGTGATGGTGAACTCTGCATGGTCGCCTGTGATGGTGGACTGTGCTGACAGTCACCTGTGCTGATGGTGACCAAACAGGAAATGAAATTCAAAAGTTCCCAGGGCTTTTCCTGCCCTCCTGGCTAATGCATCGTAGTTGAGAGTGTTGTCCAGAGTGGTCACAAGGGAGCATTCTGGGATAGCTCCTGGAGGCCAATAACGTTGAATTGCGTCCACAATACCTTTAACCCAGGATTGCAATCTTGATTTAAGCGCTACTCCACTTGCTGAGGTGGAGTACAGAAATTGATTTAAAGAGCCCTTTAAATCGAAAAAGCCGATTTGGTCATGTGGACAGAATCATTTTTTTTCTAATTAACTTGGCTAATTCTGAAATAACAGGCCTAACTCCATGCAGATCATCTCCATTTATTTCACATTAGTGGTGAGATTTTCAATGGGGGATTTCAATGGGGGTGGATAGCCTGAGGTTTTCACAGCTGCCCGGATGATTTAGGCAAAGTTATAATCTAGGAGTCTCTGCATGTTTTTGTGAAAGCCACATATTTACTGATTGCTTTGCTCAAGGCTTCCTTGACCTCTCTGTTTCTCAGGCTGTAGATGAGGGGGTTTACCAGGGGAGTCAGGACTGTGTAGCAAAGAGAGAGCACTTTGTTGAGGAAGCTGAATGTGTCATGTTTTGGTAGCAGGTACACAATCATTAGGGTTCCATAGAAAATCGTCACCACAATGAGGTGAGAGGAGCAGGTGGAAAATGCCTTTTGCCTCCCAGTGGTGGAAGGGATTGTCAGGATGGTGGTGAGGATACACACATAGGATGTCAGGGTTAGTAGGAATGGAGGCAGGGTGAATACACAGGATAGTACGAAATTTAGCAATACGGTAAGGTGTGTGTCACTGCAGGAGAGTTTTATCAATGGGATGAGATCACAGTAGAAATGGTCAATTTCATTCGGGCCACAGAATATTAAGTGAGACATGAATAATATAAATATGGCAGTAGCCAAACAACCATTCAACCATGACCCAGCAGCCAACTGGAGGCAAAATCTGGTATTCATAAGAGCTGAATAATGCAGGGGTTTACATATCGCTAAATACCGATCATAAGACATCGCTGCTAGGAGATAGCATTCTGTACCTACCAGAGCAGAAAAGAAATACAGTTGTGAGAAACAGCCATTGAATGAGATGGTTTTGTCCCCAGTCAGGAGACTGACCAGCATCCTGGGCAGGATGGTGGAGGTGTAGCAGGTCTCCAGGCAGGACAAGTTACCCAGGAAGAAGTACATGGGGGTGTGAAGGTGCTGATCAGCGACAACTAGTGCAATGATGAGGATGTTCCCAGTCACGGTTGCCATGTAGATCACTAGGAACATCAGGAAGAGAAGAATTTGCAGGTCAGGGAGATCCCCGAATCCCAGGAGGATAAATTCTGTGACAGCTGTTTGATTTCTCCAGTCTCTGTCTGCCATGGGTTGAGTCAAGGAACAAGAAAACAAACTGCAATGGAACTGGAAGAACACAGAGTTAAAATTAATCAAGTCTTGTGAATTACTTGAGTAAATATTAAGAAACTTCCCTCCCTCTCCTGGTTACAGGCTGAAAGTTTAAGACTAAATTTAGACATCAGAGCTAAGTGCTAGGAGTTTCAGTCCGAGGACAGAACATTGGTATCCATGAAGACCTCATTCTGCCATATCAGAGCAATGACTAATATAATAGTCCATTTCTCTGGTAGCCGAGTACTGATATGACAGATCAGACCACCTCTTTATTTACTGTCATATCCCATCTAGTAACTTACTGGACCTTAACAATTATGCTTAAATGCAGTATTTCACTTCTGGCAATGACCAGAATCATGCCATGACTTAGGAGTCAAAATCAATAAATAAATCAACCAATATTTTGCACTGAGATTTCCAGTGCAGTTTAGTATCCTTAGGCACGACCTTCCCTTAGAACTAATGGAAATTAATCTAACCATATATTCTGGTATATTCAGCATTTCAGTGCCCTGTAGGAGAAGGAATAATTTTCACCCCCTCACAAGAGATCGGTATATGCCATAAATTCTGAAGTGGAGAAAATTCTCTCTTAGTTCCTGTCGTTGTGATGGTGACATTGTCATAGACTAACAATGCCTTTTCTGTTGTCTGATGTTGACTATATAGCAGTAATAAAATACAGATCTTTGGAGGATGGATCTTAGGAAGGGGCAGAACCAGGTTCTTGTGCAAACCTAACTGGGGAGTGAACCTCCGCACTCCATAATGATTGTGGGATGAAAATACAGGAACAAGAAAAGCAGTAGAGGGTTGGGGGGAAAAGATGCTGTCCCTGAATTCAGAGTCTGGAAACAACCTGGCCAGGGCTGGCCTTACCATGAGATGAACTGAGGTGGCCACCTTAGCTGCCAGACTTTGTGTGTGTGTATGGGGAGGGGTGCCACTAGGACCCAGAGTTTAGAAAATTGTGTCTGCTGCTGGTGCATATGTATTCTCTCTGCTCTAGATGCACAGAGATGGTGGAGGGCACAAGAGACATAACAGGTAGGCAGGAGAAAAGCTGAGAGGGAATAACAGAAAGCAGCAGGAGCTTCAGGAAGAGAGAGAGGAGGAGTAGCCTCTTATGTACCTCTCTAGCACCCCCAGGAGCCTGGACTGAATAACACCAGTTCTCAGGCAGCTTCTTGTTTCCTGCTGCTTCCCTGAACCCACTTGAGGAGAACTGGCAGCCAACTGAAGTAGTAGGAGCCAGTTAGGCCCTTGAGACACTGATATCTTCCCTCACTCAGGCCTTGCTACCAGCCTGCTTATTTGTCCCCTTCAACTGAGTGTGGAGAGCCACTCTAGCTGGCACAAACAGCAGTCATGAGTGAAAGAAGAAAACGCCCCTCTAGGGCAGCATTCAGAAAAAGAAAGCAAAGGAAGCTTTTCTACCTAAGCAGGAAGGAGCTCTCCTGAGGTACATAGACACAAATGTTCATGGTGAGTCTTCCGGCCCCAGTGAGGATGTGAGTGGTGAGGAGATGCCTAATCTTCCAGTTAGTCAGAGTGCAGGTGACCTGGCAGCTACTGCAGCATCCATATCTCCATCTCAAATGGATGTAAATATGCACATTCCTGAAGAAAAGTATAGATCAGAGAAGAGTGCGGTGGAGGCGCAAGAAACAGCAGCTGCTGAGTTTCGTTCCTTAACTTTAGATGATCCAGGACTGTGGACCGATTTGAGCAATAGCCTTAAGGACTTCCTTGTACTGCATGGGCCACAGCAAGTGAAAAACTTCATGTTGCCCAAAGACAATGAAAATAGAGGTTTCCATCCAACGCATTACTGGTGTGAAATCCTCAATGGTGAAAAAGTGGAGAGGCCATGGCTTATGTACTCAAAATCCAAGAATGCTGCATACTCTTTTTGTTGCAAACTCTTCCAGTCTAATGTTCCAGCCACATTGGGTTCCATAGGAACAAAGGATTGGAAAAAACTGGCTAAAAATCTGCCATGCCATGAGACTGTAGCAAATCACCCAGAAAGCATTCCATAGGTGGAAAGGGCTTGAGATGAGACTACTGTTAAAGGTCACCATAGATGATCAGCATCAAGAGAAGATTGCATCAGAGTCTCTTTACTGGCAAAATGTTCTGAAAAGGCTCATTGCCATTGTGAGAATGCTTGCTACCCAAAACCTAGCACTGTGTGTAACTTCAGATCAGCTGTATGTGCCAAACAATGGAAACTTCCTTCAAATTGTGGAGCTGACGGCTGAGTTTGATGCTGTACTCCAGGAGCATCTAAGAAGAGTCACCACCCAAGAAATGTACACACACCACTACCTTGGAAAAACAGTTCAAAATGAGAACATATAGTTACTGGCAACAAAAGTCAAACAGAAGATTGTGGCAGATCTGAAGTCAGCAAGATATTACTCTGTTATTCTGGACTGCACACCTAACAGCCATACGGAACAAATGACTTGAATGGTGCATTTTGTAACAACAACAGAACCTAGTGAAAATGTCCCTGCAATAGTGACTGTCAGACAGCATTTTCTAGAATTTATTGATATTAATGATACTACAGGAGCTGGTATGACAAATGTGCTTCTTAAAAAGCTGTAAGATACGGGAATCGCGATAGCTGACATGAGAGGACAGGGCTACGATAATGGTGCCAACATGAGAGGAAAGAACAGAGGAGTGCAGACACGGATCCTAGAGTTAAACTCTCAAGCTTATTTTGTCCCATGCAGTTCTCATTTATTGAACTTGGTGGTCAGCGATGCAGCATTAGCTTCTAGTGAGGCTGCTGAATGTTTTAATGTAATTCAAAGCATCTATGTATTTTTTGCTGCATCAACTCATCGATGGCAAATTTTGAAGCAACATCTGGGAACATTCTCTCTGACACTGAAATCACTGAGTGCCACATGATGGGAAAGTCAAGCAGAGGTGATAAATCCTATCAAAAACCAAATTGGGAAGATAAATGATGCCATAGTTGCCATTATGGAGGATAATGCTATGAAAGGAACTGTTCATGGGAGAACAGTGGCAGAGGGAAATGGAGATAAGATGACTACCCTCTTTCCAAATGCTTTTGTTGCTCTGTGCATACTTCTATCACTTCCTGTAACAGTTGCCAGTGGAGAACGCAGCTTCTCCAAGCTGAAGCTAATAAAAACACATCTATGCTCCAGAATGACACAGGAGAGGCTGGTCAGCCTTACAACCATCTCAACAGAGCATGGACTGGCCCAGACTGTGGATTATCAGTAGGAAGCAATTCATATCTTTGCAACCAAGAAAGCACGGAAAGCACCACTTTGATTATTCAAACAGATAAAAATGCCAGTGTTAACTTTCAAATGTCTGAACAGCAAATGTAACTTTTCTTGTCTGCATAGTAAAGTATTATTTAAAATTTTTAAACAAGGCATTTTAAGTTGTTAGTTCTGCTTTATTGGGACAGGTAGCAGAGCAGTACCATGAGAGGAGCAGAACAGGAAGAAGGCAGAACTGAGACCTTTCAAAGTTTTGGCCCAAGTGCGGGGTCATGGGAGCATCATTTGAGCTCCCCACCTCAGGTGCCAAAATGTTGTGGACTGGCCCTGAATCTGGCATCTGTGATTCGGGCTAGTAAGACTCTAGCACCACTTCCCACCCCATTGGGGCACACACTGAGCCAGATCCCCAGCTGATGTAAGTCAAGGTAGCTCCATTTGTGACAGTGGCGCATATCCCCAACTGAGGACCTGTCACAAAACATGTATCTCAAGCTCCATCTCTGTGAAATGGTGCTATGAATGCTGACTGGCACTGTGGTGGGAAGGTGAGGCTAAAACTGTTAATATTCATTAGAAGAAGAACTCTGTGTTGATCAAAAGCTTCTCTCGTTCACCAATAGAAACTGGTGCAATAAAAGATATTACCTCACCCACCTTGTCCATCTAATATTCACAAAGCACATTCATGCTTTTGTTCGGTGGTGGTATAGAAATACAGTCAGGAAGATGGTGCTCACCTGTAACCACAACATAGCCCAAGCTTGAAGTGATGAGCTCTTACTTCTCAGGGCCTGGCCACCAGGACTCGGGATCCTCAGCTGAATCTTGTCTCTCCTCTTTCTGCAGAAAAATGATTTTCTCAATGAAGAGACCTGCAGTTACCTTGAGGAATGAGCAGGTACATTTGATCTACCTTTGGAAAATGAGCTTCCCCTTCGATTTACAAAGTGTAAATGCTCCCTTATATTTGTATTCAGTCTTCACACTTTTTAATACGGTCCCACTTCAACCTTTCTCCCACTTGGTTCATTTTGTGTCTCCAAAGCTTTGTGGCTAACAGTGCCCAGCGGGACTTGTACAACGTGACTTGTATAATTGCAACTTTTTTTAAGTCTAATGATCCTATATGGAAAATATTTTGATGATGAACAAACACCAGCTTATATTTTTGGGAGATGCCTGTCCAAGGTGATGTTATAAAGTACTCCCACCACACTGTTGTTAATATTACATATGTGCTGCAATCTAGTGTGTACTTCTGTAAATATCTATTCATGTCTCACTCTTACAACATGCTTCCACCTAGTGGCCATTTGACAGTATAACTTGCCCATTATTGTGTTGGCTACTAAATTCTATTGGCAGGTTTCAGAGTAGCAGACGTGTTAGTCTGTATCCGCAAAAAGAACAGGAGTACTTGTGGCACCATATTTATTTGAGAAAAAGCTAATTTGCATATCAATTCGAGTACAGCAGTTTCTCCTTGGAGTCTGTTTTTGAAGCTTCAAACAGACTCCAACAAGAAATTAGATGCAATCAACTTAGTTTTAATGTTTGTAACGGCACAGCCATTCTCAGTTTCTATTCAAGCCTACCTCCCCATGTAAGTATTCTCACACTTCTTATCAAACTGTATTGGGCTATCTTGATTATCACTTCAAAAGTTTTTTCTCTTACTTAATTGGCCTCTCAGAGTTGGTAAGACAACTGCCACCTTTTCATGCTCTCTGCATGTGTATATATATCTCCTCACTATATGTTCCATTCTATGCATCTGAAGAAGTGGGCTGTAGCTCACAAAAGCTTATGCTCAAATAAATGTGTTAGTCTCTAAGGTGCCACAAGTACTCCTGTTCTTTTTTAAAATCTATTGGTCTTTAGTCAATATTTCTGCAAATCCCCCTCACTCCCGCTCATTTCTTCTACTCTGCTGCAATCAAGTGGTCATTTCCCAGCATGACACCCATTTACTCTGCTCACCTCTAGTAGTGGATTATTCTTGCTATAATCTGCCTCTTTCCAGTTCTTGACTCTTGTCACGTGCTGACCATTATTTAGTACAGACAGTCCTCGACTTTATGACGTTTGAGTTAAGACGAAGGGCACGTATGATGTTTATAAATTTTAATATAAAATCGACTTTACAATGCTGGTTTCAACTTTACAATGATCCTCACCACTTATATTCCATTGTACAGCATCACCTCCCTTTCTACTTCCCTCTGATGGTCATTTGGCAACAAAACTTCTCCTTTCTTGCCCTTCCGCTTTGATTGTTATCCATTGGCCATTGGTCAGCATGGCTGCACCTTTTCTATTCCTCTGCCCGCTAGTGACCCTAGAGAGTATAATCACGTGTTTCCTCATTTCTGACCTACTGCTAGGTGTGCACTCTTCCAAATTAGAGCCGCGGAGAACCAAATCGTAGAACAGTTTGAATGGAACATTAATGGCTACAACAGCACATACAACCGTAGAAGCTCTCAAAGGTTAAGCAGGGGTTTCCCATCAGTCCAGTGCATTACTGTTGCTGTGGCATCTGTTTCCAGTGGAAATACATAGATTGAACCTACCATAACAGAATCTCAGTGGCTTTCCAGGCTGAGATTCTCAGAGGCATCCAAGGGAGTTAAAAAGTGAGGAGTCCGGTGGCATTCTGAAGATTCATTGTTTTTGTGAATACAGAGTAACACGGCTACCCTTGATAAGGGAGTTAAGTATTCAACTGTCATTTCAAAGGGATTTGGGAACCTAACTCCGTTAGGTTCCTTGGAAAATCCTTTCTTCAGTGCTGAAATTCTGTCGTTCTCACTGGTGCCCAGTTCCCCTGCCTCTGGCCAAGCCCTGAAGTGCTCTCAGTGACTGAGCCAGCACTGCCATTTTGGCACCACAGGATTTCTGCCCGTTGGTAGGTGGTAGCCACTTCCTCTCAACCTAGGTTGCCTCATTCTCTGAGGAGGGGACCCTGTGAGGAGCAGAGTTGTCTATGGCACCTGGGTCTTGCTGGACACGGTGCCCTGAGAGCTAGCTCTCTCGGGATGAGCACTTGTTGCAGTTAGTTTTGGGGACACTCATTGTAACAGGCCCCTTCCCTTTGAACTGCTCTGTGCTCTAAATGCCATAGGCCAAGTCCCTCTTCGCTGACCATTTGACAGACCCGACCCCAGGAATGGCCTCAGTTCTATGGATGCCCTGGCAACCCCCAGCTAGGTCTGGACAGTCCCAGTGGCCCTGGTTTGTGAGTCTACCTCTTTGTGTGCCCAACCTCCCTGTCTCCAAGGGCCCGGTGAGCCTGGTGCTGGTGCTTTGCCAGAGCTGGACACAGCTAGGCTTAGCCCAGGTAAGAAGTATGAAGCTGCACCTGGTGAAGTATCCAGAGATCACTGCTGAGGCCTGGTTGTTTGCATCTGGTCTGTGTGAGAGCAATGGTGGTAGCTGGTTTGCAGGGGGATACGGTGAGGATGGCATTAAGCACAATTTCAGGGGTGGCTGATTTCCCAGGCTTATGTCCCTACCTATGCTGCACCAGGACTTAGTATTTTTGTTGTCCAAACATAAATTTTGATCAAAAATGGCTTTTTTCTGAAAATAAAAATTGGTCAAAAATTTTTCTTCACTCTGTGTCTAAAAAACTCCATGATGGGAACATGGTTATGGCAACTTCCTTCCCTGGGCACTCCACTTAGATGAATAACACTGACCTGAGCTCTGCCTGGATTCTACACTGTGTCTTTAGGGGCATGTAGCGGGCCGGTGTGGCTCCCCTCCTCCCCGGAGAGGGTTGAGCCCCGGACACAGGAAGGGGCGGGGCTACAGCATGGTGAGCCCGCCCCTCAAAGGGTCAGATGGCGACCCGGAAGGATAAAAGCCGGGCCTTCCAGCCCAGTCAGTGCCCAGCCACCGGGGAGAGCAGACCTGTCTGAGGGAGCTCCTGACGGAGGAACTGCTGGAGCCCCGGGCAGCTGCCTGGACTGGCCAGAGAGCACCCTACCCCGCTACTGGGAAGACCTGCCGGAGCTTCCCCGCACCACCTACGATGAGGAGCCAGTAGAAGCTTCCCCGCTACCGTGCTGTTACCCCGAGGAACCCCCGGAGCAGGATTGGCCGGACTTCCCCGGGGAACTACCCGATCTACCCCCCAGCCCGGGTTGTGAGGAACCCATGCAGTGGGACTTCCCGGGACCAGACGCCGTGGACCAGGTAGGACCAGAGGGGGATATTGGAAGTGGCCCGGGGGCAGCCGACCTCAGTCAGGCTGCTGACCAGACCGAGCCCATGTCAGTGTGTTACGGTCAGGATCCCCACTGACCGTCAGCGGTGACGACCGCTGCCTAGGGCCCCGGGCCGGGACACAGTGGAGTGGGTGGGCCTGTGTCCCCCCTGCCACCCCACTCACGGGTGGCAGTTATCCCCCTCACCCTATTGCTCAGCCTGCTGCAAGAGGCCTGAGCCCCTATACTGGTTACTGCTCAGCCTGCTACAAGACGCCTGAGCTCTCCTTGTACTGCTTGCTGCCCAGCCCCTGCACCAGAGGGCCTGGGCCTTATCCAGACTGTTTGCTGCCCAGCCCCTGCACCAGAGGGCCTGGGCCATTCCTAGCCTATTTGCAGCCCAGCCCCTGCACCAGAGGGCCTGGGCCTTATCCAGACTGTTGATACTGTTTGCAGCTCAGCCTTGCAGGAAAAGGCCTGAGCCCCAACTGACTCTGTCTTTGTCACATACCCTTAAAGGGACAGGACAGAACCCCCGTGAGACCAGCGGGCCGGTGTGGCTCCCCTCCTCCCCTCAGAGGGTTGAGCCCCGGACCCACCTGTTACAGGGCATAAGAAATGGTCTGTAGCAACCAAAATGTCATCCACTGTGCTTTATTTGTATTAGATTGTCTAAATTTGATTACAAGACTTTATTATCTAACAAACAACAAACAGGGGTCAAGCACAGTGCCCCAGTGGTCAGTCCTGGGGCTGGTTTTGGCCAACATCTTTATTAATGATCTGGATGATGGGATGAATTGCACCCTCAGTAAGTTCACAGATGACACTAAGATGAGGAGAGAGATAGGTATGCTGGAGGGTAGGGATAGGGTCCAGAGTGACCTAGACAAATTGGAGGATTGGGCCAAAAGAAATCTGATGAGGTTCAGCAAGGACAAGTGCAGAGTCTTGCACTTAGGACGGAAGAATCCCATTCACTGTTACAGACTAGGGACCGACTGTCTAAGCAGCAGTTCTGCAGAAAAGGACCTAGGGGCTACAGTGTGCCCTTGTTGCTGAGAAGGCTAACCGCATTTTGGGCTGTATAAGTAGGCGCATTACCAGCAGATCGAGGGACGTGATCATTCCCCTCTATTTGACATTGGTGGGGCCTCATGTGGAGTACTATGTCCAGTCTTGGGCCCCACACTACAAGAAGGATGTGGAAAAATTGGAAAGAGCACAGTGGACAGCAACAAGAATGATTAGGGGGCTGGAGCAGATGACTTATGAGGAGAGACTGAGGGAACTGCGAATATTTAGCCTGCAGAAGAGAAGAATGAGGGGGGATTTGATAATTGCTTTCAACTACCTGAAAGAGGGTTCCAAAGAAGATGGAGCTAGACTTTTCTCAGTGGTACCAGATGACAGAACAAGGAGTAATGGTATCTAGTTGCAGTGGGGGAGGTCTAGGTTGGATATTAGGAAACATTATTTCACTAGTAGGGTGGTGAAGAACTGGAATGGGTTACCTACGGAGGTGGTGGAATCTCCTTCCTTAGAGGTTTTTAAGGTCACGCTTGACAAAGCCCTGGCTGGGATGATTTAGTTGGGAATTGGTCCTGCTTTGAGCATGAGGTTGGACTAGATGACCTCCTGAGGTCCCTTCCAACCCTGATATTCTATGATTCTGTGGCTCCCTCAGCTTTCCCAAAACACAACAGCTTCAGGGACACAAAACTCTTGTTTCCCCCCTTGCTGGTTTTCACTGTGTCACTAGATTTTGCAGTCCCCTGCAGTCTTGTTCAGTTCCCTTCTCTTTTCTCACGGTTGGCTGGAGTTGGGTGAGATACAGATACAGCTGCAGGTTTAGCAGGGGTATTGTATCAGTCCAGTGCATTTCTGTTTCCAACAGAAATGCATAGATTGAACCTACCAGTGGCTCTCCAGACTGAGATTCTCACAGGTGCCTAATGGAGTTATGCACCCAAATCCCTGTGAAATGGGAGTTGGGCACTTAACTCCATTAGGGCCCTTGGAAAATCCGTCATGCAATGCTGAAGTCCTTCTGTTCTCACCAGTGCCCAGATCCCTTGCCTCTGGCCAAGCCCTGACATGCTCCCAGTGACTGAGCCAGCACTGCCATTTTGGCATCACAGGAATTCTTCCCATTGGTAGGTGATAGACACTTCCTCTCACCATAGGTTGCCTCACACCCTGAGGAGAGGGCACTGAGTGCAGTGGAGCTGTCTAAGGCACTTAGGACTGACTAGACACCGTGTACTGAGAACTGCCACTCTTGCGACGGGCACTTTTTGTAGTCTTTTTTGGAAACGCCCAATGTAACAGTTCCCCTTCCTTTAAACTGCTCTGTGCCATTGGCAGGAGCAGAGCAGCTGATGCCCTGCAGGGCCACAGGCCAAGTCCCTCCTTGGTGACTGTTTGACAGACCTGAACCCCAAGAATGTCCTCAGTTCTATGTGTGCCCTGGCTAACTCCCAGCTGGTTCTGGACAGTCCCAGTGGCCCTGGCTTGTGAGTCTAACTCTTTGTTTGCCCAGCCTCCATGGGCCCAGTGAGCCTGGTGCTGATGCTTTGCTAGAGCTGGTCACAGCCGGGTGTAGCCCAGGTAAGATCTATGAAGCTGTTCCTGGTGAAGTGTCCTGATGGTATGATGGTATTTTTCTGCTTGGGCCTGGCTATTTGCATCTGGCCTGTGTGAGAGCAGTGAAGGCAATAAGCACCATTTCAGGGGTGGCAAATTTCCCAAGCTTACGTGCATATTTTTATTGCCCAACCATTAATTTTGATCAAAAATTGCTTTTTTTACAGAAATTAAAAATTGGCTAAAATTGTCTTCACTCTGCCTGGTGCCCAGTTAAAAACTCCATGATGAGAATGTGGTTATGGCCACTTCCCTCCCAGGTCCTATCTGCAGAAACAAACATGACGTCACCCATTGTGTTTTGCTTGTATTCGACTGTCTGAATTTGATTACAAGACTTTATTATCTAACATAGACATAGGTGCCAACTCTGTGAGTGCTCCGGGGCTGGAGCACCCATGTGGAAAAAAATTAGTGGGTGCTCTGCACCCACCGACAGCAAAGTTCCCCTCACCACCTACCCCACCTCCTCCTCCCCTGAGTGCACTGCATCCCCGCTCTTCCCCCTACCTCCAAGCGCTTCCCGCCCAGCTGCCGCCAAACAGCTGTTTGGCCGCATTAGCACACTCTGGGAGGGAGGGGCAACGTGGTGTGTTCAGGGGAGGAGGTGGGGAAGAGGAGGGGCTGGGGCGGGGATTTCGGGAAAGAGTTGTAGGGAGGGGTTGGAGTGGGGATGGGGAAGGGGTGGGGCCTCACGAAAGGGGTGGAGTTGGGGTGGGGCCAGGGAGGGCAAGCACCCACAGTAAAGCGGGGAAGTCGGAGCCTATAAACATAGAGACAAAATGAACAGGGGATATACACGGGGATTTACTTGGATAATTAGTGGGTTTTGTGCCTTACGCTATGTCAGCTGTGTGCATTTTCAGACGCTGTACAAGTTCATCCTATAGGGTGAATATTTAGCCAAGGCCATGCAGAAAAATACCATCACACTGGGTGCATCAATGCTGAACATGAGAGAGTGACAAATCTGTCCGCAACTACCCTTTCCTATATGTTGGGTTACATGGACACAGCACAGAAACATAAACATTCTGTCTCAGTAACTCCATACATATCATCTCAATTTTTTTCATATTAGTACTGAGATTTCCAATGGGAGTTTTCAACTTAATATCAATGGGGGCTGATTGCCTAAATCACCCAGGCAGCTTGAAAACTTCACGGTAAGTCTCAGACCGTTTTTGTGAAAGCCACATATTTACTGACCGCTTTTCTCAAGGCTTCTTTGACTTCTCTGTTTCTCCGGCTGTATATGAGGGGATTTACCAGGGGAGTCATGACTGTGTAGAAAAGAGAGAGCACTTTGTTCAGGAGGCTTAATGTATTGTGGTTTGGAAGCACATAGACAATCATTAGGGTTCCATAGTAAATTGTCACCACAATGAGATGGGAGGAGCAGGTGGAAAAGGCCTTTTGTCTCCCAGCGGTGGAAGGGATACTCAGGATGCTGGCAATGATACACACGTAGGATGTCAGGGTTAGTAGGAATGGAGGCAGGATGAATACACAGGATATGATGAAATGGAACAATACGAACCAGTGTGTGTCACTGCAGGAGAGTTCCATGAATGGGATGACATCACAATAGAAATGGTCAATTTCATTCGGGCTACAGAATGTTAACTGTGATAGGAATGAGACAAAGATGGTACTAGCCAAACAACCATTTAACTAGGAACCAGCAGCCAACTGGAGACAAAACCTGGTTTTCATAAGAGTTGAATAGTGCAGGGGTTTACATATCGCTAAATACCGATCATAAGACATCACTTCTAGGAGATAGCATTCTGTACATAACAGAGAACGAAAGAAATACATTTGTATGATGCAGCCACTGAATGAGATGGTTTTGTCCCCACTCAGAAGATTGGCCAGCATCTGGGGCAGGATGGTTGAGGTGTAGCAGGTCTCCAAGCAGGACAAGTTCCCTAGGAAGAAGTACATGGGGGTGTGAAGGTGCTGATCAGCCACAACTAGTGCAGTGATGAGAATGTTCCCAGTCACGGTTGCAATGTAGATCACTAGGAACATCAGGAAGAGAAGAATTTTCAGTTCAGGGAGATCCCCGAATCCTAGGAGGATGAATTCCATGACATCTGTTTGATTTCTCCAGTCTCTGTCTTCCATGGGTTTAGTCTCGGAACAATAAAACAAACTGGGCAATTGAATTGGAAAAACATAGTTAAAAGTTCATGATTTAATTCCATAAATATTCAGAAACTCCCCTTCCTCTCCTGGTTACAGGCTGAAATTTTAAGGCTAAATGTAGATTTCACAGCTAAGTGCCAGGAGGCTCAGCCTGAGCACAGAACATTGGTGTCCAGGTAGATCTCCCTCTGCCATGTCAGAACAATGACTAATAAAAGAAACTATTTCTCTGGTAACCGAGTACTGATATGACAGATCAAACCATTTCTTTATCTAGTGTCATATTCCTTCCAGTGACATACAGGAGATTAACAATGATGCTTAAATGCTGTTTTTCACTTCTGGCAATGGCCAGAATCATGCCATGACTTAGGAGTCAAAATTAATAACTACATCAACTAAAATGTTGGACTGAGATTTCCAACCCAGTCTAGTGTCCTTAGGCACTGATCTCTGGTTACAATTAATGGAAATTTATATAACTATATATCCTGGTATATTCAGCATTTCAGTGCCTTGTAGGAGAAGGAATAATTTTCACCCCCTCACAAGACATCAGTTTATGCAATATATTCAGAAATGGAGTAAATTCTCCCTTAGTTCCTGTGGTGGTGATGGTGATGTGGTCACTGACTGGCAATGCCTTTTCTCTTTCCTGATGTTAACTGTAGCTGTAATAAAATACATCTCTTTGGGGGGTGGATCTTAGGATGGGACAGAACCAGGCTGATGTTCAACTCTAACTGGGGAGTGACCCTCTGCACTACATAATATTTGTGGAATGATAATTACTTGGGAGTGGGGGTGGAAGATGTCCCTGAACTCAGAGTCTAGAAACAATCTGGCATGTTTGAACTGGGATAGTAAGATTCCTTCACCACTCCCCACCCTATTGGGGGACACTGAGCCTGATCCCCAGATGATATAATTCAAGGTATCTCCATTTGTATTAGTGTGGCAGTTCCCCAACTGAGGACCTGTACAGGACATGGATCTCAGCCTCCATCTCTGTGAAATGGTGCTATGAACGCTGACTGGTACTGCTGAGGGAAGGTGAGGCTAAAACTGCTAATATTCACCTGAAGAAGATCTCTGTGTTGCTCAAAAGCTTCTCTCATTCACCAACAGAAGTTGGTCCAATAAAAGATATTATCTCACCCACCTTGTCCCTCTACTATTCACAAAACACATTCATGCCTCTGTTTGGCAGTGGTATAGAAATACAGTCAAGAAGATGGTGCTCACCTGTAACCACAGCACAGCCCAAGCTTGAAGCAATGAACTCTTATTTCTCAGGGTTCGGCCGCCAGGATTCAGGATCCTCAGGTGATTTTCCTGTCTCTCCTCTTTCTGCAGAAACTGGGTTTTCTCGGTGAAGATCCCTGCAATTACTTGAAGGGATGAGCAGGTGCATTTGATCTACATTTGAGCAATGAGCTTCCCCTTGGATTTACAATGTGCAAATGCTGCCTCATATTTGTATTCAGTCTTCACGGTTTTTAGTACGGTCACAATTCAACCTTTCTCCCACTTCATTGATTTGTTTGTCTCCAAAGCTTTGTAGCTAACAATGCCCACTGGGACATGTATAATGTGACTTTTATAATTGTATCTTTTATTAAGTCTAATGAGTCCATGTGGAATATATTTTAGATCATGAACAAACACCAGCTTCCATTCTTGGGAGATGCCTGTTATAATCTATTTGCCCTACCCGGTTATTAATATTCAATATATGCTGTCACCTAATGGCCCTTTTTCTAGTAGTATTCGATTGGCTATAAAAAATCTATTGGTCACTAGTCTCTATTTCTAACACCCCCTTCAGTTCCTCTGCTCTGCTGCTATCTAGTGTTGATTTCCCAGCATGGCAGCCTGTTTCTTTGCTGTCCTCTAGTGGATTCTTCTTCTTCTCATAGCTGCATCCTTCCAGTGCTTGACTCATGTCACCTGCTGGCCATTATTTAGTATAACAGCCCATTTCTCACTCCACAACATCTGCTACTATACACAGTTCATTACATATTGCAGATGTCCTTTTCTCTTCAGGGCCCAGTTCTCACCATTTATACACTGTTATTCAACTTCACCTTCCTTTCCACTTCCCTCAGGTGGTCATTTGGCAACATAACATCTTTCTTGCCCTTCCACTTCGGCTGCTATCCACTGGACAACACCACTACATCTTTCCATTCCTCTGCCCCCTAATGACTCTAGAGAGCTTAATCACCCCTTTCCTCATTTCTTACCTACTGCTACGTGTGCGCTATTCCAAAGTAGAGCCACTGAGAACCAAATCATAGAACAGTCTGATTGCAACATTAGTGGCTGTAGTAGAGAGAGCCTGAGACATAAGGCCTAAGGCCTGAACAGAAGTCAGGCCTGTCTACTATAAAGCAAAGTCAGGCTGTGAGCAGAAGAAGGATGTTACAAAACATGCCTGCTGGCAGGTTCACTCTCTGATATATAAACTTTCCCATTATTGGAAAAACAGAAGCTACCCTAAGCACTTAGCAGTCACGTAAACACATTCCAGAGGGATGGTACCAGAACACCCTAATACCAAGAATGGCAGAAGCACACTCCCCAAAGGTAAGAGGAACATGCTGACCCCTTAAAGATAAGTGTCCCTGCCTGCAGGTATATGGGATCTTGGGGAGCAATTACTACACGGGTGGGGTGCAAAATAAACTTTATTAAGAAAATACAAAAACAGGACAAATTCAATTGTGAGGGGTATGGGGTTGTTAAGGTAGACAATTGGGGAGGGGTTTCTTTTTGGTGAACAGTAAGGGTGTTTCAATAGTGGGGTACAACACAGTAGGATACAATACAGTGGGTAATCAGTTAACACTGAGGTATAAATTTAACAGGTAGCTAGCAATTTCTATGTAAAAAGGTGTGTCACAGCAGCATAACTAACAGTTATGGATAAAATGTGTTAAATAAAAAACAATTTTAGGTAAAAATGTGTCACCATGGTGTAAATGTACAATGTGAGGGGTATCAGAGAGGAAGAAAGTAACCAATGGGGTTTTATGCTAGAGATTTAAACTTAGTAAGACAGAACAAACAGGCTGCAAGCTTAAGCAGCAGAGAGAGTGTAACAAGGTAGAAGGACACAGAGAAGCTGGGGGCAAGGTGGTGTTAGCAGTGGGAAGACAGACTTAATTACAATTATACAGAACACAGCAAAATCGTATTTATGATCTAACTTAACCAAGACTACACAAATTAAAATAAATGCAACAATTCTCTAAGCCTAACTTACAAAGTATAATGCTACACTTAACTTAATGGGTGCACCTTATGCTAAGGATAGTTCTAGAGGGCTGAGTGGTGTGTGTCCAGGACATAGCTCCAAAGGGGGGTGGGGTGACTGCAGCAGTGGGGTGGCTGCAAGCAGGCTTATTTCTAGCAGCAAAGGCACTGCAGAACTAGAAACAGAAACAAACATGATGTCACCCATTGTGTTTTGCTTGTATTTGACTGTCTGAATTTGATTACAAGACTTTATTATCTAACATAGACATAGGTGCCAACTCTGTGAGTGCTCCGGGGCTTGAGCACCCATGAGGAAAAATTAGTGGGTGCTCTGCACCCACCGACAGCCAAGCTCCCATCACCACCTGCCCCACCTCCTCCTCCCCTGAGTGCACTGCATCCCCGCTCTTCACCCTACCTCCCAGCGCTTCCTGCCCAGCCGCCGCCAAGGGCACACTCTGGGAGGGAGGGACAACGTGGTGTGTTCAGGGGAGGAGGTGGGGAAGAGGCGGGGCTGGAGCGGGGATTTCGGGACAGAGTTGTAGGGAGGGGTTGCCGTGGGGATGGGGAAGGGGAGGAACCTCATGAAAGGGGTGGAGTGGGGGTGGGGCCAGGGGGGGCGAGCACCCATGGCGAAGTGGGGAAGTCGGTGCCTATAAACATAGAGACACAATGAACAGGGGATTTACTTGAATAATTAGTGGTTTTTGTGCCTTAAGCTATGTCAGCTGTGAGCATTTTCAGACGCTGTACAAGTTTATCCTATAGGATGAACATTTAGCCAAGGCCATGTAGAAAAATACCATCATACTGGGTGCATCAGTGCTGAACATGAGAGAGTGACAAATCTGTCTGCAACCACCCTTTCCTATATGTTGGGTTACATGGACACCGCACAGAAACATAAACATTCTGTCTCAGTAACTCCATACATAGTATCTCAATCTTTTTCATATTAGTGCTGAGATTTCCAATGGGAGTTTTCAACTTAATATCAATGAGGGCTGATTGCCTAAATCACCCAGGCAGCTTGAAAACTTCCGGCTAAGTCTCAGCCCGTTTTTGTGAAAGCCACATATTTACTGACCGCTTTTCTCAAGGCTTCTTTGACTTCTCTGTTTCTCAGGCTGTAGATGAGGGGATTTACCAGGGGAGTTAAGACTGTATAGGAAAGAGAGAGCACTTTGTTCAGGAGGCTTAATGTATTGTGGTTTGGAAGCATATAGACAATCATTAGGGTTCCATAGTAAATTGTCACCACAATGAGATGGGAGGAGCAGGTGGAAAAGGCCTTTTGTCTCCCAGTGGTGGAAGGGATACTCAGGATGCTGGCAATGATACACACGTAGGATGTCAGGGTTAGTAGGAATGGAGGCAGGGTGAATACACAGGATAGGATGAAAAGGAACAATACTAACCAGTGTGTGTCACTGCAGGAGAGTTTCATCAATGGGATGAGATCACAATAGAAATGGTCAATTTCATTGGGGCCACAGAATGTTAACTGTGATAGGAATGAGACAAAGATGGTACTAGCCCAACAACCATTTAACAAGGACCCAGCAGCCAACTGGAGACAAAACCTGGTATTCATAAGAGTTGAATAGTGCAGGGGTTTACATATCGCTAAATAACGATCATAAGACATCACTGCTAGAAGATAGCATTCCGTACCTAAAAGAGAACCAAAGAAATACAGTTGTGAGAAACAGCCATTGAATGAGATGGTTTTGTCCCCAGTCAGGAGACTGGCCAGCATCCTGGGCAGGATGGTGGAGGTGTAGCAGGTCTCCAAGCAGGACAAGTTCCCCAGAAAGAAGTACATGGGGGTGTGAAGGTGCTGATCAGTCACAACTAGTGCAGTGATGAGAATGTTCCCAGTCGCGGTTGCCATGTAGATCACTAGGAACATCAGGAAGAGAAGAATTTTCAGTTTAGGGAGAACCCCGAATCCTAGGAGGATGAATTCCATGACATCAGTTTGATTTCTCCAGTCTCTGTCTTCCATGGGTTTAGTCTCGGAACAATAAAACAAACTGGGCAATTGAATTGGAAAACATAGTTAAAAGTTCATGATTTAATTCCATAAATATTCAGAAACTCCCCTTCCTCTCCTGATTACAGGCTGAAATTTTAAGGCTAAATCTAGATTTCAGAGCTAAGTGTCAGGAGTCTCTGCCTGATGACAGAACACTGGTTTCCAGGTAGATCTCCCTCTGCCATGTCAGAACAATGACTAATAAAAGAAACTATTTCTCTGGTAACCGAGTACTGATATGACAGATCAAACCATTTCTTTATCTAGTGTCATATTCCTTCCAGTGACATACAGGAGATTAACAATGATTCTTAAATGCTGTTTTTCACTTCTGGCAATGGCCAGAATCATGCCATGACTTAGGAGTCAAAATTAATAAATACATCAACTAACATGTTGGACTGAGATTTCCAACCCAGTCTAGTGTCCTTAGGCACTGATCTCTGGTTACAATTAATGGAAATTAATATAACTATATATCCTGGTATATTCAGCATTTCAGTGCCTTGTAGGAGAAGGAATAATTTTCACCCCCTCACAAGACATCAGTTTATGCAATAAATTCAGAATTGGAGTAAATTCTCCCTTAGTTCCTGTGGTGATGATGGTGATGTGGTCATTGACTGGCAATGCCTTTTCTCTTTCCTGACGTTAACTGTACGTGTAATAAAATACATCTCTTTGGGGGGTGGACCTTAGGATGGGACAGAACCAGGCTGATGTGCAACCCTAACTAGGGAGTGACCCTCTGCACTACATAATATTTGTGGAATGATAATTCACTTGGGGATGGGGGTGGAAGATGTTGTCCCTGAACTCAGAGTCTAGAAACAATCTGGCATGTTTGATCAGGGCTAGTAAAACTCCTTCACCACTCCCCACCCTATTGGGGGACACTGAGCCTGATCCCCAGCTGATATAATTCAAGGTATCTCCATTTGTGTTAGTGGGGCAGTTCCCTAACTGAGGACCTGTACAGGACATGGATCTCAGCCTCCATCTCTGTGAAATGGTGCTATGAACGCTGACTGGCAGTGCTGAGGGAAGGTGAGGCTAAAACTGCTAATATTCACCTGAAGAAGATCTCTGTGTTGCTCAAATGTTGGTCCAATAAAAGATATTATCTCACCCACCTTGTCCCTCTACTATTCACAAAACACATTCATGCCTCTGTTTGGCAGTGGTATAGAAATACAGTCAAGAAGATGGTGCTCACCTGTAACCACAGCACAGGCCAAGCTTGAAGCAATGAACTCTTATTTCTCAGGGTTCAGCCACCAGGATTCAGGATACTCAGATGAGGTTCTTGTCTCTCCTCTTTCTGCAGAAACTGGGTTTTCTCAGTGAAGAGCCCTGCAGTTACCTGAAGGGATGAGCAGGTGCATTTGATCTACATTTGAGCAATGAGCTTCCCCTTGGATTTACAAAGTGCAAATGCTGCCTCATATTTGTATTCAGTCTTCACGGTTTTTAGTACGGTCACAATTCAACCGTTCTCCCACTTCATTGATTTTTTTGTCTCCAAAGCTTTATAGCTAACAATGCCCACTGGGACATGTATAATGTGACTTGTATAATTGTATCTTTTATTAAGTCTAATGATTCCATGTGGAATATATTTTAGATCATGAACAAACACCAGCTTCCATTCTTGGAAGACGCTTGTTAGAATCTACTTGCCCTACCCGGTTATTAATATTCAATATATGCTGCCACCTCGTAGCCCCCTTTCTAGTATTATTCTATTGGCTACAAAAATCTATTGGTCACTAGTCAGTATTTCTAACACCCCCTTCAGTTCATCTGCTCTGCTGCCATCTAGTGTTGATTTCCCAGCATGGCAGCCTGTTTCTTTGCTGTCCTCTAGTGGATTCTTCTTCTTCTCATAGCTGCATCTTTCCAGTGCTTGAGTCATGTCACCTGCTGGCCATTATTGAGTACAACAGCCCATTTCTCACTCCACAACATCTGCTGCTATCCACAGTTCATTACATATTGCAGATGTCCTTTTCTCTTCGGGACCCATTTCCCACCATTTATACACCGTTATTCAACTTCACCTTCCTTTCCACTTCCCTCAGGTGGTCATTTGGCAACATAATACCTTCTTTCTTGCCCTTCCACTTTGGCTGCTATCCACTGGACAACACCGCTACATCTTTCCATTCCTCTGCCCCCTAATGACTCTAGAGAGCTTAATCACCCCTTTCCTCATTTCTTACCTACTGCTACGTGTGCGCTATTCCAAAGTAGAGCCACTGAGAACCAAATCGTAGAACAGCCTGATTGCAGCATTAGTGGCTGGAGTAGAGAGATCCTGAGACATAAGGCCTAAGGCCTGAACAGAAGTCAGGCCTGTCTACTATAAAGCAAAGTCAGGCTGTGAGCAGAAGAAGGATGTTACAAAACATGCCTGCTGGCATGTTCACTCTCGGATATATAAACTTTCCCATTATTGGAGAAACAGAAGCAACCCTAAGCACTTAGCAGTCACGTAAACACATTCCAGAGGGATGGTACCAGAACACCCTAATACCAAGAATGGCAGAAGCGCACTCCCCAAAGATAAGAGGAACATGCTGACCCCTTAAAGATAAGGACAGGATGACAGTAAGAAGGATAGAGATGTTTTGATAAGGTATTGGGTGGTGACAAACACGGCAGGGGGCAGTCACTAACTATGTCAGAGGGACAATACAAAACTTGTTTGTATCAGTGTACAAAAGAAGAGTAGCAGAGGGGTTGACTTTGTCAGCCTAGGAGGGAACAGAAAATACCCGCTGTTCACTGAGCCATATCCATTGTCACTGGCATACATATTCTAGTGTAACTATAGATATTGATCTGGGCAACTAGGACCGTGTTTCATCGGCAATAAGCCTGGCTGAGTGCCTTCGCTCCTGAACTTGAGTCTGATGGATTTGTTGGGAATTTTGACCAAAGTCTGCTGTACTGGCTACCTGGCTAGAGCCAGAGCAGCACACTGTGAGAACACACACACACCACTAAAACATCTATTGACAGTAGCTACAACAGCACCTACAATAATGGCAGCGGCTCAGAAAGTTTCAGCAGGGGTTTTCCATCCATCCAGTGTATTTCTGTTGATATGGGGTCTCTTTCCAAAGGAAATGTATAGATTGAACATAAGAACGGCCGTACCGGGTCAGACCAAATGTCCATCTAGCCCAGTATCTGTCTACCGACAGTGGCCAATGCCGGGTACCCCAGAGGGAGTGAACCTAACAGGCAATGATCAAGTGATCTCCCTCCTGCCATCCATCTCCCTCCTCTGACAAACAGAGGCTAGGGACACCATTCCTTACCCATCCTGGCTAATAGCCATTTATGGACTTAACCACTATGAATTTATCCAGTTCTCTTTTATACGCTGTTATAGTCCTAGCCTTCACAACCTGTTGTTTTTTGACCGCCTCTGCACACTGTGTGGACATCTTCATAGAACTTTCACTATGACTCCAAGTTCTTTTTCCTGACTTGTTGTAGCTAAATTAGCCCCCATCATATTGTATGTATACTTGGGGTAATTTTTTCCAACCTGCATTACTTTACATTTATCCACATTAAATTTCATTTGCCATTTTGTTGCCCAATCACTTAGTTTTGCGAGATCTTTTTGAAGTTCTTCACAGTCTGCTTTCGTCTTAACTATCTTGAGCAGTTTAGTATCATCTGCAAACTTTGCCACCTCACTGTTTACCCCGTTCTCCAGATCATTTATAAATAAATTGAATAGGATTGGTCCTAGGACTGACCCTTGAGGAACACCACTAGTTACCACTCTCCATTCTGAGAATTTACCATTAATTCCTACCCTTTGTTCCCTGTCTTTTAACCAGTTTTCACACCATGAGAGGACGTTCCCTTTTATCCCATGACAGCTTAATTTACGTAAGAGCCTTTGGTGAGGGACCTTGTCAAAGGCTTTCTGGAAATCTAAGTAAACTATGTCCACTGGATCCCCCTTGTCCACATGTTTGTTGACACCTTCAAAGAACTCTTATAGATTACAGAGTAGCAAACGTGTTAGTCTGTATCCACAAAAAAAACCAGGAGTACTTGTGGCACCTTAAAGACATTAGGGGACAATATATATCTTCAAGTCAGTGGCACTGCTATGGGTACCTGCATGGCCCCTCAGTATGCCAACATCTTTATGGCTGACTTAGAACAACGCTTCCTTAACTCTCGTTCCCTAACGCCCCTACTCTACTTGCGCTACATTGATGACATCTTCATCATCTGGACTCATGGAAAAGAAGCCCTCGAGGAATTCCACCGAGATTTTAACAATTTCCATCCCACCATCAACCTCAGCCTAGACCAATCCACACAAGCGATCCATTTCCTAGACACTACTGTGCTAATAAACGATGGTCACATAAATACCACCCTATACCGGAAACCCACTGACCGCTATACTTACTTACATGCCTCCAGCTTCCATCCTGGACACACCACACGATCCATTGTCTACAGCCAAGCTCTAAGATACAACCGTATTTGCTCCAATCCCTCAGACAGAGATAAACACCTACAAGATCTCTATCAAGCATTCTTAAACCTACAATACCCACCTGCGGAAGTGAAAAAACAGATTGACAGAGCCAGAAGAGTACCCAGAAGCCACCTACTACAGGACGGACCTAAAAAAGAAAATAACAGAACACCACTAGCCATCACCTACAGCCCCCAACTAAAACCTCTCCAGCGCATCATCAAAGATTTACAACCTATCCTTAGAGATGATCCCTCACTCTCACAGATCTTGGGAGACAAGCCAGTCCTCGCTTATAGACAGCCTCCCAACCTGAAGCAAATACACACCAGCAACCGCACACCATACAACATAAACACTAACCCAGGAACCTATCCTTGCAACAAAGCCCGATGCCAGCTCTGTCCACATATCCATTCAAGTGACACCATCATAGGACCTAATCACATCAGACACGCCATCAGGGGCTCGTTCACCTGCACATCTACCAATGTGATATATGCCATCATGTGCCAGCAATGCCCCTCTGCCATGTACATTGGCCAAACCGGACAGTCTCTATGAAAAAGAATAAATGGACACAAATCTGACATCAGGAATCATAACATTCAAAAACCAGTGGGAGAACACTTCAACCTCTCTAACCACTCAGTGACAGACTTGAAGGTGGCAATTTTGCAACAAAAAAACTTCAAAAACAGACTCCAAAGAGAAACTGCTGAACTTGAATTAATATGCAAACTAGATACTATTAACTGTGGGTTAAACAAAGACTGGGAATGGTTGGGTCATTACACCAATTGAATCTATTTCCCTATGTTAAGTTCTCCTCACACCTTCTATGGGCCATCTTAATTATCACTTCAAAAAGTTTATTTCCTCCTGCTAATGATAGCTCATCTCAATTGATTAGACTTTGCCTGTTGGTATGCATACTTCCACCTTTTCATGTTCTCTGTATGTATAAATATCCCCTGTCTGTGTGTTCCATTCTATGCATCCGAAGAAGTGAGCTGTAGCTCACGAAAGCTCATGCTTAAATAAATTTGTTAGTCTTTAAGGTGCCACAAGTACTCCTGTTTTTTTTCATAGATTAGTAAGACATGATTTCCCTTTACAGAATACAGGGTATTCTTGTGTGTATTAAGATGTTCGCCCAGGGGAACATCCTCTGTGTTTTGAATCTGTTGTCTGTGAGACTAGCTGGTATGCTAATCTCTCCCAGAGGGTTTTCTTTTACCTTTCTTTTCTTTAATTTTTCTTTTGCAGTCTATGACAATTATCCCATCCCTATGCTGCAGCCAGTCCGTTTCCAAACCGCACCAAGGAAGCATCTCTACACGCTCGTGCTCCACACCCTTCACTTCCTCACCCTTGTGTCCCGCCCCGACACCAAGTGGCAGGACCTCTTGCAACCTCTGGAGGGTGAGGAGCCCTGGTGGGCCAGCCTGTACTCCACCCTGGTCCCGCGGCCCGCCGGGGATATCAGTTGGTGGCTCCTCCATGGGGACGTGAGCACGGGCGTATACTTGGCGCGGTTTACCCGTCCCGGACACCTGCCCCTTCTGCGGCGTGAGGGAGACCCTGGCGCACGTTTACTTAGAGTGACCCAGGTTGCAGCCCCTATACTGGCTCCTCACCAATATCCTGCTTCATTTCTGGCTGCACTTTTCCCCTCACCTCCTTCTCCATGCACTCCCTATCCGTGGCCCCACGAAGTCGCGGGACCTCCTGGTCAACCTCCTCCTCGCCCTGGCTAAAATGGCCATCTACACGACCAGGGAGAGGCGGTTGGCCAATGGAGACTCCTACGACTGGGGGGCTTGTTTCCGATCCCTAGTCCGTTCATGTCTCTGGGTGGAGTTCCTCTGGGCAGCGTCCGCTGGCTCCCTTGACGCCTTTGAGGAGCAGAGGGTGCTGTCCGGGGTTCTCTACTCGGTGTCACCGACAGGCTCCCTTCTTATGACCCTTTGACCGCACTCCTGTCCCTGTTGTTGGAGTGCTCCTTCCCTGGACTGCTGCTGCTGCCACTGCTGCTGAGCGAGGGGTGGGGGGGCCTTCTGGCCAGCCCCCACTCCCCCTCTCTGGAGGGAGAAGCCAGGACCCCACATCCACCACTACTACAGCTACCACCTGTGGGGGGTCCTTCCTGCCTGGCCACCCGGGCTGCTGGAGGAAGAGCTGCTGCTGCTGGAGCTGTGTTTGGCCCGATGATCTGCTAGAGCCTGGAGGAGGAAGAAGAGGACTGAGAAGACCACCGGCTGCTGGGGGAGCGCACAGGACTCTGGAGACCACTTTGGAGGGGGCCATCAAAGACTGAGTAACTCTTTAACTGTGCTCTAGTGGTGGGGGTTTAGACTGTGTTTGTGGGGACACGGGGTGTGGTGTGGAGCCTGCCCCCTGGTCCATCTGTGTCCCCCACAACCCCCACCACCACCGCTGCCCCCTCCACCACCTCCGCAGGCCACTTACCATCTGCCTCGGTTCCTGCCTCTGGGACTCAGCTGCTCGCCTGGCCTGCCATGCCCTATTGCCACCGTTTGGGCCTCCAGCAGCAGCCAGCCAAACACTGACTTTGCACAAGTGCTCTTGGGTGCTTCCGCCCACCCAGTTTCCCAGAAACCCAATAGATGCACCCATCTAGAGGAAGCCATTATGTTGGATTATATAGGCAAGCTTCTCTTATCTGCTAAGCACACCATCATCCTTACAGAGGAACCTGGCTGGGCAGCACTGCCAACAGGGGTGATGTAAGGCGTGGAGGCGGGGGATTTGCACCTTGGTCTATAGGGCTACCAGACAACTAACATCCCCGCATTGCTACTTGTAATTTGGTTAGTCCCTGCAGCACACAATCTGCAGTGGTTGAATGCCATGGGAAGTTCCACCTCAAGTGATCTGACTGACAGTGGTTTTAATAATCCCTGATTGGCTCCTTAACCCTATCTAAATTCATGGGGTGCAGCAGGAAGTATTTAGGGTCTAGCTGAAGAAGGGTTGTCTCAGTGGTGATTGTGGGCTGATAGAGGAGCTACTGGCTGGTTAGGTAGAGTGAAATGGAAGAGAGAAATGAAACTGAAACCTGGCTAGACCATGAGGATAGGGAAAGCACTGAGGAAGACTGGATGCAAGCAAGGAAAAATAAAAGGGTAGATTCTCTGCACCCAGAAGAAGGACCAGCAAATAGGAGGGCGGGAAAAGGAAATGGGGGGGAAATTACCTACTAGTAAAATCCCTAGATAAAGATGCAAAGATAGGGGATATCAACCCCCTGAGAATGGAAGAGTGGATCAAAACAGTGCTGGAGATAGAGCAAGAGGTAAGATACTGTGCCATTACCTGGGGTACAATCAGGACAGAGAGACAGCTGTGTCTCCTCAATTTTCCAACCTGGGGTGTCTCTTACACTGTTTTGCTGTAAGAATAACCACTTTGTGTGCCCAACCTCCCGCCTCCAAGGGCCCTGTGAGCTTGGTGCTGTGTGAGCGCAGTGAAGGTGGTTGGTTTCCAGAGGGCTATGACGACATTAAGCACAATTTCAGGTGTGGCAGATTTCCCAGAATTACGTCCCCATCTCTGCTGCACCAGGAGTTAGTATTTTTATTGTCCAAACATAAATTTTGATCAGAAATGGTTTTTTTATGGATATAAGAATGTGGTTAACATTTTCTCCACTCTGCTTGTTGCCCAGTTAAAAACACCATGATGGGACCCTGGTTATGGCCTCTCCCCTCCCTGGTCCTTCCACTTAGATGGACGACACTGACCTGAGCTGGATTCTCCATTGTGTCCTTAGGCGCATAAGAAACGATCTGCAGCAAAAAGCATGATGATATCACCCATCGTGTTTTGTTTGTATTAGACTGTCTGAATTTGATTACAAAACTTAAGTGTCTAGCATAGAGAAAGAACAGACAGAGGATATACACAGGGATTTCCTTTAATCGTTAGTGGATTTTCTGCACAGAGCTGACTTTGGGTAAGGCAGTTTGAGACGCTGTACATGCGCCTCACATAAGATGACTGTTAAGACAAGACCTTGGAGAAAAATACCATCATACTGCGTCTATCAGTGCTGAACACGAAACAGTGATAGAGCTGTCCACAACCGCACTTTCCTATACATGGGACTACAAAGACTGTCTCAGTAAGGGTACGTCCACAGAATGAAATTAATTTGAACTTATTTTATTCTAATTTTTGGAAGATTTCCGTGTTGTGAATTCGGAGGTGTGCATCCACAGTACTGAGGCTAGCATTGAATGTCGGAGCGGTGCACTGTAGTAGCTATCCCACAGTTCCTGCCGTCTCTGCTGCCCACTGGAATTGTGGGTTAAGCTCCCAGTGCATGATGGGGCAAAAACATTCTCACAGGTTTTTCTGGGTGTATGCTGCCACTCCCTACTCCCTCTGTGAAAGCTACGGCAGATGCCATACTACCAGCAGACAGTGCAGCATGGTGCACCGCCTGTCTCCTGGTACAATGAATCCACCTCGCATGTCCTCTCATCTTTCTATCTACTCTTTCGTCTAACCATTTCCCATCTTATTTCGGCTACCATAAACAGAGCCACACAGCTTCCACCACTTTTTCCATGTTGTCAGTCATGGGTTCCCATGGAAGCTACAGAAGGCAACAATTCCATTCTGTTTTTTGGCCATCATGAACGGAGCGGCACAGCTTCCGCTGCAAACTCTGCTCATGTTTCCACCACAAACTCTGCTTCCCACTCTTGCAGCTCTAACAAACTTCCTGACTCCGTGAAAGCTACAGAAGACAACCATTTACCACTTTTTATCGGCCATCTTGAATCAAACAGTTCGTTTTGCACCCTTTTTCCAGGATTACGTGTGCAGCCGCCATAACATGGCAAGCCTGGAGCCCACTCAGATCTCCGCTGCAGTTTTGACCATTGTAAATACCTTGCACATTATCCAGCACTATGTGCAGTACCTGTAAAACCGGGCAAGGAAGTGACGACAACACAATTACTATACTGATGAGGACATGGGCATAGCCATTCCTAGAAGCACGGCATGTGGCAATTGGGAGCTCATGGTGGCATTGGGCCTGGTTCATGTTGTGGAACGCCAATTCTGGGCCCGGGAAACAAGCACAGACTGGTGGGACCACATAGTGTTGCAGGTCTGGGATGATTCCCAGTGGCTGCAAACTTTCATATGCGAAGGGCCACTTTCATGGAACTTTGTGAGTTGCTGTCCCCTGCCCTGAAGTGCAAAGACACCAAAAAGAGAGCAACCCTCACAGTTGAGAAGCGAGCTTGCAATGCCCGACAGCTACCGGTCAGTCGGGAATCAGTTTGGAGTGGGCAAATCTACTGTGGGGGCTGCAGTGCTGCAAGTAGCCAACACAATCATTGACCAGCTGCTATTAAGGGTAGTGACTTTGGGAAATGTGTAGACCATTGTGGTGGCTTTAATGCGCTGGGTTTCCCTAACTGCGGTGGGGTGATAGATGGAACACATATCCCTATCTTGGCCCCGGCACACCGGGGCGGCCAGTACATAAACCGCAAGGGGTACTTTTCCATAGTGCTGCAACCACTGGTGGATCACAAGGGACATTTCACTGACATCAATGTAGGATGGCTGGTAAAGGTGCATGACGCTTGCATCTTCAGGAACTCTGGTCTATTTCAACAGCTTCAGGAAGGGACTGACTTCCCAGACCAGAAAATTACTGTTGGGGATGTTGAAATGCCTATAGTTATCCTCGCAGACCCAGCCCACCCCTTAACGCCATGGCTCATGAAGCTGTACACAGGCACCCTGGATACTAGTAAGAAGCGGTTCAACTATAGGCTGAGCAAGTGCAGAATGGTGGTAGAATGTGCTTTTGGACGTTTGAAACCGCGCTGGCGCAGTGTACTGACTCGGTCAGATCTCAGCACAACCAACATTCCAATTGTAATTGCTGCTTGTTGTGTGCTCCACAGTCTCTTTGAGAGCAAGGGGGAGACATTTATGGTGGGGTGGGAGGTTGAGGCAACTCATCTGGTGGACAATTTTGCACAGCCAGACAGAGCGCGCTGTGCATCAGAGAAACTTTGAAAGCCAGTTTCATGACTGGCCAGGGTACGGTGTGACAGTTGTGTTTGTTTCTCTTGAAGTTACCCACCCCCTATATATATGAAAGGAAACAAAAGTCTATATTGTTTTAAAAAACTGTACTTCATTATTATTTGCACAACACATTGGGAGAAGGCAGATGGGGGGGGCTTGGTTTAGGGGGGTGGAGGAGGAGGAGGAGGAGGAGGAGGAGGAGGGAAGGATAAGTCCAGAAACCAAATCAAAAGTTTGCATATGTCAGCTTTCTGGTGCTTGGGTGATCCTCTGGGGTTGTGTGGGTTCCCATAGCCTCCCCCCTCGTGTTCTTGGGCATCTGGGTGAGGAGGCTATGGAACTTGGGGAGAAGGGAGGGGGTTATACAGGGGATGCAACAGCAGTCTGTGGTCTCGCTGCCTTTCCCACTTTAGATCCACCATACAGCCGAGCATGTCAGTTTGCTCCCCCATGAGCTTGACCATAGACTCCTGCCTGTTCTCATCACACGCATCTCTCCTGTCTTTGTGTTCCTGTAATGCTTTACAGGACTCCACAATTGTTTGCCTCCATGCATTCAACTGGGCCCCATCAGTGCGGGAGGACTGCATGAACTCGGCGAACATGTCTTCCCGAGTTCGTTTTTTCTGCCTTCTAATCTGGACCTGCCTCTGGGACGGAGTAGATAGGGGCCTTGTTGAAACATTTGCACCTTCAGGAGGAGAAAAAGGGAGGGTATTATTTTAAAATATACATTTCAGAGAATAAAGGGGACACTTTGGTGTGAGTAAGCCATCACACACAGCTGGGCAACAGAATTCAGCTTATAGGCAGCCGAGGGGCACGCAGGGTTCTGCTTCTTCTACATTAATTTCCATGTTTTCAAACTGCTGTGTCCCCTTTCCCATAGCAAGCAATGCCTGATGAGTTTGCTATAGAAAAGGAGGGCCTGCGGGCTCTCTGGGATGATCACTTCACACAACATCCCCCCCCTCCCCCGTGCCCACTGCGTGGCTCCGATGAGGCTCTGAGCAGAGATGAGCCCTTTAAACTATACGTGAACAGCCCAGCACGGCTGGGTTTCCCACCTGCCCCCCACCACATGGCTCTAATCAAGGTCTAACTCACCAGAACTACCTTCTCCAGGGTCATGGTCCGGGAGCCCCCATTGGGAGTGGGGGGGAGGCTATTGGCTCCAGCATTAAGCATAGTTCCTGGCTAGGGGTGGAAATGGATTCCCCACTCGCAATCTGTTTACTGTCCTCCTCCTCCTCCTCTTCCTCCTCCAATGACTCTTCCTCCTCAAGTGTGCAACTTCCCCCTTGCAGGTGTCCATGGACAGTGATGGAGTAGTGGTGGTGTCTCCCCCCATAATTGCATGCAGCTCACGGTAAAAGCAGAACGTATGGGGCTGTGACCCAGAGCGCCGTTTGCCTCCTTGGCTTTTAGGTACGCTTGCCTGAGCTCCTTGATTTTTGTACGACACTGCTCTGTGTCCCCGGAGTAGCCTCTTTCCATCATGGCCCTGGAGACTTAAGCGTACATATTTACGTTCTTTTTTTTGGAACGTAGTTCTGCCGTAACAGACTCATCTCCCCCACATGTGATGAGATCCAGAACCTCCCGTTCGGACCATGCTGGAGCTCGTCTGCGAATCCGGGACTGCGTCATCTCCTGTGATGGTGAACTCTGCAGGTTGCCTGTGATGGTGGACTGTACTAATGGTCACATATGCTAACGGTGACCAAACAGGAAATGAAATTCAAAAGTTCCCAGGGCTTTTCCTGCCCACCTGGCTAGTGCATCGGAGTTGAGAGTGTTGTCCAGAGCAGTCACAAGGGAGCATTCTGGGATAGCTCCCGGAGGCCAATAATTGCATCCACAATACCTTAAATCAAGATTGTAATTGTGGGTTAAAATGCTACTCCACTTGCCGAGGTGGAGTACAGAAACTGCATTAAAGAGCCCTTTAAATTGAAAAGGCCAGTTTGGTCATGGGAATGGAATCTTTTTCTTTTTTTTTTAATTAACTGGGCTAATTCTGAAATAACAGCCTTGTGTAGAGCAGGCCTAACTCCATGCAGATCATTTCCATTTATTTCACATTAGTGGTAAGATTTTCAATGGGGGATTTCAATTGAATTTCAATGAGGGGCTGATAGCCTGAGGTTTTTACAGCTGCCTGAGTGATTTAAGCAAATTTATTATCTAGGAATCTCTGCATGTTTTTGTGAAAGCCACAAATTTACTTACTGCTTTGCACAAGGCTTCCTTAACCTCTCTGTTTCTCAGGCTGTAGATGAGGGGGTTTACCAGGGGAGTCAGGACTGTGTAGCAAACAGAGAGCACTTTGTTGAGGAAGCTTAATGTGTCGCGTTTCGGTAGCATGTAGACAATCATTAGGGTTCCATAGTAAATCGTCACTACAATGAGGTGAGAGGAGCAGGTGGAAAATGTCTTTTGCCTCCCAGTGGTGGAAGGGATTCTCAGGATGGTGGTGAGGATACACACATAGGATGTCAGTGTTAGTAGGAATGGAGGCAGGGTGAATACACAGGCCAGTACGAAATCTAACAATATGACCAGGTGGGTGTCACTGCAGGAAAGTTTTATCAATGGGATGAGATCACAATAGAAATGGTCAATTTCATTCGGGCCACAGAATATTAAATGAGACATGAATAATACAAATATGGCAGTAGCCAAATAACCATTCAACCATGACCCAGCAGCCAGCTGGAGGCAAAATCTGGTCTTCATAAGAGCTGAATAGTGCAGGGGTTTACATATCGCTAAATACCGATCATAAGACATCGCTGCTAGGAGATAGCATTCTGTAGCCGCCAGAGCACAAAAGAAATAGAGTTGTGTGAAGCAGCCACTGAATGAGATGGTTTTATCCCCAGTCAGGAGATTGGCCAGCATCTGGGGAAGAATGGTTGAGGAGTAGCAGGTCTCCAAGCCGGACAAGTTCCCCAAGAAGAAGTACATGGGGGTGTGAAGGTGCTGATCAGCCACAACTAGTGCAATGATGATGATGTTCCCACTCACGGTTGCGATGTAGATCACTAGAAACATCACAAAGAGTAGAATTTGCAGGTCAGGGAGATCCCCAAATCCCAGGAAGTTGAATTCTGTGACAACTGTTTGATTTCTCCATACTCTGTCTTCCATGGGTTGAGTCAAGGAACAAGAAAACAAACTGTGCAATGGAACTGGAAGAACACAGAGTTAAAAGTTAATCAAATCTTGTGAATATATTCAGAAACTCCCCTCCCTGTCCTGGTTACAGGCTGAAAGTTTAAGACTAAATGTAGACTTCAGAGCTAAGTGCCAGGTGTTTCTGTCCAAGGACAGATCATTGGTATCCATGAAGACCTCATTCTGCCATATCAGAGCAATGACTAATAAAATAGTCAATTTCTCTGGTAGCCGAGTACTGATATGACAGATCAGACCACCTCTCTATCTACTGTCATATCCTATCTAGTAACTTACTGGAGCTTTACAATTATGCTTAAATACAATATTTCACTTCTGGCAAAGACCAGAATCATGCCATGACTTAGAAGTCAAAATTAATAAATATATCAACTAATATTTGCGCTGAGATTTCCAGTGCAGTTTAGTATCCTTAGGCATGATCTTTTGTTAGAACTAATGGAAATTAATCTAACCATATATCCTGGTATATTCAGCATTTCATTGCACTGTAGGAGAAGGAATAATTTTCACCCCCTCACAAGAGATCAGTTTATGCCATAAATTCTGAAGTGGAGTAAATTCTCCCTTAGTTCCTGTCGTTGTGATGGTGACATTGTCATAGACTAACAATGCCTTTTCTGTTGCCTGATGTTGACTATGTAGCAGTAATAAAATACATCTCTTTGGAGGATGGATCTTAGGAAGGGGAAGAACCAGGTTCTTGTGCAACCCTAACTGGGGAATGACCCTCCACACTGCATAATGATTGTGGGAGGAAAATACAGGAACAAGAATGGCACAGAGGAGCGGGGGGAAAAATATGCTGTCCCTGAACTCAGAGTCTAGAAACAATCTGGCCAGGACTGGCCTTACCATGAGATGAACTGAGGTGGCCACCTTAGGTGCCAGACTGTATGTGTGTGGGGGGCGGCGGGGGAGTGGGGTGCCACTAGGACCCAGAGTTTAGAAAATTGTGTCTGCTGCTGGTGCATATGTATTCTCTCTGCCCTAGATGCACAGAGATGGTGGAGAGCTGTGCTGGACGAAGAAGGGCACAAGAGACATAACAGGTAGGCAGGAGAAAAGGTGAAAGGGAATAACAGAAAGCAGCAGGAGCTTCAGGGAGAGAGAGAGGAGGAGGAGCCCCTTATGTACCTCTCTAGCACCCCCAGGAGCCTGGACTGATTAACACCAGCTTCTCAGGAAGCTTCTTGTTTCCTGCTGCTTCCCTGAACCCACTTGAGGAGAACCGGCAGCCAACTGAAGTAGTAGGAGCCAGTTAGGCCCTTGAGACACTGATCTCTTCCCTCACTCAGGACTTGCTACCAGCCTGCTTATTTGTCCCCTTCAACTGAGTGTGGAGAGCCACTCTAGCTGGCACAAACAGCAGTCATGAGTGAAAGAAGAAAACGTCCCTCTGGGGCAGCATTCAGAAACAGAAAGCAAAGGAAGCTTTTCTACCTAAGACACAAATGTTCATGGGGAGCCTTCCGGCCCCAGTGAGGATGTGAGTGGTGAGGAGATGCCTAATCTTCCAGTTAGTCAGAGTGCAGGTGACCTGGCAGCTACTGCAGCATCCATATCTCCATCTCAAAAGGATGTAAATATGAACATTCCTGAAGAAAAGTGTAGATCAGAGAAGAGTGTGGTGGAGGCGCAAGAAACAGCAGCTGCTGAGTTTAGTTCCTTAAGTCTAGATGATCTAGAACTGTGGACCCACTTGAGCAGTAGCCTTAGGGACTTCCTTGTACTGCATGGGCCACAGCAAGTGAAAAACTTCATGTTCCCCAAAGACAATGAAAATAGAGGTTTCCATCCAACACATTACTGGTGTGAAATCTTCAGTGGTGACAAAGTGGAGAGGCTATGTCTTATTTACTCAAAATCCAAGAATGCTGCATACTCTTTTTGTTGCAAACTCTTCCAGTCTAATGTTCCAGCCACATTGGGTTCTATAGGAACAAAGGACTGGAAAAATCTGGCTAAAAATCTGCCATGCCATGAGAAGGCAGCAAATCACCATAGATGGAAAGAGCTTGAGATGAGACTACTGTTAAAGGTCACCATAGATGATCAGCATCAAGAGAAGATTGCATCAGATTCTCTTTACTGGCAAAATGTTCTGAAAAGGCTCATTGCCATTGTGAGAATGCTTGCTACCCAAAACCTAGCACTGTGTGGCACTTCAGATCAGCTGTATGTGCCAAACAATGGAAACTTCCTTCAAATTGTGGAGCTGACTGCTGAGTTTGATGCTGTACTCCAGGAGCATCTAAGAAGAGTCACCACCCAAGAAATGTACACACACCACTACCTTGGAAAAACAGTTCAAAATGAGAACATATAGTTACTGGCAACAAAAGTCAAACAGAAGATTGTGGCAGATCTGAAGTCAGCAAGATATTACTCTGTTATTCTGGACTGCACACCTAACAGCCATACAGAACAAATGACTTGAATGGTGCATTTTGTAACAACAACAGAACCTAGTGAAAATGTCCCTGCAATAGTGACCGTCAGACAGCATTTTCTAGAATTTATTGACATTGATGATACTACAGGAGCTGGTATGACAAATGTGCTTCTTAAAAAGCTGTAAGATACAGGAATCTCGATAGCTGACATGAGAGGACAGGGCTACGATAATGGCGCCAACATGAGAGGAAAGAACAGAGGAGTGCAGACACGGATCCTAGAGTTAAACTCTCGAGCTTATTTTGTCCCATGCAGTTCTCATTTATTGAACTTGGTGGTCAGCGATGCAGCATTAGCTTCTAGTGAGGCTGCTGAATGTTTTAATGTAATTCAGAGCATCTATGTATTTTTTGCTGCATCAGCTCATCGATGGCAAATTTTGAAGTAACATCTGGGAACATCCTCTCTCACACTGAAATCACTGAGTGCCACACGATGGGAAAGTCAAGCGGAGGTGATAAAGCCTATCAAACACCAAATAGGGAAGATAAATGATGCCATAGTTGCCATTATGGAGGGTAGTGCTATGAAAGGAACTGTTCATGGGAGAACAGTGGCAGAGGGAAATGGAATCACCAGAAACATACATAACTTGAAATTTCTGCGTGGCTTAGTGTTGTGGCATGACATACTGTTTGAAATAAATGTTGTAAGTAAGAGACTCCAAGGTGTTGACCTTGATAGATCTGGAGCAATGGAACAACTGGACAAAGCAAAGTCATACCTACAGCCTTACCAGTCTGATGAGGGATTTCAAAACGTTCTGAAGAATGCACAGAAGTTGGCAGAGGAGCTTTACACTGAAGCTATTTTCCCACCCATTCATGAATACAGGAGTCACCGAAGAAGAAGAGTTTTTGATTACAAGGCATGGGATAATCCCATAAGAGATCCCAAACAACAATTCAAAGTTGAATTCTTTAACCAGGTGCTCAATTGTGCAATACAGTCAGTTGAAGAATTTTTCATGCAGCTCAAGGAACACAGCAGTATATTTGGGATGTTGTATGATAGTCCAAAACTCCTCACTATACCTGAAGAAGACCTACACCAGCAATGCAGGGCACTAGAGACAGTGTTGACACATGATGACATGCACGATATTGATGCAAGTGATTTAGGTGATGAACTGAAAGCCCTTTCAAGATACATTTCAGCAGGATCAACTCCAAAAGCTGTTCTGGAATATATGTGCACAGATAAGAGGACTACCCTCTTTCCAAATGCTTTTGTTGCTCTGTGCATACTTCTATCACTTCCTGTAACAGTTACCAGTGGAGAACACAGCTTCTCCAAGCTGAAGCTAATAAAAACACATCTATGCTCCAGAATGACACAGGAAAGGCTGGTCAGCCTTACAACCATCTCAACAGAGCATGAACTGGCCCAGACTGTGGATTATCAGTAGGAAGCAATTCACATCTTTGCAACCAAGAAAGCACGGAAAGCAAAACTTTGATTATTCAAACAGATAAAAATGCCAGTGTTAACTTTCAAATGTCTGAACAGGAAATGTAACTTTTCTTGTCTTCATAGTAAAGTATTACTTAAAATTTTTGAGCAAGGCATTTTAAGTTGTTAGTTCTCCTTTATTGGGGCCGGTAGCAGAGCAGTACCATGAGAGGAGCAGAACAGGAAGAAGGCAGAACTGAGACCTTTCAAAGTTTTGGCCCAAGTGAGGGGGCATGGGAGCGTCATTTGAGCTCCCTGCCTCAGGAGCCAAAATGTTGTGGACTGGCCCTGAATCTGGCATCTGTGATCCGGGCTAGTAAGACTCTAGCACCACTTCCCACCCCATTGGGGCACACACTGAGCCAGATCCCGAGCTGATATAAGTCAAGGTAGCTCCATTTGTGAAAGTGGCACATATCCCCAACTGAGGACTTGTCACAAGACATGGATCTCAAGCTCCATCTCTGTGAAATGGTGCTATGAATGCTGACTGGCACTGCGGTGGGAAGGTGAGGATAAAATTGCTAATATTCACCTGAAGAAGAGCTCTGTCTTGCTCAAAAGCTTCTCTCGTTCACCAACAGAAGCTGGTCCAATAAAGGATATTACCTCACCCACCTTGTCCATCTAATATTCACAAAGCACATTCATGCCTCTTTTTGGTGGTGGTATAGAAATACAGTCAGGAAGATGGTGCTCACCTGTAACCACAGCACAGCCCAAGCTTGAAGTGATGAGCTCTTACTTCTCAGGGCCTGGCCACCAGGACTCGGGATCCTCAGCTGAATCTTGTCTCTCCTCTTTCTGCAGAAACTGGATTTTCTCAATGAAGAGACCCGCAGTTACCTTGAGGAATGAGCAGGTACATTTGATCTACGTTTGGAAAATGAGCTTCCCCTTCGATTTACAAAGTGTAAATGCTCCCTTATATTTGTATTCAGTCTTCACACTTTTTAATACGGTCCCACTTCAACCTTTCTCCCACTTGGTTCATTTTGTGTCTCCAAAGCTTTGTGGCTAACAATGCCCAGCGGGACTTGTACAGTGTGACTTGTATAATTGCAACTTTTTTTAAGTCTAATGATCCTATATGGAAAATATTTTGATGATGAACAAACACCAGCTTATATTTTTGGGAGATGCCTGTCCAAGGTGATGTTATAAAGTACTCCCACCACACTGTTTTTAATATTACATATGTGCTGCCATCTAGTGTATACTTCTGTAAATATCTATTCATGTCTCACTCTTACAACATGCTTCCACCAAGTGGCCATTTGACACTATAACTTGCCCATTATTGTGTTGGCTACTAAATTCTATTGGCAGGTTTCAGAGTAGCAGCCGTGTTAGTCTGTATCCGCAAAAAGAACAGGAGTACTTGTGGCACCTTATTTATTTGAGAAAAAGCAAATTTGCAATTCGAGTACAGCAGTTTCTCCTTGGAGTCTGTTTTTGAAGCTTCAAACAGACTCCAACAAGAAATTAGATGCAATCAACTTAGTTTCAATGTTTGTAATGGCACAGCCATTCTCAGTTTCTATTCAAGCCTATCTCCCCATGTAAGTATTCTCACACTTCTTATCAAACTGTTTGTACTGGGCTATTTTGATTATCACTTCAAAAGTCTTTTTCTCTTACTTAATTGGCCTCTCAGAGTTGGTAAGACAACTGCCACCTTTTCATGCTCTCTGTATGTGTATATATATCTCCTCACTATATGTTCCATTCTATGCATCTGAAGAAGTCGTCTGTATCTCACAAAAGATTATGCTCAAATAAATGTGTTAGTCTCTAAGGTGCCACAAGTACTCCTGTTCTTTTTTAAAATCTATTGGTCTTTAGTCAATATTTCTGCAAATCCCCCTCACCCCCGTTCATTTCTTCTACTCTGTTGCAATCTAGTGGTCATTTCCCAGCATGACTCCCATTTACTCTGCTCGCCTCTAGTAGTGGATTATTCTTGCTATAATCTGCCTCTTTCCAGTTCTTGACTCTTGTCACGTGCTGACCATTATTTAGTACAGACAGTCCTCGACTTTATGACGTTTGAGTTAAGACGAAGGGCACGTATGATGTTTATAAATTTTAATATAAAATCAACTTTACAATGCTGGTTTCAACTTTACAACGATCCCCCCTTCATAAAATTGTATGTATGAAAAAATCAGTTCCGAGTTAGGACTTTTCGACTTAAGACGCGATTTTCAGGAAACAATTGTGTCTTAAGTCCGAGGACTGCCTCTATAATAGCCCATTTCTCACTCCTCAACATCTGCTTCTATCATTACATACGTAGAGGTCCTTTTTCTCTTCAGGGCCCATTCCTCACCACTTATATTCCATTGTACAGCGTCACCTCCCTTTCTACTTCCCTCTGATGGTCATTTGGCAACAAAACTTCTCCTTTCTTGCCCTTCCACTTTGATTGTTATCCATTGGCCATTGGTCAGCACGGCTGCACCTTTTCTATTCCTCTGCCCGCTAGTGACCCTAGAGAGCATAATCACGTGTTTCCTCATTTCTGACCTACTGCTAGGTGTGCACTCTTCCAAATTAGAGCCAGGGAGAACCAAATCGTAGAACAGTTTGAATGAAACATTAATGGCTACAACAGCACATACAACCGTAGAAGCTCTCAAAGGTTTAGCAGGGGTTTCCCATCAGTCCAGTGCATTTCTGTTGCTGTGGCATCTGTTTCCAGTGGAAATACATAGATTGAACCTACCATAACAGAATCTCAGTGGCTTTCCAGGCTGAGATTCTCAGAGGCATCCAAGGGAGATAAAAAGTGAGTAGTCAGGTGGCATTCTGAAGACTCATTGTTTTTGTGAATACAGACTAACACGGCTACCCTTGATAAGGGAGTTAAGTATTCAACTGTCATTTCAAAGGGATTTGGGAACCCAACTCCATTAGGTTCCTTGGAAAATCCTTTCTTCAGTGCTGAAAATCTGTTGTTCTCACTGGTGCCCAGTTCCCCTGCCTCTGGCCAAGCCCTGAAGTGCTCTCAGTGACTGAGCCAGCACTGCCATTTTGGCACCACAGGAGTTCTGCCCATTGGTAGGTGGTAGCCACTTCCTCTCAACATAGGTTGCCTCATTCTCTGAGGAGGGGACCCTGTGAGGAGCAGAGATGTCTATGGCACCTGGGGCTTGCTGGACACGGTGCCCTGAGAGCTAGCTCTCTCGGGATGAGCACTTGTTGCAGTCAGTTTTGGGGACACTCATTGTAACAGGCCCGTTCCTTTGAACTGCTCTGTGCCCTAAATGCCACAGGCCAAGTCCCTCTTCGCTGACCATTTGACAGACCCGACCCCAGGAATGGCCTCAGTTCTACGGATGCCCTGGCAACCCCCAGCTGAGTCTAGACAGTCCCAGTGGCCTTGGCTTGTGAGTCTACCTCTTTGTGTGCCCAACCTCCCTGCCTCCAAGGGCCCGGTGAGCCTGGTCCTGGTGCTTTGCCAGAGCTGGACACAATTAAGCTTAGCCCAGGTAAGAAGTATGAAGCTGCTCCTGGTGAAGTATCCAGAGATCACTGCTGAGGCCTGGTTGTTTGCATCTGGTCTGTGTGAGAACAATGGTGGTAGCTGATTTGCAGGGGGATACGGTGAGGATGGCATTAAGCACAATTTCAGGGGTGGCTGATTTCCCAGGCTTATGTCGGCACCTATGCTGCACCAGGACTTAGTATTTTTATTGTCCAAACATAAATTTTGGTCAAAAATGGCTTTTTTCTGAAAATAAAAATTGGTCAAAAAATGGTCTTCACTCCGTGTCTAAAAAACTCCATGATGGGAACATGGTTATGGCAACTTCCTTCCCTGGCCCTCCACTTAGATGAATAACACTGACCTGAGCTCTGCCTGGATTCTACACTGTGTCTTTAGGGGCATAAGAAATGATCTGTAGCAACCAAAATGTCATCCACTGTGTTTTATTTGTATTAGATTGTCTAAATTTGATTACAAGACTTTATTATCTAACAAACAAGAAACAGGGGTCAAGCACAGTGCCCCAGTGGTCAGTCCTGGGTCTGGTTTTGTTCAACATCTTTATTAATGATCTGGATGATGGGATGAATTGTACCCTCAGCAAGTTCACAGATGACACTAAGATGAAGGGAGAGATAGGTATGCTGGAGGGTAGGGATAGGGTCCAGAATGACCTAGACAAATTGGAGGATTGGGCCAAAAGAAATCTGATGAGGTTCAGCAAGGACAAGTGCAGAGTCTTGCACTTAGGATGGAAGAATCCCATTCACTGTTACAGACTAGGGACCGACTGGCTAAGCAGCAGTTCTGCAGAAAAGGACCTAGGAGTTACAGTATGCCCTTGTTGCTGAGAAGGCTAACCGCATTTTGGGCTGTATAAGTAGGGGCATTACCAGCAGATCGAGGGACGTGATCATTCCCCTCTATTTGACATTGGTGGGGCCTCATCTGGAGTACTATGTCCAGTTTTGGGCCCCACACTACAAGAAGGATGTGGAAAAATTGGAAAGAGTACAGTGGAGGGCAACAAGAATGATTAGGGGGCTGGAGCACATGACTTATGAGGAGAGACTGAGGGAACTGGGATTATTTAGCCTGCAGAAGAGAAGAATGAGGGGGGATTTGATAACTGCTTTCAACTACCTGAAAGGGGGTTCCAAAGAAGATGGAGCTAGACTTTTCTCAGTGGTACCAGATGACAGAACAAGGAGTAATGGTACCTAGTTGCAATGGGGGAGGTCTAGGTTGGATATTAGGAAACATTATTTCTCTAGGAGGGTAGTGAAGTACTGGAATATGTTGCTAGGAAAGTGGTGGAATCTTCTTCCTTAGAGTTTTTTAAGGTCACGCTTGACAAAGCCCTGGCTGGGTTGATTTCGTTGGGGATTGGCCCCGCTTTGAGCAGGGGGTTGGACTAGATGACCTCCTGAGGTCCCTTCCAACCCTGATATTCTATGATTCTGTGGCTCCCTCAGCTTTCCCAAAACACACCAGCTTCAGGGACACGAAACTCTTGTTTTCCCCCTTGCTGGCTTTCACTGTCTCACTAGTTTTTGCAGTCCCCTGCAGTCTTGTTCAGTTTCCTTCTCTTTTCTCATGGTTGGCTGGAGTTGGGTGAGATACAGATACAGCTGCATGTTTAGCAGGGGTATTGTATCAGTCCAGTGCATTTCTGTTTCCAACAGAAATGCACAGATTGAAACTACCAGTGGCTCTCAAGACTGAGATTCTCACAGGTGCCTAATGGAGTTATGCACCCAAATCCCTGTGAAATGGGAGTTGGGCACTTAACTCCATTAAGGCCCTTGGAAAATCCTTCATGCAATGCTGAAGTCCTTCTGTTCTCACCAGTGCCCAGCTCCCTTGCCTCTGGCCAAGCCCTGACATGCTCCCAGTGACTGAGCCAGCACTGCCATTTTGGCATCACAGGAATTCTTCCCGTTGGTAGGTGACACTTCCTCTCACCATAGGTTGCCTCACACCCCGAGGAGAGGGCACTGAGTGCAGTGGAGCTGTCTAAGGCACTTAGGACTGACTAGACACCGTGTACTGAGAACTGCCACTTGTAACAGTTCCCCTTCCTTTAAACTGCTCTGTGCCATTGGCAGGAGCAGAGCAGCTGATGCCCTGCAGGGCCACAGGGCAAGTCCCTCCTTGGTGACTGTTTGACAGACCTGAACCCCAATAATGTCCTCAGTTCTATGTGTGCCCTGGCTAACTCCCAGCTGGTTCTGGACAGTCCCAGTGGCCCTGGCTTGTGAGTCTAACTCTTTGTTTGCCCAACCTCCATGGGCCCAGTGAGCCTGGTGCTGGTGCTTTGCTAGAGCTGGTCACAGCCGGGTGTAGACCAGGTAAGAGTTATGAAGCTGTTCCTGGTGAAGTGTCCAGATGGTATGATGGTATTTTTCTGCTTGGGCCTGGCTATTTGCATCTGGCCTGTGTGAGAGCAGTGAAGGCAATAAGCGCCATTTCAGGGGTGGCAGATTTCCCAAGCTTACGTGCATATTTTTATTGTCCAACCATTAATTTTGATCAAAAATTGTTTTCTTACAGAAATAAAATATTGGTTAAAATTGTCTTCACTCTGCCTGGTGCCCAGTTAAAAACTCCATGATGGGAATGTGGTTATGGCCACTTCCCTCCCTGGTCTTTTCAGTTAGATGGACAACACTGTCCTGAGTTCCAGCTGGGACCTCATGAAAGGGGTGGAGTGGGGGTGTGGTCGGGGGGGGGGGGGCGAGCACCCATGGTAAAGCGGGGAAGTCGGCGCCTATAAACATAGAGAAACAATGAACAGGGGATTTACTTGGATAATTAGTGGTTTTTGTGCCTTACACTATGTCAGCTGTGTGCATTTTCAGACACTGTACAAGTTCATCCTATAGGGTGAACATTTAGCCAAGGCCATGCAGAAAAATACCATCATACTGGGTGCATGTGTGCTGAACATGAGAGAGTGACAAAGCTGTCCGCAACCGCCCTTTCCTATATGTTGTGTTACATGGACACCGCACAGAAATATAAACATTCTGTCTCAGTAACTCCATACATATCATCTCAATATTTTTCGTATTAGCGCTGAGATTTCCAATGGGAGTTTTCAACTTAATATCAGTGGGGGCTGATTGCCTAAATCACCCAGGCAGCTTGAAAACTTCCGGCTAAGACTCAGCTCGTTTTTGTGAAATACGCATATTTACAGACCTCTTTTCTCAAGGCTTCTTTGACTTCTCTGTTTCTCAGGCTGTAGATGAGGGGATTTACCAGAGGAGTCATGACTGTGTAGGAAAGAGAGAGCACTTTGTTCAGGAGGCTTAATGTATTGTGATTTGGAAGCATATAGACAATCATTAGGGTTCCATAGTAAATTGTCACCACAATGAGATGGGAGGAGCAGGTGGAAAAGGCCTTTTGTCTCCCAGCAGTGGAAGGGATACTTAGGATGCTGGCAATGATACACACGTAGGATGTCAGGGTTAGTAGGAATGGAGGCAGGGTGAATACACAGGACAGGATGAAATGGAACAATACTAACCAGTGTGTGTCACTGCAGGAGAGTTCCATGAATGGGATGACATCACAATAGAAATGGTCAATTTCATTTGGGCCACAGAATGTTAACTGTGATAGGAATGAGACAAAGATGGTACCAGCCAAACAACCATTTAACCAGGACCCAGCAGCCAATTGGAGACTAAACCTGGTATTCATAAGAGTTGAATAGTGCAGGGGTTTACATATCACTAAATACCGATCATAAGACATTACTTCTAGGAGATAGCATTCTGTACATACCAGAGAACCAAAAGAAATACATTTGTATGATGCAGCCACTGGCTGAGATGGTTTTGTCCCCAGTAAGAAGATTGGCCAGCATCTGGGGCAGGATGGCTGAGGCGTAGCAGGTCTCCAAGCAGGACAAGTTCCCTAGGAAGAAGTACATGGGGGTGTGAAGGTGCTGATCAGTCACAACTAGTGCAGTGATGAGAATGTTCCCAGTCGCGGTTGCAATGTAGATCACTAGGAACATCAGGAAGAGAAGAATTTTCAGTTCAGGGAGATCCCCGAATCCTAGGAGGATGAATTCCATGCCATCTGTTTGATTTCTCCAGTCTCTGTCTTCCATGGGTTTAGTCTCGGAACAATAAAACAAACTGGGCAATTGAATTGGAAAAACATAGTTAAAAGTTCATGATTTAATTCCATAAATATTCAGAAACTCCCCTTCCTCTCCTGGTTACAGGCTGAAATTTTAAGGCTAAATGTAGATTTCACAGCTAAGTGCCAGGAGTCTCAGCCCGAGCACAGAACATTGGTGTCCAGGTAGATCTCCCTCTGCCATGTCAGAACAATGACTAAAAAAGAAACTATTTCTCTGGTAACCGAGTACTCATATGACAGATCAAACCATTTCTTTATCTAGTGTCATATTCCTTCCAGTGACATACAGGAGATTAACAATGATGCTTAAATGCTGTTTTTCACTTCTGGCAATTGCCAGAATCATGCCATGACTTAGGAGTAAAAATTAATAAATACATCGACTAAAATGTTGGATTGAGATTTCCAACCCAGTCTAGTGTCCTTAGGCACTGATCTCTGGTTACAATTAATGGAAATTAATATAACTATATCTCCTGGCATATTCAGCATTTTAGTGCCTTGTAGGAGAAGGAATAATTTTCACCCCCTCACAAGACATCAGTTTATGCAATAAATTCTGAAGTGGAGTAAATTCTCCCTTAGTTCTTATGGTGGTGATGATGATGTGGGCCAGGGACTGGCAATGCCTTTTCTTTTTCCTGATGTTAACTGTAGCTGTAATAAAATACATCTCTTTGGGGGGTGGATCTTAGGATGGGACAAAACCAGGCTGATGTGCAACCCAAACTGGGGAGTGACCCTCTGCACTACATAATATTTGTGGAATGATAATTCACGTGGGGTGGGGGTGGAAGATGTTGTCCCTGAACTCAGAGTCTAGAAACAATCTGGCATGTTTGATCCGAGCTAGTAAGACTCCTTCACCACTCCCCACCCTATTGGGGGACACTGAGCCTGATCCCCAGCTGATATAATTCAAGGCATCTCCATTTGTGTTGGTGGGTCAGTTCCCCACCTGAGGACCTGTACAGGACATGGATCTCAGCCTCCATCTCTGTGAAATGGTGCTATAAACTCTGACTGGCACTGCTGAGGGAAGGTGAGGCTAAAACTGCTAATATTCACCTGAAGAAGAGCTATGTGTTGCTCAAAAGTTGGTCCAGTAAAAGATATTATCTCACCCATCTTGTCCCTCTAATATTCACAAAACACATTCATGCCTCTGTTTGGCAGTGGTATAGAAATGCAGTCAGGAAGATGGTGCTCACCTGTAACCACAGCACAGCCCAAGCTTGAAGCAATGAACTCTTATTTCTCAGGGTTCGGCCACCAGGATTCAGGATCCTCAGGTGAGGTTCTTGTCTCTCCTCTTTCTGCAGAAACTGGGTTCTCTCAGTGAAGACCCCTGCAGTTACCTGAAGGGATGAGCAGGTGCATTTGATCTACATTTGAGCAATGAGCTTCCCCTTTGATTCACAAAGTGCAAATGCTGCCTCATATTTGTATTCAGTCTTCACGGTTTTTAGTACGGTCACACTTCAACCTTTCTCCCACTTCATTGATTTGTTTGTCACCAAAGCTTTTTAGCTAACAATGCCCACTGGGACATGTATAATGTGACTTGTATAATTGTATCTTTTATTAAGTCTAATGAGTCCATGTGGAATATATTTTAGATCATGAACAAACACCAGCTTCCATTCTTGGGAGATGCCTCTTATAATCTACTTGCCCTACCCGGTTATTAATATTCAATATATGCTGCCACCTCGTGGCCCTTTTTCTAGTATTATTCTTTTGGCTACAAAAATCTATTGGTCACTAGTCAGTATTTCTAACACCCCCTTCAGTTCCTCTCCTCTGCTGCCATCTAGTGTTGATTTCCCAGCATGGCAGCCTGTTTCTTTGCTGTCCTCTAGTGGATTCTTCTTCTTCTCATAGGTGCATCTTTCCAGTGCTTGACTCATGTCACCTGCTGGCCATTATTTAGTATAACAGCCCATTTCTCACTCCACAACATCTGCTACTATCCACAGTTCATTACATATTGCAGATGTCCTTTTCTCTTCGGGACCCATTTCCCACCATTTATACACCGTTATTCAACTTCACCTTCCTTTCCACTTCCCTCAGGTGGTCATTTGGCAACATAACACCTTCTTTCTTGCCCTTCCACTTTGGCTGCTATCCACTGGACAACACCACTACATCTTTCCATTCCTTTGCCCCCTAATGACTCTAGAGAGCTTAATCACCCCTTTCCTCCTTTCTTACCTACTGCTACATGTGCGCTATTCCAAAGTAGAGCCACTGAGAACCAAATCGTAGAACAACCTGATTGCAACATTAGTAGCTGTAGTAGAGAGAGCCTGAGACATAAGGCCTAAGCCCTGAACAGAAGTCAGGCCTGTCTACTATAAAGCAAAGTCAGGCTGTGAGCAGAAAAAGGATGTTACAAAACATCCCTGTTGGCAGGTTCACTCTCTGATATATAAACTTTCCCATTATTGGAAAAACAGAAGCAACCCTAAGCACTTAGGAGTCACGTAAACACATTCCAGAGTCTTGATGGATTTGTTGGGAATTTTGACCAAAGTCTGCTGTACTGGCTACCTGGCCAGAGCCAGAGCAGCACACTGTGAGAACACACAAACACCGCTAAAACATCTATTGACAGTAGCTACAACAGCACCTACAACAACGGCAGTGGCTCAGAAATTTTCAGCAGGGGTTTTCCATCCATCCAGTGTATTCTGTTGATATGGGGTCTCTTTCCAAAGGAAATGTATAGATTGAACATAATAATGGCTGTACCGGGTCAGACCAAAGGTCCATCTAGCCCAGTATCTGTCTACCGACAGTGGCCAATGCCAGGTACCCCAGAGGGAGTGAACCTAACAGGCAATGATCAAGTGATCTCTCTCCTGCCATCCATCTCCATCCTCTGACAAACAGAGGCCAGGGACACCATTCCTTACCCATCCTGGCTAATAGCCATTTATGGACTTAACCACCATGAATTTATCCAGTTCTCTTTTAAACACTTTTATAGTCCTAGCCTTCACAACCTCTCAGGTAAGGAGTTCCACATGTTGACTGTGCGCTGTGTGAAGAAGAACTTCCTTTTATTTGTTTTAAACCTGCTGCCTATTAATTTTATTTGGTGACCCCTAGTTCTTGTATTATGGGAATAAATAAATAACTTTTCCTTATCCACTTTCTCAACATCACTCATGATTTTATATACCTCTATCATATCCCCCCTTAGTCTCCTCTTTTCCAAGCTGAAGAGTCCTAGCCTCTTTAATCTCTCTTCATATGGGACCCTCTCCAAACCCCTAATCATTTTAGTTGCCCTTTTCTGAACCTTTTCTAGTGCCAGTATATCTTTTTTGAGGTGATAAGATCACATCTGTACACAGTATTCGAGATGTGGGCATGTCATAGGTTTATTCCCCACTTTGAACTTTAGCGTTCACAAGATGGGGACCTGCATGGACTTCTCTAAACTAAAATCCTAGTTTAGATCTGGTTCTTGCTGCCACCAGTCATTTTTTAAGTGTCTGACACACTCCCTGTTCCCCCAAAACTTTCCCTAGGGAACACAGATTCAAACCTGAATCTCAACACAAAGGGAAACAAACCATTTCCCTTCTCCCCTCTCCTAGTGCTTAGGAGAGATACCTGATTCAAATTCCTTGAATCAACCAAAGAGGGATTCACTTTTCCCCCTCCCCTTCCCCTGAAAATCCAAACAAGGGAAGAAATCTATCAAGTTCTAAAAAGAAAAGATTTTATTAAAGAAAGAAAAAAAAGTGCACTCTTTCTGTAATACCAGGATGGAACAATACACAGAGTCTAACCTATAAACCTGGAGAGATTTCCCCCTCCCCCTTTCTTTCTCAGTAAAAGCAAAGTAACAGCAACAGAAATAAAGATATTCTTCCAGCAAACACACAATTGCAAATATAGAAAGCAACTCAAAAGACTAATCTGCCTTTTTAACTAATACTCACTATACTGGATAGTAGGAAATACTCCAGGAGAACTTGGAGACATGTCTGGCTTCTCTTAGATTCAAAGAGAGCACACAAAGCAAACAAGGAACACAGACAAAGCCTTCCCTCCACAGAGATTTGAAATTATCCTGTCCCTTGATTGGTCCTCTGGTCAGGTGTTCCTCAGGTTACTGAGCTTGTTAACCCCTTACAGGAAAACTTCACCCTCATGAACTTTATGACAGGGCGCACCATGGATTTATATAAGGGCAATAATATATTCTCAGTCTTATTCTCTATCCCCTTTTCAATGATTCCTAACATCCTGTTTGCTTTTTTGACCGCCTCTGCACACTGTGTGGACATCTTCAGAGAACTTTCACGATGACTCCAAGTTCTTTTTCCTGACTTGTTGTAGCTAAATTAGCCCCCATCATATTGTACGTATAGTTGGGGTTATTTTTTCCAACGTGCATTACTTTACATTTATCCACATTAAATTTCATTTGCCATTTTGTTGCCCAATCACTTAGTTTTGCGAGATCTTTTTGAAGTTCTTCACAGTCTGCTTTGGTCTTAACTATCTTGAGTAATTTAGTATCATCTGCAAACTTTGCCACCTCACTGTTTACCCTGTTCTCCAGATCATTTATAAATAAATTGAATAGGATTGGTCCTAGGACTGACCCTTGAGGAACACCACTAGTTACCCCTCTCCATTCTGAGAATTTACCATTAATTCCTACCCTTTGTTCCCTGTCTTTTAACCAGTTCTCAAACCATGAGAGGACGTTCCCTTTTATCCCATGACAGCTTAATTTACATAAGAGCCTTTGGTGAGGGACCTTGTCAAAGGCTTTCTGGAAATCTAAGTAAACTATGTCCACTGGATCCCCCTTGTCCACATGTTTGTTGACCCCTTCAAAGAACTCTAATAGATTAGTAAGACACGATTTCCCTTTACAGAAACCATGTTGACTATTGCTCAACAGTTTATGTTTTTCTATGTGTCTGACAATTTTATTCTTAACTATTGTTTCGACTAATTTGCCTGGTACTGACATTAGACTTACCAGTCTGTAATTGCGGGGATCACCTCTAGAGCCCTTTTTAAATATTGGTGTTACATTAGCTAACTTCCAGTCCTTGGGTACCAAAGCCGATTTAAAGGACAGGTTACAAACCTTAGTTAATAGTTCTGCAACTTCATATTTGAGTTCTTTCAGAACTCTTGGGCAAATGCCATCTGGTCCCGGTGACTTGTTAATGTTGAGTTTATCAATTAATTCCAAAACCTCCTCTAGGGACACTTCAATCTGTGACAGTTCCTCAGATTTGTCACCTACAAAAGCCAGCTCAAGTTTGGGAATCTTCCTAACATCGTCAGCCGTGAAGACTGAAACAAAGAATCCATTTAGTTTCTCCGCAGTGACTTAATCGTCTTTGTCATAAACAGATAGTTAAGGGTTAATGCCTCTTTTACCTGTAAAGGGATAAGAAGTTCACCTAGCCTAGCTGACACCTGACCAGAGAAACCAATGGGGGAACAAGATGTTTCAAAAGGAAGGAGGGAAGTTTTCCTTTGTTTAGTCAGTTTCAGTTTCAGCGGGAGTGAAAAAGATCAAGGAACCAGCCTCTTATCAGAGTAGTAAGTTTTAAAAAGGGATAAATAGGTTTATGTTTATTTTCTTTGTAATTTGTCTTGGTGCCATTAAGGGAATTATCAAATTTGGGTATTCTTGTGTGTATTAAGATGTTTGCCAAGGGGAACATCCTCTGTGTTTTGAATCTGTTGTCTGTGAGAGTAGCTGGTATGCTAATCTATCCCAGAGGGTTTTCTTTTACCTTTCTTTTCTTTAATTTTTCTTTTGCAGTCTATGACAATTATCCCATCCCTATGCTGCAGCCGGTCCGTTTCAAAACCGCGCCAAGGAGGCATCTCTACACGCTTGTGCTCCACACCCTTAACTTTCTCACCCTCCTGTCCCACCCCGACACCAAGTGGCAGGACCTCCTGCAACCTCTGGAGGGTGAGGAGCCCTGGTGGGCCAGCCTGTACTCCACCTTGGTCCCGAGGCCCGCCGGGGATATCAGTTGGCGGCTCCTCCATGGGGCCATGAGCACGGGCGTGTACTTGGCACAGTTTACCCCTGTCCCGAACACCTGCCCCTTCTGCGGCGTGAGGGAGACCCTGGCGCACGTTTACTTAGAGTGAGCCAGGTTGCAGCCCCTATACCGGCTCCTCACCCATATCCTCACCTCCTTCTCCATGCACTCTCTATCCGTGGCCCCACAAAGTCGCGGGACCTCCTGGTCAACCTCCTCCTCGCCCTGGCTAAAATGGCCATCTACGCGACCAGGGAGAGGCGGTTGGCCAATGGAGACTCCTGCGACTGGGGGGCTTGTTTCCGATCCTTAGTCCGTTCACGTCTCCGGGCGGAGTTCCTCTGGGCTGCATCCGCTGGCTCCCTTGACGCCTTCGAGGAGCAGTGGGGGCTGTCCAGGGTTTTCTGCTCGGTGTCCCCGTCAGGCTCCCTTCTTATGACCCTTTGACCGCACTCCTGTCCCTGTTCTTTTATTGGTTGTCCCCCGCAATTAGTGGGTTTCTGAGGTCCTGTAGATCCTCCCCTTGGGCTGGGGGGTGGGGATCCGTTAGCATGGGACAGGCTTCCTCCCGCCCAGTTTCCCGGAAACCCAGTAGATACCGGGAGCACTCTGTCTGCTTAGGCTGCCCTGCTGACTGGCTGGAGCGTTCCCCCTTCTCTGGCTGCCTTGTTGGCTGGATCTCCTTCTCCCTCCCTTCCTGAGCTGCTGCTACTGCTGGCTGGAGTGCTCCTTCCCTGGACTGCTGCTGCTGCCACTGCTGCTGAGCGAGGGGTGGGAGGGCCTTCTGGCCAGCCCCCACTCCCCCTCTCTGGAGGGAGAAGCCAGGACCCCACCTCCACCACCACTACAGCTACCACCGGTGGGGGGTCCATCCTGCTTGGCCACCCGGGCTGCTGGAGGAAGAGCTGCTGCTGCTGGAGCTGTGTTTGGCCTGATGAGCTGCTGGAGCCTGGAGGAGGAAGAAGAGGACTGAGAAGACCACCGGCTGCTGGGGGAGCGCACAGGACTCTGGAGACCTCTGTGGAGGGGGCCATCAAAGACTGAGTAACTCTTTAACTGTGCTCTAGTGGTGGGGGTTTAGACTGTGTTTGTGGGGGCACAGGGGGTGTGGCGTGGAGCCTGCCCCCTGGTCCATCTGTGCCCCCCTCCAACCCCCACCACCACCGCTGCCCCCTCCACCACCTCCGCAGGCCGCTTACCATCTGCCTCGGTTCCTGCCTCTGGGACTCAGCTGCTCGCCTGGCCTGCCACGCCCTATTGCCACCGTTTGGGCCTCCAGCAGCAGCCAGCCAAACACTGACTTTGCACAAATGCTCGTGGGAGCTTCTGCCCGCCCAATTTCCCAGAAACCCAATAGATGCACCCATCTAGAGGAAGCCATTATGTTGGATTATATAGGCAAGCTTCTCTTATCTGCTAAGCACACCATCATCCTTACAGAGGAACCTGGCTGGGCAGCACAGCCAACAGGGGTGATGTAAGGCCTGGAGGCGGGGGACTTGCACCTTGGTCTATAGGGCTACCAGACAACCAACATCCCCGCATTGCTACTTGTAATTTGGTTAGTCCCTGCAGCACACAATCTGCAGTGGTTGAATGCCATGGGAGGTTCCACCTGATCTGACTGACAGTGGTTTTAATAATCCCTGATTGGCTCCTTAACCCTATCTAAATTCATGGGGTGCAGCAGGAAGTATTTAGGGTCTGGCTGAAGAAGGGTTGTCTCAGTGGTGGTTGTGGGCTGATAGAGGAGCTACTGGCTGGTTAGGCAGAGTGAAATGGAAGAGATAAATGAAACTGAAACCTGGCTAGACCATGAGGATAGGGATAGCACTGAGGAAGACTGGATGCAAGCAAGGAGAAAGAAAAGGGTAGATTCTCTGCACCCAGAAGAAGGACCAGCAAATAGGAAGGCAGGAAAAGGAAATGGGGGGGCAGAAATTACCTACTAGTAAAATCCCTAGATAAGGACACAAAGATAGGGGATATCAACCCCCTGAGAATGGCAGAGTGGATCAAAACCGTGCTGGAGATAGAGCAAGAGGTAAGATACTGTGCCATTACCTGGGGTACAATCAGGACAGAGAGACAGCTGTGTCCCCTCAATTTTCCAACCTGGGGTGTCTCTTACACTGTTTTGCTGTAAGAAAAACCACTTTGTTTGCCCAACCTCCAGCCTCCAAGGGCCTGGTGATCCTGGTTCTATGGCTTTGCCAGAGCTGGTCACAGCTGGGCTTAGCCCAGATAAGAGCTATGAATCAGTTCCAGATGAAGAGTCCAGAAGTCACTGCTGGGGCCTGGTCACTTGCATCCAGCCTGTGTGAGTGTCATGAAGGTGGTTGGTTTGCAGAGGGCTATGACGGCAATAAGCACAATTTCTGGGGTAGCAGATTTCTCAGAATTACGTCCCCATCTCTGCTGCACCAGGAGTTAATATTTTTATTGTCTGAACATTAATTTTGATCAGAAATGGCTTTTTTATGGATATAAAAACGTAGTTAAAATTGTCTCCACTCTGCCTGTTGCCCAGTTGACTGTAGTTATGGCCTCTGAGCTCCCTGGTCCTTCCACTTAGATGGACAACACTGACCTGAGCTAGATTCTCCATTGTGTCCTTAGGGGCATAAGAAACGATCTGCAGCAAAAAGCATCATGATGTCACCCATTGTGTTTTGTTTGTATTAGACTGTCTAAATTTGATTACAAAACTTAAGTATCTAGCATAGAGAAACAATGAACAGAGGATATACACAGGAATTTACTTTGATTGTTAGTGGATTTTCTGCCTTACCCAAAGTTGGCTCTGTGCTGTTTCAGATGCTGTACATGCTCCTCACATAGGGTGAATGTTAAGACAAGACCCTGGAGAAAAATATCATTATACTGCGTGTATCAGTGCTGAACATGAGACAGTGATAGAGCTGTATACAACCGCGCTTTCCTATACGTTGTGTAACTTGGAGGCAGCACGGGACTACAAAGACTGTCTCAGTAAGGGTACGTCCACAGTACAAAATTAATTTGAACTGATTTTATTTGAATATTTGGAAGCAATTTTATACATTCGGAGTTGTGTGTCTCCACTAAGGCATGTGAATTCGGCGGTGTGTGAGGCTAGCATCGAATGTCGGAGCGGTGCACTGTGGTAGCTATGCCACAGTTCCCACAGTCTCTGCCGCCCACTGGAATTGTGGGTTAAGCTCCCAGTGCATGATGGGGCAAAAACATTCTCGCGGGTGTTTCTGGGTGTGTGCCGTCACTCGCTCCTCCCTCCGTGAAAGCTGTTGCAGATGCCATACTACCAGCAGATGGTGCAGCTTGGTGCACTGCCTGTATCCTGGTACTATGAATCCACCTTGCATGTCCTCTCGTCTTTCTATCTACTCTTTCATTTAACCATTTCCCACCTTTTTTCAGCTACCGTGAACAGAGCCGCACAGCTTCTGCCGCTTTTTCCATGTTGTCTGTCCTGGGCTCCCGTGGAACCTACAGAAGGCAACAAGTCCCTGCTGTTTTTCAGCCATCGTGAACAGAGCCGCACAGCTTCCGCCGCAAACTCTGCTCATGTTTCCACCGCTAACTCTGCTCTCCTGCTCTTGCAGCTCTAATGAGCTTCCTGACTCCATGAAAGCTACAGAAGACAAACATTTACCACCTTTTATCAGCCATCTTGAACCAAACAGCTCGTTTCGCGCCCTTTTTCCAGAATTACCTGTGCAAGAGCCATAGTGCAGCAAGCCTGGAGCCCACTCAGATCTCCGCTGCAGTTTTGACCATTGTAAATACCTCGCGCATTATCCAGCACTATGTGCAGTGCCTGCAAAACTGGGCAAGGTGATGACAATACAATTACTCTACTGATGAGGACATGGACACAGATGTTCCTAGAAGCACGGCATGTGGCGATTGGGAGACCATGGTGGCATTGGGCCTGCTTCATGCTGTGGAACACCAATTCTGGGCCCGGGAAACAAGCACAGACTGGTGGGACCGCATAGTGTTGCAGGTCTGGGATGATTCCCAGTGGCTGCGAAACTTTCGTATGCCTAGGGCCACTTTCATGGAACTATGTGACTTGCAGTCCCCTGCCCTGAAGTGCAAAGACACCAAAATGAGAGCAGACCTCACAGTGGAGAAGCGAGTGGCCATAGCACTGTGGAAGCTTGCAATGCCCAACAGCTACTGGTCAGTCGGGAATCAGTTTGGAGTGGGCATCTACTGTAGGGGCTGCTGTGCTGCAAGTAGCCAACGCAATCATTGACCAGCTGCTATCAAGGGTAGTGTCTCTGGGAAATGTGCAGACCATTGTGGATGGCTTTAATGTGCTGGGGTTCCATAACTGTGGTGGGGTGAGAGACGGAATGCATATCCCTATCCTGGACCCGGCACACCGGGGCGGCCAGTACATAAACCGCAAGGGGTACTTTTCCATGGTGCTGCAAGCACTGGTGGATGACAAGGGACATTTCACTGACATCAACGTGGGATGGCTGGGAAAGGTGCATGATGCTCGCATCTTCAGCAACTCTGGTCTGTTTGAACAGCTGCAGGAAAGGACCAGAAAATAACTGTTGGAGATGTTGAAATGCCTATAATTATCCTTGGGGACCCAGCCTACCCCTTAACGCCTTGGCTCATGAAGCCGTACGCAGGCACCCTGGACAGTAGTCAGGAGCAGTTCAACTATAGGCTGAGCAAGTGCAGAATGGTGGTAGAATGCGCTTTTGGACGTTTGAAACCGCGCTGGTGCAGTGTACTGACTCAGTTAGATCTCAGCACAACCAACATTCCAATTGTAATTGCTGCTTGTTCTGTGCTCCTCAATATCTGTGAGAGTAAAGGGGAGACGTTTATGGTAGGGTGAGAGGTTGAGGCAACTCGCCTGGTGGCCAATTTCGCATAGCCAGACACCGGGGCGATTAGAAGAGTGCAGCAGGGCATGCTGCACATCAGAGAAGCTTTGAAAACCAGTTTCATGACTGGCCAGGGTACGGTGTGACAGTTGTGTTTCTTTCTCTTGAAGTTACCACCCCCTATATATATATATATATATATATATATATATATATATATATATATATATATATATATATATATATATATGAAAGGAAATAAAGTCTAAATTGTTTAAAAACTGTTCTTTATTATTTGCTGCACAACACATTGAGAGAAATCAGAAGGCAGACTGTGGGAGGGGAGGTGCTGGGTTAGGGTGCTGGAGGAAGAGGGAAGGATAAGTCCAGAAACCAAATCAAAAGTTTGCATATGCCAGTTTTGTGCTGCTTGGGCGATCCTCTGGGGTTGAGTGTGTGGGTCCCCGTAGCCTCCCCCCTCGTGTTCTTGGGCATCTGGGTGAGGAGGCTATGGAACTTGGGGAGGAGGGAGGGTGGTTATACAGGGGCTGCAGTAGCAGTCTCTGGTCTTGCTGCCTTTCCCGCATTAGATCCACCATACAGCGGAGCATGTCAGTTTGCTCCCTCATGAACTTGACCGTAGCATCCTGCCTGCTCTCATCGCGCGCGTCCCTCTTCTGTTCATGTTTCTGTAATGCTTTACGTGACTCCGCAGTTGTTTGCCTCCAAACATTCAGCTGGGCCCTATCAGTGCGGGAGGACTGCATGAGCTTGGCAAACATGTCTTCTCGAGTTCGTTTTTCCCCGAGTTCATTTGGTCCAGCCTCTGGGGCGGAGTAGATACGGGCCGCACTGAAACATTTGCAGCTGCAGGAGGAGAAAAAGGGAGGGTACTATTTTAAAATATACATTTCAGAGAACAAAGGGGACACTTTGGTGTGAGTAAGCCATCACACACAGCCGGGCAACAGAATTCAGCTTGCAGGCAGCCTAGGGGCACGTGGGGTTCTGCTTCTTCTACATTCATTTAAATGTTTTCAAACTGCTGGGACCCCTTTCGCACCGCAAGCAATGCCTGGTGGGTTTGCCATAAAGGAGGGTCTGCAGGCTCTCTGGGATGATAACTCCACACAACCCCCAACCCCCACCCACCTCCTGCACCCACTGTGTGGCTCTGATGAGGCTCTGAGCAGGTGTGAGCCCTTTAAACTATACAGGAGCAGCCCAGCATAGCTGGGTTTCCCCCCCACCATGTGGCTCCAATCAGGCTCTCACTCACCAGAAGTACCTTCTCCAGGGTCATGGTCCAGGAGCCCACCTTGGGAGTGGGGGGGAGGCTATTGGCTCCAGCGTTAAGCATAGTTCTTGGCTGGGGGGAAAACGGATTCCCCACTTCCCACCTGTGAACTGTCCTCCTCCTGCTCCTCCTCTTCGTCCTCCAATGACTCTTCCTCCTCGCTCCATGCAACTCCCCCCTTGCAGGTGTCCACGGACATTGGTGGGGTAGTGGAGGTGTCACCCTCCCCCATAATTGCATGGAGCTCATGGTAGGAGTGAAATTTTTGCGGCTGTAACCTAGTGCGCCTATTTGTCTCCCTGGCTTTTTGGTATGCTTGCCTGAGCTCCTTGATTTTTGTACGACACTGATCTGTGTCCCTGGAGTAGCCTCTTTCCATCATGGTCCTGGAGACTTTAGCACATGTATTTGTGTTCCTTTTTTTGGAACGAAGTATCAGAGGGGTAGCTGTGTTAGTCTGGATCTGTAAAAGCAGCAAAGAATCCTGTGGCACCTTATAGACTAACAGACGTTTTGGAGCATGAGCTTTCATGCTAGAGCTCATCTGTGAATCCGGGACTGCGTGATCTCTTGTGATGGTGAACTCTGCATGGTCACCTGTGATGGTGGACTGTGCTGAAAGTCACCTGTGCTGATGGTGACCAAACAGGAAATGAAATTCAAAAGTTCCCAGGGTTTTTCCTGCCCACCTGGCTAATGCATCGGAGTTGAAAGTGTTGTCCAGAGCGGTCACAAGGGAGGATTCTGGGATAGCTCCCGGAGGCCAATAACATAGCATTGCATCCACAATACCTTTAACCCAGGATTGCAATCTTGATTTAAGCGCTACTCCACTTGCTGTGGTGGAGTACAGAAATTGATTTAAAGAGCCCTTTAAATCGAAAAAGCCGGTTTGGTCATGTGGAAGGAATCATTTTTTTTCTAATTAACTTGGCTAATTCTGAAATAACAGACTAGTGTAGACCAAGCCTAACTCCATGCAGATCATCTCCATTTATTTCACATTAGTGGTGAGATTTTCAATGGGGGATTTCAATGGGGGTGGATAGCCTGAGGTTTTCATAGCTGCCCGGATGATTTAGGCAAAGTTATAATCTAGGAGTCTCTGCATGTTTTTGTGAAAGCCACATATTTACTGACTGCTTTGCTCAAGGCTTCCTTGACCTCTCTGTTTCTCAGGCTGTAGATGAGGGGGTTTACCAGGGGAGTCAGGACTGTGTAGCAAACAGAGAGCACTTTGTTGAGGAAGCTTAATGTGTCGCGTTTCGGTAGCATGTAGACAATCATTAGGGTTCCATAGTAAATCGTCACCACGATGAGGTGAGAGGAGCAGGTGGAAAATGCCTTTTGCCTCCCGGTGGTGGAAGGGATTGTCAGGATGGTGGTGAGGATACACACATAGGATGTCAGGGTTAGTAGGAATGGAGGCAGGGTGAATACACAGGATAGTACGAAATCTAGCAATACGGTAAGGTGTGTGTCACTGCAGGAGAGTTTTATCAATGGGATGAGATCACAGTAGAAATGGTCAATTTCATTCGGGCCACAGAATATTAAGTGAGACATGAATAATACAAATATGGCAGTAGCCAAACAACCATTCAACCATGACCCAGCAGCCAACTGGAGGCAAAATCTGGTATTCATAAGAGCTGAATAATGCAGGGGTTTACATATCGCTAAATACCGATCATAAGACATCGCTGCTAGGAGACAGCATTCTGTACCTACCAGAGCAGAAAAGAAATACAGTTGTGAGAAACAGCCATTGAATGAGATGGTTTTGTCCCCAGTCAGGAGACTGACCAGCATCCTGGGCAGGATGGTGGAGGTGTAGCAGGTCTCCAGGCAGGACAAGTTCCCCAGGAAGAAGTACATGGGGGTGTGAAGGTGCTGATCAGCGACAACTAGTGCAATGATGAGGATGTTCCCAGTCACAGTTGCCATGTAGATCACTAGGAACATCACAAAGAGTAGAATTTGCAGGTCAGGGAGATCCCCAAATCCCAGGAGGATAAATTCTGTGACAGCTGTTTGATTTCTCCAGTCTCTGTCTGCCATGGAACTGGAAGAACACAGAGTTAAAAGTTAATCAAGTCTTGTGAATTACTTGAGTAAATATTCAGAAACTTCCCTCCCATTCCTGGTTACAGGCTGAAAGTTTAAGACTAAATTTAGACATCAGAGCTAAGTGCCAGGAGTTTCAGTCCGAGGACAGAACATTGGTATCCACGAAGACCTCATTCTGCCATATCAGAGCAATGACTAATATAATAGTCCATTTCTCTGGTAGCCGAGTACTGATATGACAGATCAGACCACCTCTTTATTTACTGTCATATCCCATCTAGTAACTTACTGGACCTTAACAATTATGCTTAAATGCAGTATTTCACTTCTGGCAATGACCAGAATCATGCCATGACTTAGGAGTCAAAATCAATAAATACATCAACCAATATTTTGCACTGAGATTTCCAGTGCAGTTTAGTATCCTTAGGCACAATCTTCTCTTAGAACTAATGGAAATTAATCTAACCATATATAGTGGTATATTCAGCATTTCAGTGCACTGTAGGAGAAGGAATAATTTTCACCCTCTCACAAGAGATCGGTATATGCCATAAATTCTGAAGTGGAGTAAATTCTCCCTTAGTTCCTGCCGTTGTGATGGTGACATTGTCATAGACTAACAATGCCTTTTCTGTTGCCTAATGTTGACTATATAGCAGTAATAAAATACAGATATTTGGAGGATGGATCTTAGGAAGGGGCAGAACCAGGTTCTTGTGCAAACCTAACTGGGGAGTGACCCTCTGGACTCCATAATGATTGTGGGATGAAAATACAGGAACAAGAAAAGCAGTAGAGGGTTTGGGGGAAAAGATGCTGTCCCTGAATTCAGAGTCTAGAAACAACCTGGCCAGGGCTGGCCTTACCATGAGATGAACTGAGGTGGCCACCTTAGGTGCCAGACTGTGTGTGTGTATGGGGAGGGGTGCCACTAGGACCCAGAGTTTAGAAAATTGTGTCTGCTGCTGGTGCATACGTATTCTCTCTGCTCTAGATGCACAGAGATGGTGGAGTGCTGTGCAGGACGAAGAAGGGCACAAGAGACATAACAGGTAGGCAGGAGAAAAGCTGAGAGGGAATAACAGAAAGCAGCAGGAGCTTCAGGGAGAGAGAGAGGAGGAGGAGCCTCTTATGTACCTCCCTAGCACCCCCAGGAGCCTGGACTGATTAACACCAGTTCTCAGGCAGCTTCTTGTTTCCTGCTGCTTCCCTGAACCCACTTGAGGAGAACCGGCAGCCATCTGAAGTAGTAGGAGCCAGTTAGGCCCTTGAGACGCTGATATCTTCCCTCACTCAGGCCTTGCTACCAGCCTGCTTATTTGTCCCCTTCAATTGAGTGTGGAGAGCCACTCTAGCTGGCACAAACAGCAGTCCTGAGTGAAAGAAGAAAACGCCCCTCTGGGGCAGCATTCAGAAAAAGAAAGCAAAGGAAGCTTTTCTACTGGAAAGAGCAGGAAGGAGCTCTCCTGAGATACATAGACACAAATGTTCATGGTGAGTCTTCCAGCCCAAGTGAGGATGTGAGAGGTGAGGAGATGCCTAATCTTCCAGTTAGTCAGAGTGCAGGTGACCTGGCAGCTACTGCAGCATCCATATCTCCATCTCAAATGGATGTAAATATGCACATTCCTAAAGAAAAGTGTAGATCAGAGAAGAGTGTGGTGGAGGCGCAAGAAACAGCAGCTGCTGAGTTTCGTTCCTTAACTTTAGATGATCCAGGACTGTGGACCGATTTGAGCAATAGCCTTAGGGACTTCCTTGTACTGCATGGGCCACAGCAAGTGAAAAACTTCATGTTCCCCAAAGACAATGAAAATAGAGGTTTCCATCCAACGCATTACTGGTGTGAAATCCTCAATGGTGACAAAGTGGAGAGGCCATGGCTTATGTACTCAAAATCCAAGAATGCTGCATACTCTTTTTGTTGCAAACTCTTCCAGTCTAATGTTCCAGCCACATTGGGTTCCATAGGAACAAAGGATTGGAAAAATCTGGCTAAAAATCTGCCATGCCATGAGACTGTAGCAAATCACCAGAAAGCATTCCATAGGTGGAAAGAGCTTGAGATGAGACTACTGTTAAAGGTCACCATAGATGATCAGCATCAAGAGAAGATTGCATCAGAGTCTCTTTACAGGCAAAATGTTCTGAAAAGGCTCATTGCCATTGTGAGAATGCTTGCTACCCAAAACCTAGCACTGTGTGGCACTTCAGATCAGCTGTATGTGCCAAACAATGGAAACTTCCTTCAAACTGTGGAGCTGATGGCTGAGTTTGATGCTGTACTCCGGGAGCATCTAAGAAGAGTCACCACCCAAGAAATGTACACACACCACTACCTTGGAAAAACAGTTCAAAATGAGATCATATAGTTACTGGCAACAAAAGTCAAACAGAAGATTGTGGCAGATCTGAAGTCAGCAAGATATTACTCTGTTATTCTGGACTGCAAACCTGACAGCCATGCGGAACAATTGACTTGAATGGTGCGTTTTTTAACAACAACAGAACCTAGTGAAAATGTCCCTGCAATAGTGACTGTCAGACAGCATTTTCTAGAATTTACTGACATTGATGATACTTCAGGAGCTGGTATGACAAATGTGCTTCTTAAAAAGCTGTAAGATACGGGAATTGCGACAGCTGACATGAGACGTCAGGGCTACGATAATGGTGCCAACATGAGAGGAAAGAACAGAGGAGTGCAGACATGGATCCTAGAGTTAAACTCTCGAGCTTATTTTGTCCCATGCAGTTTTCATTTATTGAACTTGTGGTCAGCGATGCAGCATTAACTTCTAGTGAGGCTGCTGAATGTTTTAATGTAATCCAAAGCATCTATGTATTTTTTGCTGCATCAACTCATCGATGGCAAATTTTGAAGCAACATCTGGGAACATCCTCTCTGACACTGAAATCACTGAGTGCCACACGATGGGAAAGTTGAGTGTAGGTGATAAAGCCTATCAAACACCAAATTGGGAAGATAAATGATGCCATAGTTGCCATTATGGAGGATAATGCTATGACAGGAACTGTTCGTTGGAGAACAGTGGCAGAGGGAAATGGAATCACCAGAAACATAAATAACTTCAAATTTCTGCGTGGCTTAGTGTTGTGGCATGACATACTGTTTGAAATAAATGTTGTAAGTAAGAGACTACAAGGTGTTGACCTTGATAGATCTGGAGCAATGGAACAACTGGACAAAGCAAAGTCATACCTACAGCCTTACCAGTCTGATGAGGGATTTCAAACCGTTCTGAAGAATGCTATTAGTAGGGAGCAGTTCACATCTTTGCAACCAAGAAAGCACGGAAAGCACCACTTTGATTATTCAAACAGATAAAAATGTCAGTGTTAATTTTCAAATGTGTGGACAGCAAATGTAACTTTTCTTTTCTACATAGTAAAGTGTTACTTAAAATTTTTGAACAAGGCATTTTAAGTTGTTTGTTCTCCTTTACTGGGGCCGGTAGCAGAGCAGTACCATGAGAGGAGTAGAACAGGAAGAAGGCAGAACTGAGACCTTTCAAAGTTTGGCCCAAGTGAGGGGGCATGGGAGCATCATTTGAGCTCCCCGCCTCAGGTGACAAAATGTTGTGGACTGGCCCTTAATCTGGCATCTGTGATCCTGGCTAGTAAGACTCTAGCACCACTTCCCACCCCATTGGGGCACACACTGAGCCAGATCCCCCGCTGATGTAAGTCAAGATAGCTCCATTTGTGACAGTGGCACATATCCCCAACTGAGGACCTGTCACAATACATGGATCTCAAGCTCCATCTCTATGAATGCTGACTGGCACTGCGGTGGGAAAGTGAGGCTAAAACTGCTAATATTCACCTGAAGAAGAGCTCTGTGTTGCTCAAAAGCTTCTCTCGTTCACCAACAGAAGTTGGTCCAATAAAAGATATTACCTCACCCACCTTGTCCATCTAATATTCACAAAGCACATTCATACCTCTGTTTGGTGGTAGTATAGAAATACAGTCAGGAAGATGGTGCTCACCTGTAACCATAACATAGCCCAAGCTTGAAGTGATGAGCTCTTACTTCTCAGGGCCTGGCCACCAGGACTCGGGATCCTCAGCTGATTCTTGTCTCTCCTCTTTATGCAGAAACTGGATTTTCTCAATGAAGAGACCTGCAGTTACCCTGAGGAATGAGCAGGTACATTTGATCTACCTTTGGAAAATGAGCTTCTCCTTCAATTTACAAAATGTAAATGCTCCCTTATATTTGTATTCAGTCTTCACTTCTTAATACTATCCCACTTCAACCTTTCTCCCACTTGGTTCATTTTGTGTCTCCAAAGCTTTGTGGCTAACAATGCCCAGCGGGACTTGTACAGTGTGACTTGTATAACTGCAACTTTTTTTAAGTCTAATGATCCTATATGGAAAATATTTTGATGATAAACAAACACCAGCTTATATTTTTGGGAGATGCCTGTCCAAGGTGATGTTATATTGTATTCCCACCACACTGTTATTAATATCAAATATGTGATTCCATCTAGTGTGTACTTCTGTAAATAGCTACTCATGTCTCACTCTTACAACTTGCTGCAGCGTAGTGGCCATTTGACAGTATAACTTTCCCATTATTAAAGGTTTCAGAGTAGCAGCGGTGTTAGTCTGTATCCGCAAAAGAACAGGAGTACTTGTGGCACCTTAGAGACTAACAAATTTATTTGAGAAAAAGCTAATTTGCATATCAATTTGAGTACAGCAGTTTCTCGTTGGAGTCTGTTTTTGAAGCTTCAAACAGACTCCAACAAGAAATTAGATGCAATCAACTTAGATTCAATGTTTGTAATGGTGCAGCCATTCCCAGTTTCTATTCAAGCCTATCTCCCCATGTAAGTATTCTCACACTTCTTATCAAACTGTTTGTACTGGGCTATCTTGATTATCACTTCAAAAGTCTTTTTCTCTTACTTAATTGGCCTCTCAGAGTTGGTAAGACAACTCACACCTTTTCATGCTCTCTGTATGTTTATATATATATCCTCACTATATGTTCCATTCTATGCATCTGAAGAAGTGGGCTGTAGCTCACAAAAGCTTATGCTCAAATAAATGTGTTAGTCTCTAAGGTGCAACAAGTACTCCTGTTCTTTTTTTAAAATCGATTGGTCTTTAGTCAATATTTCTGCAACACCCCCCCCCCGCGCTCATTTCCTGAACTCTGCTGCAATCTAGTGGTCATTTCCCAGCATGACACCCATTTATTCTGCTCGCCTCTAGTAGTGGATTATTCTTGCTATAATCTGCCTCTTTCTAGTTCTTGACTCTTGTCACATGCTGACCATTATTTAGTACAGGCAGTCCTCGACTTTATGATGTTTGAGTTAAGATGAAGGGCACGTATGATGTTTATACATTTTAATATAAAATCAACTTTAAAATGCTGGTTTCGACTTTACAATGATCCCCCCTTCATAACATTGTATGTATGGAAAAATGAGTTCCGAGTTAGGACTTTTCGATTTAAGACGCGATTTTCAGGAAACAATTGTGTCTTAAGTCCGAGGACTGCCTCTATAATAGCCCATTTCTCACTCCTCAACATCTGCTACTATCATTACATACATAGAAGTCCTTTTTCTCTTCTGGGCCCATTCCTCACCACTTATATTCCATTGTACAGTGTCACCTCCCTTTCTACTTCCCTCTGATGGTCATTTGGCAACAAAACTTCTCCTTTCTTGCCCTTCCACTTTGACTGTTATCCATTGGCCATTGGTCAGCACGACTGCACCTTTTCCATTCCTCTGCCCGCTAGTGACCATAGAGAGCATAATCACATGTTTCCTCTTTTCTGACCTACTGCTAGGTGTGCACTCTTCCAAATTAGAGCCACAGAGAACCAAATCGTAGAACAGTTTGAATGGAACATTAATGGCTACAACAGCACATACAACCGTAGAAGCTCTCAAAGGTTTAGCAGGGGTTTCCCATCAGTCCAGTGCATTTTTGTTGCTGTGGCATCTGTTTCCAATGGAAATGCATAGATTGAACATACCATAACAGAATCTCAGTGGATCTCCATGCTGAGATTCTCAGAGTCATCCAAGGGAGTTAAACAGTGAGGAGTCCGGTGGCACTCTGAAGACTCATTGTCAATGTGAATACAGACTAACATGGCTACCCTCGATAAGGGAGTTAAGTGTTCAACTGTCATTTCAAAGGGATTTGGGAACCTAACTTCATTAGGTTCCTTGGAAAATCCTTTCTTCAGTGCTGAAATTCTGTCGTTCTCACTGGTGCCCAGTGCCCCTGCCTCTGGCCAAGCCCTGAAGTGCTCTCAGTGACTGAGCCAGCACTGCCATTTTGGCACCACAGGATTTCTGCCCGTTGGTAGGTGGTAGCCACTTCCTCTCAACATAGGTTGCCTCATTCTCTGAGGAGAGGACCCTGTGAGGAGCAGAGTTGTCTATGACACCTGGGGCTTGCTGGACACGGTGCCCTGAGAGCTAGTTCTCTCGAGATGAGCACTTGTTGCAGTCAGTTTTGGGGACACTCATTGTAACAGGCCCCTTCCCTTTGAACTGCTCTGTGCCCTAAATGCCACAGGCCAAGTCCCTCTTCGCTGACCATTTGACAGACCCGACCCCAGGAATGGCCTCAGTTCTATGGATACCCTGGCAACCCCCAGCTGGGTCTGGACAGTCCCAGTGGCCCTGGTTTGTGAGTCTACCTCTTTGTGTGCCCAACCTCCCTGCCTCCAAGGGCCCGGTGAGCCTGGTGCTGGTGCTTTGCCAGAGCTGGACAAAGCTAGGCTTAGCCCAGGTAAGAAGTATGAAGCTGCTCCTGGTGAAGTATCCAGAGATCACTGCTGAGGCCTGGTTGTTTTCATCTGGTCTGTGTGAGTGCAATGGTGGTAGCTGATTTGCAGGGGGATATGGTGAGGATGGCATTAAGCACAATTTCAGGGGTGGCTGATTTCCCAGGCTTATGTCCCCACCTATGCTGCACCAGGAGTTAGTATTTTTATTGTCCAAACATAAATTTTGATCAAAAATGGCTTTTTTCTGAAAATAAAAATTGGTCAAAAAATGGTCTTCACTCTGTGTCTAAAAAACTCCATGATGGGAAAATGGTTATGGCAACTTCCTTCCCTGGGCCATCCACTTAGATGAATAACACTGACCTGAGCTCTTCCTGGATTCTACACTGTGTCTTTAGGGGCATAAGAAATGATCTGTAGCAACCAAAATCTCATCCATTGTGTTTTATTTGTATTTGATTGTCTAAATTTGATTACAAGATTTTATTATCTAACAAACAAGAAACAGGGGTCAAGCACAGTGCCCCAGTGGTCAGTCCTGGGGCTGGTTTTGTTCAACATCTTTATTAATGATCTGGATGTTGGGATGAATTGCACCCTCAGCAAGTTCACAGATGACACTAAAATGAGGGGAGAGATAGGTATGCTGGAGGGTAGGGATAGGGTCCAGAGTGACCTAGACAAATTGGAGGGCTGGGCCAAAAGAAATCTGATGAGGTTCAACAAGGACAAGTGCAGAGTCCTGCACTTAGGACGGAAGAGTCCCATTCACTGTTACAACTAGGGACAAACTGGCTAAGCTGCAGTTCTGCAGAAAAGGACCTAGGGGTTACAGTGGACAAGAACCTGGATATGAGTCAACAGTGTGCTCTTGCTGCTGAGAAGGCTAACAGCAGTTTGGGCTGTATAAGTAGGGGCATTACCAGCAGATCGAGGGACATGATCATTCCCCTCTATTTGACATTGGTGGGGCCTCATCTGGAGTACTATGTCCAGTTTTGGGGCCCACACTACAAGAAGGATGTGGAAAAATTGGAAAGAGTACAGTGGAGGGCAACAAGAATGATTAGGGGGCTGGAGCGCACGATTTATGAGGAGAGGCTGAGGGAACTGGGAATATTTAGCTTGCAGAAGAGAAGAATGAGGGGGGATTTGATACTTGCTTTCAACTACCTGAAAGGGGGTTCCAAAGAATGTGGTGCTAGACTTTTCTCAGTGGTACCAGATGACAGAACAAGGAGTAATGGTATCTAGTTGCAGTGGGGGAGGTCTAGGTTGGATATTATTTCACTAGGAGCGTGGTGAAGCACTGGAATGGGTCACCTAGGGAGGTGGTGGAACTCCTTCCTTAGAGGTTTTTAAGGTCAGCCTAGACAAAGCCCTGTCTGGAATGATTTAGTTGGGGATTGGCCCTGCTTTGAGCTGGGGGTTGGACTAGATGACCTCCAACCCTGATATTCTATGATTCTGTGGCTCCCTCAGCTTTCCCAAAACACATCAGCTTCAGGGACACGAAACTCTTGTTTTCCCCTTTGCTGGTCTTCACTGTCTCAATAGTTTTTGCAGTCCCCTGCAGTCTTGTTCAGTTTCCTTCTCTTTTCTCACGGTTGGCTGGAGTTGGGTGAGATACAGATAAAGCTGCAGGTTTAGCAGGGGTATTGTATCAGTCCAGTGCATTTCTGTTTCCAACAGAAACGCATAGATTGAACCTACCAGTGGCTCTCCAGGCGGAGATTCTCAAAGGTGCCTAATGGAGTTATGCACCCAAATGCCTTTGAAATGGGAGTTGGGCACTTAGCTCCATTAAGGCCCTTGGAAAATCCTTCATGCAATGCTGAAGTCCTTCTGTTATCACCAGTGCCCAGCTCCCTTGCCTCTGGCCAAGCCCTGACATGCTCCCAGTGACTGAGCCAGCACTGCCATTTTGGCATCACAGGAATTCTTCCCATTGGTAGGTGATAGACACTTCCTCTCACCGTAGGTTGCCTCACACCCTGAGGAGAGGGCACTGAGTGCAGTGAGCTGTCTAAGGCACTTAGGACTGACTAGACACTGTGTACTGAGAACTGCCACTCTTGGGACGGGCACTTTTTGTAGTCATATTTGGGGACCCCCAATGTAACAGTTCCCCTTCCTTTAAACTGCTCTGTGCCATTGGCAGGAGCAGAGCAGCTGATGCCCTGTACGGCCACAGGGCAAGTCCCTCCTTGGTGACTGTTTGACAGACCTGAACCCCAATAATGTCCTCAGTTCTATGTGTGCCCTGGCTAACTCCCAGCTGGGTCTGGACAGTCCCAGTGGCCCTGGCTTGTGAATCTAACTCTTTGTTTGCCCAACCTCCTGGGCCCAGTGAGTCTGGTGCTGGTGCTTTGCTAGAGCTGGTCACAGCCGGGTGTAGACCAGGTAAGAGTTATGAAGCTGTTCCTGGTGAAGTGTCCAGATGGTATGATGGTATTTTTCTGCTTGGGCCTGGCTATTTGCATCTGGCCTGTGTGAGAGCAGTGAAGGCAATAAGAACCATTTCAGGGGTGGCAGATTTCCCAAGCTTACGTGCATATTTTTATTGTCCAACCATTAATTTTGATCAAAAATTGTTTTTTTACAGAAATAAAATATTGGTTAAAATTGTCTTCACTCTACCTGGTTCCCAGTTAAAAACTCCATGATGGGAATGTGGTTATGGCCACTTCCCTCCCTGGTCCTTCCAGTTAGACGGACAACACTGTCCTGAGCTCCAGCTGGGACCTCATGAAAGGGGTGGAGTGGGGGTGGGGCCGGGGGGGGGGCGAGCACCCACGGTAAAGCGGGGATGTCGGCGCCTATAAACATAGAGACACAATGAACAGGGGATTTACTTGGATAATTAGTGGTTTTTGTGCCTTACACTATGTCAGCTGTGTGCATTTTCAGATACTGATCAACCAAGGCCATGCAGAAAAATCAGTGCTGAACATGAGAGAGTGACAAAGTTGTCCGCAACTGCCCTTTCCTATATGTTGGACATAGCTCAGAAATATAAACATTCTGTCTCAGTAACATACATATCATCTCAATTTTTTTCATATTAGCGCTGAGATTTCCAATGGGAGTTTTCAACTTAATATCAGTGGGGGCTGATTGCCTAAATCACCAAGGCAGCTTGAAAACTTCAGGCTAAGTCTCAGCTAGTTTTTGTGAAAGCCACATATTTACAGACCGCTTTTCTCAAGGCTTCTTTGACTTCTCTGTTTCTCAGGCTGTAGATGAGGGGATTTACCAGAGGAGTCATGACTGTGTAGGAAAGAGAGAGCACTTTGTTCAGGAGGCTTAATGTATTGTGGTTTGGAAGCATATAGACAATCATTAGGGTTCCATAGTAAATTGTCACCACAATGAGATGGGAGGAGCAGGTGGAAAAGGCCTTTTGTCTCCCAGCAGTGGAAGGGATACTCAGGATGCAGGCAATGATACACACGTAGGATGTCAGGGTTAGTAGGAATGGAGGCAGGGTGAATACACAGGATAGGATGAAATGGAACAATACTAACCAGTGTGTGTCACTGCAGGAGAGTTCCATGAATGGGATGACATCACAATAGAAATGGTCAATTTCATTTGGGCCACAGAATGTTAACTGTGATAGGAATGAGACAAAGATGGTACCAGCCAAACAACCATTTAACCAGGACCCAGCAGCCAATTGGAGACTAAACCTGGTATTCATAAGAGTTGAATAGTGCAGGGGTTTACATATCGCTAAATACCGATCATAAGACATCACTGCTAGGAGATAGCATTCTGTACATACCAGAGAACCAAAGAAATACATTTGTATGATGCAGCCACTGGCTGAGATGGTTTTGTCCCCAGTCAGAAGACTGGCCAGCATCAGGGGCAGGATGGCTGAGGTGTAGCAAGTCTCCAAGCAGGACAAGTTCCCTAGGAAGAAGTACATGGGGGTGTGAAGGTGCTGATCAGCCACAACTAGTGCAGTGATGAGAATGTTCCCAGTCACGGTTGCGATGTAGATCACTAGGAACATCAGGAAGAGAAGAATTTTCAGTTCAGGGAGATCCCCGAATCCTAGGAGGATGAATTCCATGCCATCTGTTTGATTTCTCCAGTCTCTGTCTTCCATGGGTTTAGTCTCGGAAAAATAAAACAAACTGGGCAATTGAATTGGAAAACATAGTTAAAAGTTCATGATTTAATTCCATAAATATTCAGAAACTCCCCTTCCTCTCCTGGTTACAGGCTGAAATTTTAAGGCTAAATGTAGATTTCACAGCTAAGTGCCAGGAGGCTCAGCCTGAGCACAGAACATTGGTGTCCAGGTAGATCTCCCTCTGCCATGTCAGAACAATGACTAATAAAGAAACTATTTCTCTGGTAACTGAGTACTGATATGACAGATCAAACCATTTCTTTATCTAGTGTCATATTCTTTCCAGTTACATACAGGAGATTAACAATGATGCTTAAATGCTGTTTTTCACTTCTGGCAATGGCCAGAATCATGCCATGACTTAGGAGTCAAAATTAATAAATACATCGACTAAAATGTTGGACTGAGATTTCCAACCCAGTCTAGTGTCCTTAGGCACTGATCTCTGGTTACAATTAATGGAAATTAATATAACTATATATCCTGGTATAGTCAGCATTTCAGTGCCTTGTAGGAGAAGGAATAATTTTCACCCCCTCACAAGACATCAGTTTATGCAATAAATTCTGAAGTGGAGTAAATTCTCCCTTAGTTCTTATGGTGGTGATGATGATGTGGGTCAGGGACTGGCAATGCCTTTTCTTTTTCCTGATGTTAACTGTAGCTGTAATAAAATACATCTCTTTGGGGGGTGGATCTTAGGATGGGACAAAATGAGGCTGATGTGCAACCCTAACTGGGGAGTGACCCTCTGCACTACATAATATTTGTGGAATGATAATTCACGTGGGGTGGGGGTGGAAGATGTTGTCCCTGAACTCAGAGTCTAGAAACAATCTGGCATGTTTGATCCGAGCATGTGACACTCCTTCACCACTCCCCACCCTATTGGGGGACACTGAGCCTGATCCCCAGCTGATATAATTCAAGGCATCTCCATTTGTGTTAGTGGGTCAGTTCCCCACCTGAGGACCTGTACAGGACATGGATCTCAGCCTCCATCTCTGTGAAATGGTGCTATGAACGCTGACTGGCACTGCTGAGGGTAGGTGAGGATAAAACTGATAATATTCACCTGAAGAAGAGCTCTGTGTTGCTCAAAAGTTGGTCCAATAAAAGATATTATCTCACCCACCTTGTCCCTCTACTATTCACAAAACACATTCATGCCTCTGTTTGGCAGTGGTATAGAAATACAGTCAGGAAGATGGTGCTCACCTGTAACCACAGCACAGCCCAAGCTTGAAGCAATTAACTCTTATTTCTCAGGGTTCGGCCGCCAGGATTCAGGATCCTCAGATGAGGTTCTTGTCTCTCCTCTTTCTGCAGAAACTGGGTTTTCTCAGTGAAGAGATTTGCAGTTACCTGAAGGGATGAGCAGGTGCATTTGATCTACATTTTGGCAATGAGCTTCCCCTTGGATTTACAAAGTGCAAATGCTGCCTCATATTTGTATTCAGTCTTCACGGTTTTTAGTACGGTCACAATTCAACCTTTCTCCCACTTCATTGATTTGTTTGTCTCCAAAGCTTTGTAGCTAACAATGCCCACTGGGACATGTATAATGTGACTTTTATAATTGTATCTTTTATTAAGTCTAATGAGTCCATGAGGAATATATTTTAGATCATGAACAAACACCAGCTTTCATTCTTGGGAGATGCCTGTTATAATCTACTTGCCCTACCCGGTTATTAATATTCAATATATGCTGCCACCTAGTGGCCCTTTTTCTAGTAGTATTCTATTCGCTACAAAAATCTTTTGGTCACAAGTCAGTATTTCCAACACCCCCTTCAGTTCCTCTGCTCTGCTGCCATCTAGTGTTGATTTCCCAGCATGGCAGACTTTTTCTTTGCTGTCCTCTAGTGGATTCTTCTTCTTGTCATAGGTGCATCTTTCCAGTGCTTGACTCATCTCACCTGGCCATTATTTAGTATAACAGCCCATTTCTCGCTCCACAACATCTGCTACTATCCACAGTTCATTACATATTGCAGATGTCCTTTTCTCTTCAGGGCCCATTTCCCACCATTTATACACTGTTATTCAACTTCACCTTCCTTTCCACTTCCTTCAGGTGGTCATTTGACAACATACCACCTTCTTTCTTGCCCTTCCACTTTGGCTGCTATCCACTGGACAACACCACTACATCTTTCCATTCGTCTGCCCCCTAATGACTCTAGAGAGCTTAATCACCCCTTTCCTCATTTCTTACCTACTGCTACATATGCGCTATTCCAGAGTAGAGCCACTGAGAACCAAATCGTAGAACAGCCTGATTGCAACATTAGTGGCTGTAGTAGAGAGAGCCTGAGACATAAGGCCTAAGGCCTGAACTTAAGTCAGGCCTGTCTACTATAAAGCAAAGTCAGGCTGTGAGCAGAAGAAGGATGTTACAAAACATGCCTGCTGGCAGGTTCACTCTCTGATATATAAACTTTCCCATTATTGGAAAAACAGAAGCAACCCTAGGCACTTAGCAGTCACTTAAACACATTCCAGAAGGACAGTACCAGAACACCCCAATACCAAGAATGGCAGAAGCCCACTCCCCAAAGATAAGAGGAACATGCTGACCCTTTAAAGATAAGGTCAGGATGACAGTAAGAAGGATAGAGATGTTTTGATAAGGTATTGGGTGGTGACAAACACAGCAGGGAGCAGTCACTAACTATGTCAGAGGGACAATACAAAACTTGCTTGTATCAGTGTACTAAAGAAGAGTAGCAGATGGGGTGACTTTGTCCAGCCTAGGAGGGAACAGAAAATACCCGCTGTTCCCTGAGCCATATCCATTGTCACAGGCATACATATTCTAGTGTAACTATAGATATTGATCCGGGCAGCTAGGACCGTGCTTCATCGGCAATAAACCTGGCTGAGTGCCTTCACTACTGAATTGGAGTCTGGTGGGTTTGCTGGGAATTTTGACCAAAGTCTGCTGTACTGGTTACCTGGCCAGAGCCAGAGCAGCACACTGTGAGAACACACACACACACAGCTAAAACATCTATTGACAGTAGCTACAACAGCACCTACAACAACGGCAGTGGCTCAGAAAGTTTCAGCAGGGGTTTTCCATCCATCCAGTGTATTTCTGTTGATATGGGGTCTCTTTCCAAAGGAAATGTAGAGATTGAACATAAGAACATAAGAACGGCCATACCGAGTCAGACCAAAGGTCCATCTAGCCCAGTATCTGTCTACCGACAGTGGCCAATGCCAGCTACCCCAGAGGGAGTAACCTAACAGGCAATGATCAAGTGATCTCTCTCCTGCCATCCATCTCCATCCTCGGACAAAGAGAGGCTAGGGATACCATTCCTTACCCATCCTGGCTAATAGGCATTTATGGACTTAACCACCATGAATTTATCCAGTTCTCTTTTAAACGCTGTTATAGTCCTAGCCTTCACAACCTCCTCAGGTAAGGAGTTCCACATGTTGACTGTGCGCTGTGAGAAGAAGAACTTCCTTTTATTTGTTTTAAACCTGCTGCCTATTAATTTCATTTGGTGACCCCTAGTTCCTGTATTATGGGAATAAATAAATAACTTTTCCATATCCACTTTCTCAACATCACTCATGATTTTATATACCTCTGTCATATCCCCCCTTACTCTTATCTTTTCCAAGCTGAAGAGTCCTAGCCTCTTTAATCTCTCCTCATATGGGACCTTCTCCAAACCCCTAATCATTTTAGTTGCCCTTTTCGGAAACTTTTCTAGTGCCAGTATATCTTTTTTGAGGTGAGGAGACCACATCTGTACACAGTATTCGAGATTTGGGTGTACCATGGATTTATATAAGGGCAATAATATATGCTCAGTCTTATTTTCTATCCCCTTTTCAATTATTCCTAACATCCTGTTTGCTTTTTTGACCGCCTCTGCACACTGTGTGAACATCTTCAGAGAACTATCCACGATGACTCCAAGTTCTTTTTCCTGACTTGTTGTAGCTAAATTAGCCCCCATCATAGTGTATGTATACTTGGGGTTATTTTTTCCAACGTGCATTACTTTACGTTTATCCACATTAAATTTCATTTGCCATTTTGTTGCCCAATCACTTAGTTTTGTGAGATCTTTTTGAAGTTCTTCACAGTCTGCTTTGGTCTTAACTACCTTGAGCAGTTTAGTATCATCTGCAAACTTTGCCACCCCACTGTTTACCCCGTTCTCCAGATCATTTATAAATAAATAAATTGAATAGGATTGGTCCTAGGACTGACCCTTGGGGAACACCACTAGTTACCCTCTTCGTTTTGAGAATTTACTATTAATTTCTACCCTTTGTTCCCTGTCTTTTAACCAGTTTTCAATCCATGGGAGGACCTTCTCTTTTTTCCCATGACAGCTTAATTTACGTAAGAGCCTTTGCTGAGGGACCTTGTCAAAGGCTTTCTGGAAATCTAAGTAAACTATGTCCACTGGATCCCCCTTGTCCACATGTTTGTTGACCCCTTCAAAGAACTTCTAATAGATTAGTAAGACACGATTTCCCTTTACAGAAACCATGTTGACTATTGCTCAACAGTTTATGTTTTTCTATGTGTCTGACAATTTTATTCTTAACTATTGTTTCGACTAATTTGCCCGGTACTGACGTTAGACTTACCGGTCTGTAATTGCGGGGATCACCTCTAGAGCCCTTTTTAAATATTGGTGTTACATTAGCTAACTTCCAGTCATTGGGTACCAAAGCCAATTTAAAGGACAGGTTACAAACCTTAGTTAATAGTTCTGCAACTTCACATTTGAGTTCTTTCAGAACTCTTGGGCGAATGCCATCTGGTCCCGGTGACTTGTTAATGTTGAGTTTATCAATTAATTCCAAAACCTCCTCGAGGGACACTTCAATCTGTGACAGTTCCTCAGATTTGTCACCTACAAAAGCCAGCTCAAGTTTGGGAATCTCCCTAACATCCTCAGCCGTGAAGACTGAAGCAAAGAATCCATTTAGTTTCTCCGCAGTGACTTTATCATCTTTGTCATAAACAGATAGTTAAGGGTTAATGCCTCTTTTACCTGTAAAGGGATAAGAAGTTCACCTAGCCTAGCTGACACCTGACCAGAGAAACCAATGGGGGAACAAGATGTTTCAAAAGGAAGGAGGGAAGTTTTCCTTTGTTTAGTCAGTTTCAGTTTCAGCCGGAGTGAAAAAGATCAAGGAACCAGCCTCTTATCAGAGTAGTAAGTTTTAAAAAGGTATAAATAGGTTTATGTTTATTTTCTTTGTAACTTGATTTGGTGCCATTAAGGGAATTATCACATTTGGCTATTCTTGTGTGTATTAAGATGTTCACCCAGGGGAACATCCTCTGTGTTTTGAATCTGTCTGTGAGAGTAGCTGGTATGCTAATCTATCCCAGAGGGTTTTCTTTTACCTTTCTTTTCTTTAATTTTTCTTTTGCAGTCTATGACAATTATCCCATCTCTATGTTGGAGCCGGTCCATTTCCAAACCGTGCCAAGGAAGCATCTCTACACGCTCGTGCTCCACACCCTTCACTTCCTCACCCTCGTGTCCCGCCCCGACACCAAGTGGCAGGACCTCCTGCAACCTCTGGAGGGTGAGGAGCCCCGGTGGGCCAGCCTGTACTCCACCCTGTTCCCGAGGCCCGCCGGGGATATCAGTTGTCGGCTCCTCCATGGGGCCGTGAGCACGGGCGTGTACTTGGCGCGGTTTACCCCTGTCCTGGACACCTGCCCCTTCTGCGGCGTGAGGGAGAACCTGGCGCACATTTACTTAGAGTGAGCCAGGTTGCAACCCCTATACTGGCTCCTCACCCATATCCTGCTTCATTTCTGACTGCACTTTTCCCCTCACCTCCTTCTCCATGCACTCCCTATCCTCCACCACCACTACAGCTACCACCTCTGGGGGGGTCCTTCCTGCCTGGCCACCAAGGCTGCTGCAGGAGGAGCTGCTGCTGCTGGAGCTGTGTTTACGCTGGGAAGCTGCTGAAGCTTGGAGGAGGAAGAAGAGGACTGAGAAGACCACCGGCTGCTGGGGGAGCACACAGGACTCTGGAGACCACTGTGGAGGGGGCCATCAAAAACTGAGTAACTCTTTAACTGTGCTCTAGTGGTGGGGGTTTAGACTGTGTTTGTGGGAACACAGGGTGTGTGGTGGGAAGCCTGCCCCCTGGTCCATCTGTGTCCCCCTCAAGCCCCACCACCACTGCTGCCCCCTCCAACACCCCCGCAGGCCACTTACCATCTGCCTCAGTTCCTGCCTCTGGGCCTGCCATGCCCTATTGCCACCGTTTGGGTCTCCAGTAGCAGCCAACCAAACACTGACTTTGCACAAGTGCTCTTGGGTGCTTCCGCCCACCCAGTTTCCCAGAAACCCAATAGATGCACCCATCTAGAGGAAGCCATTATGTTGGATTATATAGGCAAGCTTCTCTTATCTGCTAAGCACACCATCATCCTTACAGAGGAACCTGGCTGGGCAGCACTGCCAACAGGGGTGATGTAAGGCGTGGAGGCGGGGGATTTGCACCTTGGTCTATAGGGCTACCAGACAACTAACATCCCCGCATTGCTACTTGTAATTTGGTTAGTCCCTGCAGCACACAATCTGCAGTGGTTGAATGCCATGGGAGGTTCCACCTCAAGTGATCTGACTGACAGTGGTTTTAATAATCCCTGATTGGCTCCTTAACCCTATATAAATTCATGGGGTGCAGCAGGAAGTATTTAGGGTCTGGCTGAAGAAGGGTTGTCTCAGTGGTGATTGTGGGCTGATAGAGGAGCTACTGGCTGGTTAGGCAGAGTGAAATGGAAGAGATAAATGAAACTGAAACCTGGCTAGACCATGAGGATAGGGAAAGCACTGAGGAAGACTGGATGCAAGCAAGGAAAAAGAAAAGGGTAGATTCTCTGCACCCAGAAGAAGGACCAGCAAATAGGAGGGCGGGAAAAGGAAATGGGGGGGGGAAAATTACCTACTAGTAAAATCCCTAGATAAAGATGCAAAGATAGGGGATATAAACCCCCGAGAATGGAAGAGTGGATCAAAACAGTGCTGGAGATAGAGCAAGAGGTAAGATACTGTGCCATTACCTGGGGTACAATCAGGACAGAAAGACAGCTGTGTCTCCTCAATTTTCCAACCTGGGGTGTCTCTTACACTGTTTTGCTGTAAGAATAACCACTTTGTGTGCCCAACCTCCCGCCTCCAAGGGCCCTGTGAGCTTGGTGCTGTGGCTTTGCCAGAGCTGATCGCATGAAGCTATGAAGCTTTTCCTGGTGAAGAGTCCAGAGGTCACTGCTGGGGCCTGGTCACTTGCATCCAGCCTTTGTGAGCACAGTGAAGGTGGTTGGTTTCCAGAGGGCTATGACGGCATTAAGCACAATTTCAGGTGTGGCAGATTTCCCAGAATTCCGTCCCCATCTCTGCTGCACCAGGAGTTAGTATTTTTATTGTCCGAACATAAATTTTGATCAGAAATGGTTTTCTTATGGATATAAAAATGTGCTTAAAATTTTCTCCACTCTGCTTGTTGCCCAGTTAAAAACACCATGATGGGACCCTGGTTATGGCCTCTGCCCTCCCTGGTCCTTCCACTTAGATGGACAACACTGACCTGAGCTGGATTCTCCATTGTGTCCTTAGGGGCATAAGAAATGATCTGCAGCAAAAAGCATGATGATGTCACCCATCGTGTTTTGTTTGTATTAGACTGTCTGAATTTGATTACAAAACTTAAGTGTCTAGCATAGAGAAAGAACAGACAGAGGATATACACAGGGATTTCCTTTAATCGTTAGTGGATTTTCTGCACAGAGCTGATTTTGGGTAAGGCAGTTTGAGACGCTGTACATGCTCCTCACATAAGATGACTGTTAAGACAAGACCTTGGAGAAAAATACCATCATACTGCGTCTATCAGTGCTGAACACGATAGAGCTGTCCACAACCGCACTTTCCTATACATGGGACTACAAAGACTGTCTCAGTAAGGGTACGTCCACAGAATGAAATTAATTTGAACTTATTTTATTCTAATTTTTGGAAGATTTCCGTGTTGTGAATTCGGAGGTGTGCATCCACAGTACTGAGGCTAGCATTGAATGTCGGAGCAGTGCACTGTGGTAGCTATCCCACAGTTCCTGCCATCTCTGCTGCCCACTGGAATTGTGGGTTAAGCTCCCAGTGCATGATGGGGCAAAAACATTCTCACAGGTTTTTCTGGGTGTATGCTGCCACTCCCTACTCCCTCTGTGAAAGCTACAGCAGATGCCATACTACCAGCAGACAGTGCAGCACGGTGCACCGCCTGTCTCCTGGTACAATGAATCCACCTCGCATGTCCTCTCGTCTTTCTATCCACTCTTTCATCTAACCATTTCCCATCTTATTTCGGCTACCATAAAAAGAGTCACACAGCTTCCATCACTTTTTCCATGTTGTCAGTCATGGGTTCCCATGGAAGCTACAGAAGGCAACAATTCCATTCTGTTTTTTGGCCATCATGAACGGAGCGGCACAGCTTCCGCTGCAAACTTTGCTCACGTTTCCACCGCAAACTCTGCTTCCCGCTCTTGCAGCTCTAACAAACTTCCTGACTCCGTGAAAGCTACAGAAGACAGCCATTTACCGCCTTTTATCGGCCATCTTGAATCAAACAGCTCGTTTTGCACCCTTTTTCCAGGATTACGTGTGCAGCCGCCATAGCGAGGCAAGCCTGGAGCCCACTCAGATCTCCGCTGCAGTTTTGACCATTGTAAATACCTTGCACATTATCCAGCACTATGTGCAGTACCTGTAAAACCGGGCAAGGAAGTGACGACAACGCAATTACTATTCTGATGAGGACATGGGCATAGCCATTCCTAGAAGCACGGCATGTGGCGATTGGGAGCTCATGGTGGCATTGGGCCTGGTTCATGTTGTGGAACGCCGATTCTGGGCACGGGAAACAAGCACAGACTGGTGGGACCACATAGTGTTGCAGGTCTGGGATGATTCCCAGTGGCTGCAAACTTTCATATGCAAAGGGCCACTTTCATGGAACTTTGTGACTTGCTGTCCCCTGCCCTGAAGTGCAAAGACACCAAAATGAGAGCAACCCTCACAGTTGAGAAGTGAGCGGCCATAGCACTGTGGAAGCTTGCAATGCACGACAGCTACCGGTCAGTCGGGAATCAGTTTGGAGTGGGCAAATCTACTGTGGGTGCTGCAGTGCTGCAAGTAGCCAACACAATCATTGACCAGCCGCTATTAAGGGTAGTGTCTTTGGGAAATGTGTAGACCATTGTGGGTGGCTTTAATGAGCTGGGTTTCCCTAACTGCGGTGGGGTGATGGATGGAACACATATCCCTATCTTGGCCCCGGCACACCGGGGCGGCCAGTACATAAACCGCAAGGGGTACTTTTCCATAGTGCTGCAACCACTGGTGGATCACAAGGGACATTTCACTGACATCAATGTAGGATGGCTGGGAAAGGTGCATGATGCTCGCATCTTCAGGAACTCTGGTCTATTTGAACAGCTGCAGGAAGGGACTGACTTCCCAGACCAGAAAATTACTGTTGGGGATGTTGAAATGCCTATAGTTATCCTCGCAGACCCAGCCCACCCCTTAACGCCATGGCTCATGAAGCTGTACACAGGCACCCTGGATAGTAGTAAGAAGCGGTTCAACTATAGGCTGAGCAAGTGCAGAATGGTGGTAGAATGCGCTTTTGGACGTTTGAAACCGCGCTGGCGCAGTGTACTGACTCGGTTAGATCTCAGCACAACCAACATTCCAATTGTAATTGCTGGTTGTTGTGTGCTCCACAGTCTCTGTCAGTGCAAGGGGGAGACATTTATGGTGTGGTGGGAGTTTGAGGCAACTCATCTGGTGGCCAATTTTACACAGCCAGACAGGGCGCGCTGTGCATCAGAGAAACTTTGAAAGCCAGTTTCATGACTGGCGGTATGGTGTGACAGTTGTGTTTGTTTCTCTTGAAGTTACCCACCCCCTATATATATGAAAGGAAATGAAAGACTATATTGTTTTAAAAAACTGTACTTCATTATTTTTTGCACAACACATTGGGAGAAGGCAGATGGGGGGGAGGGGCTTGGTTTAGGGGGGTGGAGGAGGAGAAGGAGGAGGAGGAGGAGGGAAGGATAAGTCCAGAAACCAAATCAAAAGTTTGCATATGTCAGCTTTCTGGTGCTTGGGTGATCCTCTGGGGTTGTGTGGGTTCCCATAGCCTCCCTCCTTGTGTTCTTGGGCATCTGGGTGAGGAGCCTGTGGAACTTGGGGAGAAGGGAGGGGGTTATACAGGGGATGCAACAGCAGTCTGTGGTCTTGCTGCCTTTCCCACATTAGATCCACCATACAGCCGAGCATGTCAGTTTGCTCCCCCATGAGCTTGACCATAGAGTCCTGCCTGTTCTCAACACACTCATCTCTCCTGTCTTTGTGTTCCTGTAATGCTTTACAGGACTCCACAATTGTTTGCCTCCATGCATTCAGCTGGGCCCTATCAGTGTGGGAGGACTGCATGAACTCGGCGAACATGTCTTCCCGAGTTCGTGTTTTCTGCCTTCTAATCTGGACCTGCCTCTGGGACGGAGTAGATAGGGGCCTTGTTGAAACATTTGCACCTGCAGGAGGAGAAAAAGGGAGGGTAGTATTTAAAAATATATATTTCAGAGAACAAAGGGGACACTTTGTTGTGAGTAAGCCATCACACACAGCTGGGCAACAGAATTCAGCTTGTAGGCAGCCTAGGGGCACGCAGGGTTCTGCTTCTTCTACATTAATTTCCATGTTTTCAAACTGCTGGGTCCACTTTCCCATAGCAAGCAATGCCTGATGATATTGCCATATAAAATGAGGGCCTGCGGGCTCTCTGGGATGATCACTTCACACAACACCCCCCCTTACCCCCGTGCCCACTGCGTGGCTCCGATGAGGCTCTGAGCAGAGATGAGCCCTTTAAACTATATGTGAACAGCCCAGCACGACTGGGTTTCCAACCTGCCCCCCACCGCATGGTTCTAATCAGGCTCTAACTCACCAGAACTACCTTCTCCAGTGTCATGGTCCGGGAGCCCCCATTGGGAGTGGCGGGGAGGCTATTGGCTCCAGCATTAAGCATAGTTCCTGGCTAGGGGGGGAAACAGATTCCCCACTTGCAATCTGTGCACTGTCCTCCTCCTCCTCCTCTTCCTCCTCACTCCATGCAACTTCCCCCTTGCAGGTGTCCATGGACAGTGATGGAGTAGTGGTGGTGTCTCCCCCCATAATTGCATGCAGCTCACGGTAAAAGCAGAATGTATGGGGCTGTGACCCAGAGCACCGTTTGCCTCTTTGGCTTTTAGGTACGCTTGCCTGAGCTCCTTGATTTTTGTACAACACTGCTCTGTGTCCCTGGAGTAGCCTCTTTCCATCATGGCCCTGGAGACTTAAGCGTACATATTTACGTGTTTTTTTTTTTTTGGAACGTAGTTCTGCCGTAACAGACTCATCTCCCCAACATGTGATGAGATCCAGAACCTCCCGTTCAGACCATGCTGGAGCTCGTATGCGAATCCGGGACTGCGTCATCTCCTGTGATGCTGAACTCTGCATGGTTGCCTGTGATGGTGGACTGTACTAATGGTCACATATGCTGACGGTGACCAAACAGGAAATGAAATTCAAAAGTTCCCAGGGCTTTTCCTGTCCACCTGGCTAGTTCATCGGAGTTGAGAGTGTTGTCCAGAGCAGTCACAAGGGAGCATTCTGGGATAGCTCCCGGAGGCCGATAATGTTGAATTGCATCCACAATACCTTAAATCAAGATTGCAATCCCGGGTTAAAGTGCTACTCCACTTGCCGAGGTGGAGTACAGAAACCGCATTAAAGAGCCCTTTAAATTGAAAAAGCCGGTTTGGTCATGGGAACGGAATCTTTTTTTTTTTTTTTTGTAATTAACTGGGCTAATTCCGAAATAACAGCCTTGTGTAGACCAGGCCTAACTCCATGCAGATCATCTCCATTTATTTCACATTAGTTGTGACATTTTCAATGGGGGATTTCAATTGAATTTCAATGAGGGTCTGATAGCCTGAGGTTTTTACAGCTGCCTGGGTGATTTAAGCAAAGTTATTATCTAGGAATCTCTGCATGTTTTTGTGAAAGCCACAAATGTACTTACTGCTTTGCTCAAGGCTTCCTTGACCTCTCTGTTTCTCAGGCTATAGATGAGGGGGTTTACCAGGGGAGTCAGGACTGTGTAGCAAAGAGAGAGCACTTTGTTGAAGAAGCTTAATGTGTCGCGTTTCGGTAGCATGTAGACAACCATTAGGGTTCCATAGTAAATCGTCACTACAATGAGGTGAGAGGAGCAGGTGGAAAATGCCTTTTGCCTCCCAGAGATGGAAGGGATTCTCAGGATGGTGGTGAGGATACACACATAGGATGTCAGTGTTAGTAGGAATGGAGGCAGGATGAATACACAGGCCAGTATGAAATCTAACAATACGATCAGGTGTGTGTCACTGCAGGATTTATCAATGGGATGAGATCACAATAGAAATGGTCAATTTCATTCGGGCCACAGAATATTAAATGAGACATGAATAATACAAATATGGCAGTAGCCAAATAACCATTCAACCATGACCCAGCAGCCAGCTGGAGGCAAAATCTGATATTCATAAGAGCTGAATAGTGCAGGGGTTTACATATCGCTAAATACCGATCATAAGACATCGCTGCTAGGAGATAGCATTCTGTAGCCGCCAGAGCACAAAAGAAATATAGCTGTGTGAAGCAGCCACTGAATGAGATGGTTTTGTCCCCAGTCAGGAGATTGGCCAGCATCTGGGGCCGAATGGTTGAGGAGTAGCAGGTCTCCAAGCAGGACAAGTTCCCCAGGAAGAAGTACATGGGGGTGTGAAGGTGCTGATCAGTGACAACTAGTGCAATGATGATGATGTTCCCACTCACGGTTGTGATGTAGATCACTAGAAACATCACAAAGAGTAGAATTTGCAGGTCAGGGAGATCCCCAAATCCCAGGAAGTTGAATTCTTTGACAACTGTTTGATTTCTCCAGTCTCTGTCTGCCATGGGTTGAGTCAAGGAACAAGAAAACAAACTGTGCAATGGAACTGGAAGGACACAGAGTTAAAAGTTAATCAAGTCTTGTGAATATATTCAGAAACTCCCCTCCCTGTCCTGGTTACAGGCGGAAAGTTTAAGACTAAATGTAGACTTCAGAGCTAAGTGCCAGGAGTTTCAGTCCAAGGACAGATCATTGGTATCCATGAAGACCTCATTCTGCCATATCAGAGCAATGACTAATATAATAGTCCATTTCTCTGGTAGCTGAGTACTGATATAACAGATAAGACCACGTCTCTATCTACTGTCATATCCTATCTAGTAACTTACTGGAGCTTTACAATTATGCTTAAATACAATATTTCACTTCTGGCAAAGACCAGAATCATGCCATGACTTAGAAGTCAAAATTAATAAATATATCAACTAATATTTTCGCTGAGATTTCCCGTGCAGTTTAGTATCCTTAGGCATGATCTTTTGTTAGAACTAATGGAAATTAATCTAACCATATAGCCTGGTATATTCAGCATTTTAGTGCCCTTTAGGAGAAGGAATAATTTTCACCCCCTCACAAGAGATCAGTTTATGCCATAAATTCTGAAGTGGAGTAAATTCTCCCTTAGTTCCTGTCGTTGTGATGGTGACATTGTCATAGACTAACAATGCCTTTTCTGTTGCCTGATGTTGACTATGTAGCAGTAATAAAATACAGCTCTTTGGAGGATGGATCTTAGGAAGGGGCAGAACCAGGTTCTTGTGCAACCCTAACTGGGGAACGACCCTCCACACTCCATAATGATTGTGGGAGGAAAATATAGGAACAAGAATGGCACAGAGGAGTGGGGGGAAAAATATGCTGTCCCTGAACTCAGAGTCTAGAAACAATCTGGCCAGAGCTGGCCTTACCATGAGATGAACTGAGGTGGCCACCTTAGGTGCCAGACTGTATGTGTGTGTGGGGGGGCGGAGGAGTGGGGGGCCACTAGGACCCAGAGTTTAGAAAATTGTATCTGCTGCTGGTGCATACGTATTCTCTCTGCCCTAGATGCACAGAGATGGCGGAGTGCTGTGCTGGACAAAGAAGGGCACAAGAGACATAACAGGTAGGCAGGAGAAAAGGTGAGAAGTAATAACAGAAAGCAGCAGGAGCTTCAGGGTGAGAGAGAGAGGAGGAGGAGCCTCTTATGTACCTCTCTAGCACCCCCAGGAGCCTGGACTGATTAACACCAGCTTCTCAGGAAGCTTCTTGTTTCCTGCTGCTTCCCTGAACCCACTTGAGGAGAACCGGCAGCCAACTGAAGTAGTAGGAGCCAGTTAGGCCCTTGAGACACTGATCTCTTCCCTCACTCAGGCCTTGCTACCAGCCTGCTTATTTGTCCCCTTCAACTGAGTGTGGAGAGCCACTATAGCTGGCACATTCAGCAGTCATGAGTGAAAGAAGAAAACGCCCCTCTGGGGCAGCATTCAGAAAAAGAAAACAAAGTAAGCTTTTCTACCTAAGCAGGAAGGAGCTCTCCTGAGATACATAGACACAAATGTTCATGGGGAGCCTTCCGGCCCCAGTAAGGATGTGAGTGGTGAGGAGATGCCTAATCAGAGTGCAGGTGACCTGGCAGCTACTGCAGCATCCATATCTCCATCTAAAATGCATGTAAATATGCAGATTCCTTAAGAAAAGTGTAGATCAGAGAAGAGTGTGGTGGAGGCACAAGAAACAGCAGCTGCTGAGTTTAGTTCCTTAAGTCTAGATGATCTAGAACTGTGGACCCACTTGAGCAGTAGCCTTAGGGACTTCCTTGTACTGCATGGGCCACAGCAAGTGAAAAACTTCATGTTCCCCAAAGACAATGAAAATAGAGGTTTCCATCCAACACATTACTGGTGTGAAATCCTCAATGGTGACAAAGTGGAGAGGCCATGGCTTATGTACTCAAAATCCAAGAACGCTGCATATTCTTTTTGTTGCAAACTCTTCCAGTCTAATGTTCCAGCCACATTGCAGCACATATGTAATATTAACAACAGTATGGTGGGAGTACTTTATAACACCACCTTGGACAGGCATCTCCCAAAAATATAAGCTGGTGTTTGTTCATCATCAAAATATTTTCCATATAGGATCATTAGACTTAAAAAAAGTTGCAATTATACAAGTCACACTGTACAAGTCCCCTGGGCATTGTTAGCCACAAATCTTTGGAGACACAAAATGAACCAAGTGGGAGAAAGGCTGAAGTGGGACCGTATTAAAAAGTGTGAAGACTGAATACAAATAAAGGGAGCATTTACACTTTGTAAATCGAAGGGGAAGCTCATTTTCCAAAGGTAGATCAAATGTACCTGCTCATTCCTCAAGGTAACTACGGGTCTCTTCATTGAGAAAATCCAGTTTCTGCAGAAAGAGGAGAGACAAGATTCAGAGACAAGAGAAGATTGCATCAGAGTCTCTTTACTGGCAAAATGTTCTGAAAAGGCTCATTGCCATTGTGAGAATGCTTGCTACCCAAAACCTAGCACTGTGTGGAACTTCAGATCAGCTGTATGTGCCCAACAATGGAAACTTCCTTCAAATTGTGGAGCTGACGGCTGAGGTTGATGCTGTACTCCAGGAGCATCTAAGAAGAGTCACCACCCAAGAAATGTACACACACCACTACCTTGGAAAAACAGTTCAAAATGAGAACATATAGTTACTGGCAACAAAAGTCAAACAGAAGATTGTAGCAGATCTGAAGTCAGCAAGATATTACTCTGTTATTCTGGACTGCACACCTAACAGCCATACGGAACAAATGACTTGAATGGTGCATTTTGTAACAACAACAGAACCTAGTGAAAATGTCCCTGCAATAGTGACTGTCAGACAGCATTTTCTAGAATTTATTGCCATTGATGATACTACAGGAGCTGGTATGACAAATGTGCTTCTTAAAAAGCTGTAAGATACGGGAATCGCGATAGCTGACATGAGAGGACAGGGCTACGATAATGGTGCCAACATGAGAGGAAAGAACAGAGGAGTGCAGACACGGATCCTAGAGTTAAACTCTCAAGCTTATTTTGTCCCATGCAGTTCTCATTTATTGAACTTGGTGGTCAGCGATGCAGCATTAGCTTCTAGTGAGGCTGCTGAATGTTTTAATGTAATTCAAAGCATCTATGTATTTTTTGCTGCATCAGCTCATCGATGGCAAATTTTGAAGTAACATCGGGGAACATCCTCTCTGACACTGAAATCACTGAGTGCCACATGATGGGAAAGTCAGGCGGAGGTGATAAAGCCTATCAAACACCAAATTGGGAAGGTAAATGATGCCATATTTGCCATTATGGAGGATAATGCTATGAAAGGAACTGTTCATGGGAGAACAGTGGCAGAGGGAAATGGAATCACCAGAAACATACAGAACTTGAAATTTCTGCGTGGCTTACTGTTGTGGCATGACATACTGTTTGAAATAAATGTTGTAAGTAAGAGACTCCAAGGTGTTGACCTTGATAGATCTGGAGCAATGGAACAACTGGACAAAGCAAAGTCATACCTACAGCCTTACCAGTCTGATAAGGGATTTCAAAACGTTCTGAAGAATGCACAGAAGTTGGCAGAGGAGCTTTACACTGAAGCTATTTTCCCACCCATTCATGAATACAGGAGTCACCGAAGAAGAAGAGTTTATGATTACAAGGCATGGGATAATCCCATAAGAGATCCCAAACAACAATTCAAAGTTGAATTCTTTAACCAAGTGCTCAATTGTGCCATACAGTCAGTTGAAGAACGTTTCATGCAGCTCAAGGAACACAGCAGTATATTTGGGATGTTGTATGATAGTCCAAAACTCCTCACTATACCTGAAGAAGACCTACACAAGCAATGCAGGGCACTAGAGACAGTGTTGACACATGATGACATGCACGATATTGATGCAAGTGATTTAGGTGATGAACTGAAAGCCCTTTCAAGATACATTTCAGCAGGATCAACTCCAAAAGCTGTTCTGGAATATATGTGCACAGATAAGATGACTACCCTCTTTCCAAATGCTTTTGTTGCTCTGTGCATACTTCTATCACTTCCTGTAACAGTTGCCAGTGGAGAACACAGCTTCTCCAAGCTGAAGCTAATAAAAACACATCTATGCTCCAGAATGACACGGGAGAGGCTGGTCAGCCTTACAACCATCTCAACAGAGCATGAACTGACCCAGACTGTGGATAATCAGTTGGAAGCAATTCACATCTCTGCAACCAAGAAAGCACGGAAAGCAAAACTTTGATTATTCAAACAGATAAAAAGTGTTGACTTTCAAGTGTTGACTTTCAAATGTCTGAACAGGAAACGTAACTTTTCTTGTCTGCATAGTAAAGTATTACTTAAAATTTTTGAACAAGGCATTTTAAGTTGTTAGTTCTCCTTTATTGGGGCCAGTAGCAGAGCAGTACCATGAGAGGAACAGAACAGGAAGAAGGCAGAACTGAGACCTTTCAAAGTTTTGGCCCAAATGAGGGGGCATGGGAGCATCATTTGAGCTCCCCGCCTCAGGTGACAAAATGTTGTGGACTGGCCCTGAATCTGGCATCTGTGATCCGGGCTAGTAAGACTCTAGCACCACTTCCCACCCCACTGGGGCACACACTGAGCCAGATCCTCAGCTGATGTAAGTCAAGGTAGCTCCATTTGTGAAAGTGGCACATATCCCCAACTGAGGACCTGTCACAAGATATGGATCTCAAGCTCCATCTCTGTGAAATGGTGCTATGAATGCTGACTGGCACTGCGGTGGGAAGGTGAGGCTACAATTGCTAATATTCACCTGAAGAAGAGCTCTGTGTTGCTCAAAAGCTTCTCTCGTTCACCAACAGAAGCTAGTCCAATAAAGGATATTACCTCACCCACCTTGTCCATCTAATATTCACAAAGCACATTCATGCCTCTGTTTGGTGGTGGTATAGAAATACAGTCAGGAAGATGGTGCTCACCTGTAACCACAACATAGCCCAAGCTTGAAGTGATGAGCTCTTACTTCTCAGGTCCTGGCCACCAGAACTCGGGATCCTCAGCTGAATCTTGTCTCTCCTCTTTCTGCAGAAACTGGATTTTCTCAATGAAGAGACCCGTAGTTACCTTGAGGAATGAGCAGGTACATTTGATCTACCTTTGGAAAATGAGCTTTCCCTTCGATTTACAAAGTGTAAATGCTCCCTTTATTTGTATTCAGTCTTCACACTTTTTAATACGGTCCCACTTCAGCCTTTCTCCCACTTGGTTCATTTTGTGTCTCCAAAGATTTGTGGCTAACAATGCCCAGGGGACTTGTACAGTGTGACTTGTATAATTGCAACTTTTTTTAAGTCTAATGATCCTATATGGAAAATATTTTGATGATGAACAAACACCAGCTTATATTTTTGGGAGATGCCTGTCCAAGGTGATGTTATAAAGTACTCCCACCATACTGTTGTTAATATTACATATGTGCTGCAATCTAGTGTGTACTTCTGTAAATATCTATTCATGTCTCACTCTTACAACATTTTTCCACCTAGTGGCCATTTGACAGTATAACTTGCCCATTATTGTGTTGGCTACTAAATTCTATTGGTAGGTTTCAGAGTAGCAGTCGTGTTAGTCTGTATCCGCAAAAAGAACGGGAGTACTTGTGGCACCTTATTTATTTGAGAAAAAGCAAATTTGCAATTCGAGTACAGCAGTTTCTCCTTGGAGTCTGTTTTTGAAGCTTCAAACAGACTCCAACAAGAAATTAGATGCAATCAACTTAGTTTCAATGTTTGTAATGGCACAGCCATTCTCAGTTTCTATTCAAGCCTATCTCCCCATGTAAGTATTCTCACACTTCTTATCAAACTGAACTGGGCTATCTTGATTATCACTTCAAAAGTTTTTTCTCTTACTTAATTGGCCTCTCAGAGTTGGTAAGACAACTCACACCTTTTCATGCTCTCTGTATGTGTATATATATCTCCTCACTATATGTTCCATTCTATGCATCTGAAGAAGTCGGCTGTAGCTCACAAAAGATTATGCTCAAATAAATGTGTTAGTCTCTAAGGTGCCACAAGTACTCCTGTTCTTTTTTAAAATCTATTGGTCTTTAGTCAATATTTCTGCAAATCCTCCTCACCCCCGCACATTTCTTCTACTCTGCTGCAATCTAGTGGTCATTTCCCAGCATGACACCCATTTACTCTGCTCGCCTCTAGTAGTGGATTATTCTTGCTATAATCTGCCTCTTTCCAGTTCTTGTCACGTGCTGACCATTATTTAGTACAGACAGTCCTCGACTTTATGATGTTTGAGTTAAGACGAAGGGCACGTATGATGTTTATAAATTTTAATATAAAATCGACTTTACAATGCTGGTTTCAACTTTACCATGATCCTCCCTTCATAACATTGTACGTATGGAAAAATCAGTTCCGAGTTAGGACTTTTCGACTTAAGACGCGATTTTCAGGAAACAATTGTGTCTTAAGTCCAAGGACTGCCTCTATAATAGCCCATTTCTCACTCCTCAACATCTGCTTCTATCATTACATACGTAGAGGTCCTTTTTCTCTTCAGGGCCCATTCCTCACCACTTATATTCCATTGTACATCGTCACCTCCCTTTCTACTTCCCTCTGATGGTCATTTGGCATCAAAACTTCTCCTTTCTTGCCCTTCCGCTTTGATTGTTATCCATTGGCCATTGGTCAGCACGGCTGCAGCTTTTCTATTCCTCTGCCTGCTAGTGACCCTAGAGAGCATAATCACGTGTTTCCTCATTTCTGACCTACTGATAGGTGTGCACTCTTCCAAATTAGAGCCACAGAGAACCAAATCGTAGAACAGTTTGAATGGAACATTAATGGCTACAACAGCACATACAACCGTAGAAGCTCTCAAAGGTTTAGCAGGGGTTTCCCATCAGTTCGGTGCATTTCTGTTGCTGTGGCATCTGTTTCCAGTGGAAATACATAGATTGAACCTACCATAACAGAATCTCAGTGGCTTTCCAGGCTGAGATTCTCAGAGGCATACAAGGGAGTTAAAAAGTGAGGAGTCCGGTGGCATTCTGAAGACTCATTGTTTTGTGAATACAGACTAACACGGCTACCCTTGATAAGGGAGTTAAGTATTCAACTGTCATATCAAAGGGATTTGGTTCCTTGGAAAATCCTTTCTTCAGTGCTGAAATTCTGTCGTTTTTCTGGTGCCCAGTTCCCCTGCCTCTGGCCAAGCCCTGAAGTGCTCTCAGTGACTGAGCCAGCACTGCCATTTTGGCACCACAGGATTTCTGCCCGTTGGTAGGTGGTAGCCACTTCCTCTCAACATAGGTTGCCTCATTCTCTGAGGAGAGGACCCTGTGAGGAGCAGAGTTGTCTATGGCACCTGGGGCTTGCTGGACACGGTGCCCTGAGAGCTAGTTCTCTCGGGATGAGCACTTGTTGCAGTCAGTTTTGGGGACACTCATTGTAACAGGCCCCTTCCCTTTGAACTGCTCTGTGCCCTAAATGCCACAGGCCAAGTCCCTCTTCGCTGACCATTTGACAGACCCGACCCCAGGAATGGCCTCAGTTCTATGGATGCCCTGGCAACCCCCAGCTGGGTCTGGACAGTCCCAGTGGCCCTGGTTTGTGAGTCTACCTCTTTGTGTGCCCAACCTCCCTGCCTCCAAGGGCCCGGTGAGCCTGGTGCTGGTGCTTTGCCAGAGCTGGACACAGCTAGGCTTAGCCCAGGTAAGAAGTATGAAGCTGCACCTGGTGAAGTATCCAGAGATCACAGCTGATGCCTAGTTGTTTGCATCTGGTCTGTGTGAGTGCAATGGTGGTAGCTGGTTTGCAGGGGGATACGGTGAGGATGGCATTAAGCACAATTTCAGGGGTGGCTGATTTCCCAGGCTTATGGCCCTACCTATGCTGCACCAGGACTTAGTATTTTTATTGTCCAAACATAAATTTTGATCAAAAATGGCTTTTTTCTGAAAATAAAAATTGGTCAAAAAATTTTCTTCACTCCGTGTCTAAAAAACTCCATGATGGGAACATGGTTATGGCAACTTCCTTCCCTGGGCACTCCACTTAGACGAATAACACTGACCTGAGCTCTGCCTGGATTCTACACTGTGTCTTTAGGGGCATAAGAAATGGTCTGTAGCAACCAAAATGTCATCCACTGTGTTTTATTTGTATTAGATTGTCTAAATTTGATTACAAGACTTTATTATCTAACAAACAAGAAACAGGGGTCAAGCACAGTGCCCCAGTGGTCAGTCCTGGGGCAGGTTTTGTTCAACATCTTTATTAATGATCTGGATGATGGGATGAATTGTACCCTCAGCAAGTTCACAGATGACACTAAGATGAGGAGAGAGATAGGTATGCTGGAGGGTAGGGATAGGGTCCAGAGTGACCTAGACAAATTGGAGGATTGGGCCAAAAGAAATCTGATGAGGTTCAGCAAGGACAAGTGCAGAGTCTTGCACTTAGGATGGAAGAATCCCATTCACTGTTACAGACTAGGGACCGACTGGCTAAGCAGCAGTTCTGCAGAAAAGGGCCTAGGGGTTACAGTGTGCCCTTGTTGCTGAGAAGGCTAACCGCATTTTGGGCTGTATAAGTAGGGGCATTACCAGCAGATCGAGGGACCTGATCATTCCCCTCTATTTGACATTGGTGGGGCCTCATCTGGAGTACTATGTCCAGTTTTGGGCCCCACACTACAAGAAGGATGTGTAAAAATTGGAAAGAGTACAGTGGAGGGCAACAAGAATGATTAGGGGGCTGGAGCACATGACTTATGAGGAGAGACTGAGGGAACTGGGAATATTTAGCTTGCAGAAGAGAAGAATGAGGGGGGATTTGATAACTGCTTTCAACTACCTGAAAGAGGGTTCCAAAGAAGATGGAGCTAGACTTTTCTCAGTGGTACCAGATGACAGAACAAGGAGTAATGGTACCTAGTTGCAATGGGGGAGGTCTAGGTTGGATATTAGGAAACATTATTTCACTAGGAGGGTAGTGAAGTACTGGAATATGTTACTAGGAAAGTGGTGGAATCTCCTTCCTTAGAGGTTTTTAAGGTCACGCTTGACAAAGCCCTGACTGGGTTGATTTAGTTGGGGATTGGCCCCGCTTTGAGCAGGGGGTTGGACTAGATGACCTCCTGAGGTCCCTTCCAACCCTGATATTCTATGATTCTGTGGCTCCCTCAGCTTTCCCAAAACACACCAGCTTCAGGGACACAAAACTCTTGTTTTCCCCCTTGCTGGTTTTCACTGTGTCACTAGTTTTTGCAGTCCCCTGCAGTCTTGTTCAGTTCCCTTCTCTTTTCTCACGGTTGGCTGGAGTTGGGTGAGATACAGATACAGCTGCAGGTTTAGCAGGGGTATTGTATCAGTCCAGTGCATTTCTGTTTCCAACAGAAATGCACAGATTGAACCTACCAGTGGCTCTCCAGGCGGAGATTCTCACAGGTGCCTAATGGAGTTATGCACCCAAATCCCTGTGAAATGGGAGTTGGGCACTTAACTCCATTAGGGCCCTTGGAAAATCCTTCATGCAATGCTGAAGTCCTTTTGTTCTCACCACTGCCCAGCTCCCTTGCCTCTGGCCAAGCCCTGACATGCTCCCAGTGACTGAGCCAGCACTGCCATTTTGGCATCACAGGAATTCTTCCCATTGGTAGGTGATAGACACTTCCTCTCTCCATAGGTTGCCTCACACCCTGAGGAGAGGGCACTGAGTGCAGTGGAGCTGTCTAAGGCACTTAGGACTGACTAGACACCGTGTACTGAGAACTGCCACTCTTGCGACGGGCACTTTTTGTAGTCATTTTTGGGGACCCCCAATGTAACAGTTCCCCTTCCTTTAAACTGCTCTGTGTCATTGGCAGGAGCAGAGCAGCTGATGCCCTGCAGGGCCACAGGGCAAGTCCCTCCTTGGTGACTGTTTGACAGACCTGAACCCCAATAATGTCCTCAGTTCTATGTGTGCCCTGGCTAACTCCCAGCTGGTTCTGGACAGTCCCAGTGGCCCTGGCTTGTGAGTCTAACTCTTTGTTTGCCCAACCTCCATGGGCCCAGTGAGCCTGGTGCTGGTGCTTTGCTAGAGCTGGTCACAGCCGGTTGTAGCCCAGGTAAGATCTATGAAGTTGTTCCTGGTGAAGTGTCCTGATGGTATGATGGCATTTTTCTGCTTGGGCCTGGCTATTTGCATCTGGCCTGTGTGAGAGCAGTGAAGGCAATAAGCACCATTTCAGGGGTGGCAAATTTCCCAAGCTTACGTGCATATTTTTATTGTCCAACCATTAATTTTGATCAAAAATTGCTTTTTTTACAGAAATAAAAAAATGGTTAAAATTGTCTTCACTCTGCCTGGTGCCCAGTTAAAAACTCCATGATGAGAATGTGGTTATGGCCACTTCCCTCCCTGGTCCTTCCAGTTAGACGGACAACACTGTCCTGAGCTCCAGCTGGATCATCCATTTCATGTTTAGGGGCATAAAAAAACTATCTGCAGAAACAAACATGACGTCACCCATTGTGTTTTGCTTGTATTTGACTGTCTGAATTTGATTACAAGACTTTATTATCTAACATAGACATAGGTGCCAACTCTGTGAGTGCTCCGGGGCTGGAGTACCCACGTGGAAACAATTAGTGGGTGCTCTGCACTCACCGACAGCCAAGTTCCCCTCACCACCTGCCCCACCTCCTCCTCCCCTGAGTGCACTGCATCCCCGCTCTTCCCCCTACCTACAAGCCCTTCCCGCCCAGCCTCCGCCAAACACCTGTTTGGCAGCATTAGCACACTCTGTGAGGGAGGGGCAACGTGGTGTGTTCAGGGGAGGAGGTGGGGAAGAGGAGGGGCTGGGGCGGGGATTTCGGGAAAGAGTTGTAGGGAGGGGTTGGAGTGGGGATGGGGAAGGGGTGGGGTCTCATGAAAGGTGTGGAGTTGGGGTGGGGCCAGGGAGGGCAAGCACCCACAGTAAATCGGGGAAGTCGGAGCCTATAAACATAGAGACAAAATGAACAGGGGATATACACGGGGATTTACTTGGGTAATTAGTGGTTTTTGTGCCTTACGCTATGTCAGCTGTGTGCATTTTCAGATGCTGTACAAGTTCATCCTATAGGGTAAACATTTAGCCAAGGCCATGCAGAAAAATACCATCACACTGGGTGCATCAGTGCTGAACATGAGAGAGTGACAAAGTTGTCCGCAACCACCCTTTCCTATATGTTAGGTTACATGGACACAGCACAGAAACATAAACATTCTGTCTCAGTAACTCCATACATATCATCTCAATTTTTTTCATATTAGTACTGAGATATCCAATGGGAGTTTTCAACTTAATATCAATGGGGGCTGATTGCCTAAATCACCCAGGCAGCTTGAAAACTTCACGCTAAGTCTCAGACCGTTTTTCCGAAAGCCACATATTTACTGACCGCTTTTCTCAAGGCTTCTTTGACTTCTCTGTTTCTCAGGCTGTAGATGAGGGGATTTACCAGGGGAGTCATGACTGTGTAGAAAAGAGAGAGCACTTTGTTCAGGAGGCTTAATGTATTGTGTTTTGGAAGCACATAGACAATCATTAGGGTTCCATAGTAAATTGTCACCACAATGAGATGGGAGGAGCAGGTGGAAAAGGCCTTTTGTCTCCCAGCGGTGGAAGGGATACTCAGGATGCTGGCAATGATACACACATAGGATGTCAGGGTTAGTAGGAATGGAGGCAGGATGAATACACAGGATATGATGAAATGGAACAATACGAACCAGTGTGTGTCACTGCAGGAGAGTTCCATGAATGGGATGACATCACAATAGAAATGGTCAATTTCATTCGGGCTACAGAATGTTAACTGTGATAGGAATGAGACAAAGATGGTACTAGCCCAACAACCATTTAACCAGGACCCAGCAGCCAACTGGAGACAAAACCTGGTTTTCATAAGAGTTGAATAGTGCAGGGGTTTACATATCGCTAAATACCGATCATAAGACATCACTGCTAGGAGATAGCATTCTGTACATACCAGAGAACCAAAGAAATACATTTGTATGATGCAGCCACTGAATGAGATGGTTTTGTCCCCAGTCAGAAGATTTGATAGCATCTGGGGCAGGATGGTTGAGGTGTAGCAGGTCTCCAAGCAGGACAAGTTCCCTAGGAAGAAGTACATGGGGGTGTGAAGGTGCTGATCAGCCACAACTAGTGCAGTGATGAGAATGTTCCCAGTCACGGTTGCAATGTAGACCACTAGGAACATCAGGAAGAGAAGAATTTTCAGTTCAGGGAGATCCCCGAATCCTAGGAGGATGAATTCCATGACATCTGTTTGATTTCTCCAGTCTCTGTCTTCCATGGGTTTAGTCTCGGAACAATAAAACAAACTGGGCAATTGAATTGAAAAACATAGTTAAAAGTTCATGATTTAATTCCATAAATATTCAGAAACTCCCCTTCCTCTCCTGGTTAAGGCTAAATGTAGATTTCACAGCTAAGTGTCAGGAGTCTCGGCCTGATGACAGAACACTGGTGTCCAGGTAGGTCTCCCTCTGCCATGTCAGAACAATGACTAATAAAAGAAACTATTTCTCTGGTAACCGAGTACTGATACGACAGATCAAACCATTTCTTTATCTAGTGTCATATTCCTTCCACTGACATACAGGAGATTAACAATGATGCTTAAATGCTGTTTTTCACTTCTGGCAATGGCCAGCATCATGCCATGACTTAGGAGTCAAAATTAATAACTACATCAACTAAAATTTTGGACTGAGATTTCCAACCCAATCTAGTGTCCTTAGGCACTGATCTCTGGTTACAATTAATGGAAATTAATATAACTATATATCCTGGCATATTCAGCATTTCAGTGCCTTGTAGGAGAAGGAATAATTTTCACCCCCTCACAAGACATCAGTTTATGCAATATATTCAGAAATGGAGTAAATTCTCCCTTAGTTCCTGTGGTGGTGATGGTGATGTGGGTCAGGGACTGGCAATGCCTTTTCTCTTTCCTGATGTTAACTGTAGCTGTAATAAAATACATCTCTTTGGGGGGTGGATCTTAGGATGGGACAGAACAAGGCTGATGTGCAACCCTAACTGGGGAGTGACCCTCTGCACTACATAATTTTTGTGGAATGATAATTCACTTGGGGGTGGGGGTGGAAGATGTTGTCCCTGAACTCAGAGTCTAGAAACAACCTGGCATGTTTGATCTGGGCTAGTAAGATTCCTTCACCAATCCCAACCCTATTGGGGGACACTGAGCCTGATCCCCAGCTGATATAATTCAAGGTATCTCCATTTGTATTAGTGGGGCAGTTCCCCAACTGAGGACCTGTACAGGACATGGATCTCAGCCTCCATCTCTGTGAAATGGTGCTATGAATGCTGACTGGCACTGCTGAGGGAAGGTGAGGCTAAAACTGTTAATATTCACCTGAAGAAGATCTCTGTGTTGCTCAAAAGCTTCTCTCGTTCACCAACAGCAGTTGGTCCAATAAAAGATATTATCTCACCCAGCTTGTCCCTCTACTATTCACAAAACACATTCATGCCTCTGTTTGGCAGTGGTATAAAAATACAGTCAAGAAGATGGTGCTCACCTGTAACCACAGCACAGCCCAAGCTTGAAGCAATGAACTCTTATTTCTCAGGGTTCGGCCGCCAGGATTCAGGATCCTCAGGTGAGGTTATTGTCTCTCCTCTTTCTGCAGAAACTGGGTTTTCTCGGTGAAGATCCCTGCAATTACTTGAAGGGATGAGCAGGTGCATTTGATCTACATTTGAGCAATGAGCTTCCCCTTGGATTTACAATGTGCAAATGCTGCCTCATATTTGTATTCAGTCTTCACGGTTTTTAGTACGGTCACAATTCAACCTTTCTCCCACTTCATTGATTTTTTTGTCTCCAGAGCTTTATAGCTAACAATGCCCAATGGGACATGTACAGTGTGACTTGTCTAATTGTATCTTTTATTAAGTCTAATGAGTCCATGTGGAATATATTTTAGATCATGAACAAACACCAGCTTCCATTCTTGGGAGATGCCTGTTATAATCTACTTGCCCTACCCGGTTATTAATATTCAATATATGCTGTCACCTAATGGCCCTTTTTCTAGTAGTATTGTATTGGCTACAAAAAATCTATTGGTCACTAGTCAGTATTTCTAACACCCCCTTCAGTTCCTCTGCTCTGCTGCCATCTAGTGTTGATTTCCCAGCATGGCAGCCTGTTTCTTTTCTGTCCTCTAGTGGATTCTTCTTCTTCTCATAGCTGCATCTTTCCAGTGCTTGACTCATGTCACCTACTGGCCATTATTGAGTATAACAGCCCATTTCTCACTCTACAACATCTGCTACTATCCACAGTTCATTACATATTGCAGATGTCCTTTTCTCTTCAGGGCCCATTTCTCACCATTTATACACTGTTATTCAACTTCACCTTCCTTTCCACTTCCTTCAGGTGGTCGTTTGACAACATAACACCTTCTTTCTTGCCCTTCCACTTTGGCTGCTATCCATTGGACAACACCGCTACATCTTTCCATTCCTCTGCCCCCTAACGACTCTAGAGTGCTTAATCACCCCTTTCCTCATTTCTTACCTACTGCTACATGTGCGCTATTCCAAAGTAGAGCCACTGAGAACCAAATCGTAGAACAGCCTGATTGCAACATTAGTGGCTGGAGTAGAGAGATCCTGAGACATAAGGCCTAAGGCCTGAACAGAAGTCAGGCCTGTCTACCATAAAGCAAAGTCAGGCTGTGAGCAGAAGAAGGATGTTACAAAACATGCCTGCTGGCAGGTTCACTCTCTGATATATAAACTTTCCCATTATTGGAAAAACAGAAGCAACCCTAAGCACTTAGCAGTCATGTAAACACATTCCAGAGGGACGGTACCAGAACACCCTAATACCAAGAATGGCAGAAGCGCACTCCCCAAAGATAAGAGGAACATGTTGACCCCTTAAAGATAAGGTCAGGATGACAGTAAGAAGGATAGAGATGTTTTGATAAGGTATTGGGTGGTGACAAACACGGCAGGGGGCAGTCACTAACTATGTCAGAGGGACAATACAAAACTTGTTTGTATCAGTGTACAAAAGAAGAGTAGCAGAGGGGTTGACTTTGTCCAGCCTAGGAGGGAACAGAAAATACCCGCTGTTCACTGATCCATATCCATTGTCACAGGCATACATATTCTAGTGTAACTATAGATATTGATCAGGGCAACTAGGACCATGTTTCATCGGCAATAAGCCTGGCTGAGTGCCTTCACTCCTGAACTTGAGTCTGATGGATTTGTTGGGAATTTTGACCAAAGTCTGCTGTACTGGCTACCTGGCCAGAGCCAGAGCAGCACACTGTGAGAACACACAAACACCGCTAAAACATCTATTGACAGTAGCTACAACAGCACCTACAACAATGGCAGCGGCTCAGAAAGTTTCAGCAGGGGTTTTCCATCCATCCAGTGTATTTCTGTTGATATGGGGTCTCTTTCCAAAGGAAATGTATAGATTGAACATAAGAACGGCCGTACCAGGTCAGACCAAAGGTCCATCTAGCCCAGTATCTGTCTACCGACAGTGGCCAATGCCAGGTACCCCAGAGGGAATGAACCTAACAGGCAATGATCAAGTGATCCCTCTCCTGCCATCCATCTCCCTCCTCTGACAAACAGAGGCTAGGGACACCATTCCTTACCCATCCTGGCTAATAGCCATTTATGGACTTAACCACCATGAATTTATCCAGTTCTCTTTTATACGCTATTATAGGCCTTGTCTACACTACAAGACTATTTCGAATCTACTTAAGTCGAATTTGTGGATTCGACCTTATGAAGTCGAATTTGTGTATCCACACTAAATACACTAATTCGAACTTCTGAGTCCACATTAACGGGGCCGGCGTCGACTTTCGAAGCGGTGCACTGTGGGAAGCTATCCCACAGTTCCCGCAGTCCCCGCTGCCCATTGGAATGCTGGGTAGAGCTCGCAATGCCTGCTGGGGGAAAAAATGTGTCGAGGGCGGTTTTGGGATACTGTCGTCATTGAACCATCAATCACGCCCTCCCTCCCTGAAAGCGCCAGCGGGAAATCTGATTGCGCCCTTCTCTGGTCGGTTACAGCGCGGACGCCACAGCACTGCGAGCATGGAGCCCGCTGCGATCATCGCTGCACTTATGGCCGTTGTCAACTCCTCGCACCTTATCGTCCACCTCTTCCACAGTCAGCTGCTGAGAAATCGGGCGAGGAGGCTCCGGCAGCGCGGTGAGGAGAGTGGCGCAGGCCTCTCACAAAGCAGGGTACGCCGCGCCGTGGAGATCATGGTGGCAATGGGTCAAGTTCATGGTGTGGAACGGCGATTCTGGGCCCGGGAAACAAGCACGGACTGGTGGGACCGCATAGTGCTGCAGGTCTGGGATGAAACAGAGTGGCTGCGAAACTTCAGGATGCGTAAGGGCACTTTCCTTGAACTGTGTGACTTGCTGTCCCCTGCCCTGAAGCGCAAGGACACACGGATGCGAGCAGCCCTGAGTGTGCAGAAGCGAGTGGCCATAGCCCTCTGGAAACTTGCCACGCCAGACAGCTACTGGTCAGTAGCGAACCACTTTGGCGTGGGCAAATCTACCGTGGGGGTTGCTGTGATGCAAGTAGCCCACGCAATCGTTGAGCAACTGCTCTCAAAGGTAGTGACTCTCGGAAACGTCCAGGTCATCATAGATGGCTTCGCCGCGATGGGATTCCCAAACTGCGGTGGGGCTATAGATGGGACTCACATCCCTATCCTGGCACCAGCCCACCAGGCCAGCGAGTACATTAACCGAAAGGGCTACTTTTCAATGGTGCTGCAAGCACTGGTGGACCATAGGGGACGTTTTACCAACATCTTCGTCGGGTGGGCAGGCAAGGTTCATGACGCGCGTATGTTCAGGAACTCTGGTCTCTTCAAACGCCTCCAGGCAGGTACTTTCTTCCCGGACCACAAAATAACGGTTGGGGATGTGCAGATGCCTACAGTGATCCTCGGGGACCCGGCCTACCCGCTAATGCCCTGGCTCATGAAGCCCTATACAGGCGCCTTGGACAGTGAGAAGGAACTCTTCAACTACCGGCTGAGCAAGTGCAGAATGGTCGTGGAGTGTGCTTTCGGACGTCTCAAGGGGAGATGGCGGAGCTTACTGACTCGCTTGGACATCAGTGAAAAGAATATCCCCATAGTTATTGCTGCTTGCTGTGTGCTCCACAATCTGTGTGAGAGCAAGGGCGAGACCTTTTTTGCCGGATGGGAGGTTGAGGCAAATCGCCTGGCTGCTGTTTACGATCAGCCAGACACCCGTGCCGAGAGAATATCCCAGCGGGAAGCGCTGTGAATCCGGGAGGCTTTGAAAGCTAGTTTCCTCGCAGAGCAGGGTAACCTGTGACTGTCCACTTGATTTTAAGAGAGCCTGATCATGGGCCTGTGTCTGTATGTGTCGAGTTAGATCTGAGCTCACAAACCCGGTTCTCCAAGTTTCCCCCACTTCCAAAGCACGTTTTAAAACTAATGAAATGTAACAGTAATTAATAATAAATCTTTCGTTGACTTTGCATTTCTGTCCTGGGTTGAAACATGGAAGCATACTGTGCTGGGTTCGGTGTGCACTGATGTACAGACCGCTTGTCCAATACAGGACGGACAGCCTCCTGCTCCTACATAGGTCTGTGGGGTGGGGGACGGTTTACAGTGGTTGTGCATGTAGGGGTGGGTTTGCAGGAATGGGTGGGTTTGCAGGAAGGGGCGAGGGGTGCCGTCTTTGGATAGGGGTTTGCATGACGGCTGTGGGCTGTGGGTTTGGGCGTTGGAAGGGGTGAGGGGTGTGGGGGAAGGGTGAGTATCTGTCCCTGTATGAGGGCTCTTTTGGGGGCTCAGGGCAGCGGAGAGGCTCGTGGCTACGGTCGAAGTGCATGGTAAGGGAAGCCTGCCTTTACATTCGGGGATGGCAGGCGCCAGGACCCTGGACAAGCATACACATCAACGAATGACCCGGGGCAGCATACACCACACAGACTGACCCTGGTGCCTAGTGACTGCAGTCTGTGTGTGCCCTGCAGTTGACCCTGCCCCCAAGTCTGTACCCTGGTAATGTGGGCTATGCACTGCAATTAAAAATCCCCCCCCCACACACAAAGTCTTCTGACATGAGAAACGTGACGGAAACAGTGAGTAACAGCAAACCGCTTTTAATAATGTTATACACAGTGGGGGGTTGAAACTTGGATTTGGGACTGGGTGATCCTGTAAGGGAAGAACTTCTACAAATTTAGAGCGTGAGAGGTGTCTTGTACATTAGCGCTCTGCTGCGGTGCAGTGACAGTTCTCACGGCCCCTACCGCCCCTCCTTCTTGTAACTTTGGGTGAGGGGGGGACAGGACTTCTTGGCGTTGGAGGGCGGTTGCAGATGCAGTGCAGGGGGGCTCTCTCCTCCTGCCTGCGGTCCTGCAGAACATCTACAAGGCGCCGGAGCGTGTCCGTTTGCTCCCTCATTAGACCAAGCAGCGTTTGAGTCGCCTGCTGGTCTTCCTGCTGCCACCTATCCTCCCGTTCGATGTGTGTGCGATGCTGCTGACACAGGGTCTCCCTCCACTGTCTCTGCTCTGCCGCCTCTGCTCTGGAGCAGGCCATCAGTTCCTGGAACATCTCGTCCCTAGTCTTTTTCTTTCGCCGTCTAATCTGAGCCAGCCTCTGCGAGGGGGATGCCGGGGCAGTCCGGGAAAGAGCCGAAGCTGTGTGATGTGAAAAAGTAGTGATTTCCTTGAACAAATACAGGTTTGTGGACAGTGAACACAGTCAAGTCAGTTTAAGACTATACAGGGCACCAAGTCTCGCGAGATCTCAGAACTAGTTCGAGATTTCGGAGTACGCTCTCATTGGCGGCGCCATTGCACAGGAGAGCGGACAAGCGGGGAGAGACAGCTGAATCCGTCTTGCAGACAGTCCTGGTAAGCCTTACAGTAGATAATGCTTATCAGTTAGTGGATAGCTGTGCTCTCCTGCTAAAGGCAATGTGGAAAGCAGAAAGGATGAGCCTTTTGCAGCCCCTCCCGCCAGTGCACGGGAAAGATCAATGTATGCTTGTTCTCTGTGGCCTCTAGCACGTGGCTGTTAGGCGAGGGTCATTGTTATGCAACCTAATTTTAAACCATTAACAATAGTAACAATACACTAATTGCCCTACTTAGATGCAGTATTTCCAGAACGAGATCACCCTGAGGCGGGTCACCCGTGCCCAGAAAGAGAGGATGCTAAGGGAAGCGCTGCACCGACCAGGACCATATGCAGCAATGCTCGTGGAGGCGATGATCCCTCTGTATATTCGGATGTCCTGGCAAGGAAGAGTTTGCTTCAACGGAGCGCCCAACAAGGCACCTCTCCCAAGAAACCTCCTGCGGAGGCTTTTCGAGGAACTGTATGACACCTTCGTTGAATTGTCGCTAGAGGATTTTTCTTCAATCCCTCTTTGTGTGGACCTACTTTTCATATAGTTTAATATTTACAATTTTTTATATAGTGTTTCTATTTGTTCTATACATATTTTATAAAAAATAAATGTTTACACGTCTATAGCACTTACCGCCTGATCCTTCCCCTGATTCTGAGTCCGGGTTAATGGCAGGGGAGGGTTGGTAGGGGATCTCTGTGAGGGTGATGAAGAGATCCTGGCTGTCAGGGAAAGTGGGAGTGGGTTCGCTGTCGCCTGTGCCGTCCTCCAAAGACCATTCCTCATCTTCCCCATCAGCGAACATCGAGGAGGAACTGTCCCGGTACACTATTTCGTCCTCAGAGTCCACCGTCACTGGTGGGGCAGTGGTGGCAGACCCACCGAGAATGGCAGTGCCTCGTAGAAGCGGCATGTCTGGGGCTTGGCTCCGGAGCGTCCGATTGCCGCTCTGACTTTTTGATACCCTTGTCTTAGGTCCTTGACTTTCACACGGCACTGCATCGCATCCCGGCTGTATCCTTTGTCTTTCATGGCTTTCGAGACCTTCTCGAAGGTCTTTGCATTCCGCTTGCTGGAGCGCAGCTCTGAGAGCACAGACTCCTCGCCCCACACAGCGATCAGATCCATGACTTCCCGGTCAGTCCATGCTGGGGACCTCTTTCTATTCTGGAATTGCCCGGACTCCTCTGCTGGAGAGCTCTGCATCGTTGCAGGTGCTGCGGAGCTCGCCCCGATGTCCAACCAGGACGTCAGATTCAAAGTGCCCAGACAGGAAAATGAATTCAAATTTTCGCGGGTCATTTCCTGTGTGGCTGGCCAGAGAATCCAAGCTCGGACTGCTGTCCAGAGCGTCAACAGAGTGGTGCAGTGTGGGATAGCTCCCGGAGCTACTAAGTTCGATTAGCATCCACACCAAGCCTAATTCGAGCTAGCCATGTTGAATTTAGCGCTACTCCACCTGTCGGGGTGGAGTGCCAAATTCGAACTAAAGAGCCCTCTAGTTCGAATTAAATGGCTTCCTGGTGTGGATGGTTGAGCGGTTAGTTCGAAATAACACTGCTAAATTCGACTTAAAGTCCAAGTGTAGACCAGGCCATAGTCCTAGCCTTCACAACCTCTCAGGTAAGGAGTTCCACACGTTGACTGTGCGCTGTGTGAAGAAGAACTTCCTTTTATTTGTTTTAATCCTGCTGCCTATTAATTTTATTTGGTGACCCGTAGTTCTAGGATTATGGGAATAAATAAATAACTATTCCTTATCCACTTTCTCAACATCACTCATGATTTTATATACCTCTATCATATCCCCCCTTAGTCTCCTCTTTTCCAAGCTGAAGAGTCCTAGCCTCTTTAATCTCTCCTCATATGGGACCCTCTCCAAACCCCTAATCATTTTAGATGCCCTTCTCTGAAACTTTTCTAGTGCCAGAATATCTTTTTTGAGGTGAGGAGACCACATCTGTACACATTATTGGAGATGTGGGCGTACCATGGATTTATATAACGGCAATAATATATTCTCATTCTTATTCTCTATCCTCTTTTCAATGATTCCTAACATCCTGTTTGCTTTTTTGACCATCTCTGCACACTGTGTGGACATCTTCATGGAACTTTCACGATGACTCCAAGTTCTTTTTCCTGACTTCTTGTAGCTAATTAGCCCCCATCATATTGTATGTATACTTGGGGTAATTTCTTCCAACGTGCATTACTTTACATTTATCCACATTAAATTTCATTTGCCATTTTGTTGCCCAATCACTTAGTTTTGCGAGATCTTTTTGAAGTTCTTCACAGTCTGCTTTGGTCTTAACTATCTTGAGCAGTTTAGTATCATCTGCAAACTTTGCCACCTCACTGTTTACCCCGTTCTCCAGATCATTTATAAATAAATTGAATAGGATTGATCCTAGGACTGACCCTTGAGGAACACCACTAGTTACCCCTCTCCATTCTGAGAATTTACCATTAATTCCTACCCTTTGTTCCCTGTCTTTTAACCAGTTCTCAAACCATAAGAGGACGTTCCCTTTTATCCCATGACAGCTTAATTTACGTAAGAGCCTTTGGTGAGGGACCTTGTCAAAGGCTTTCTGGAAATCTAAGTAAACTATGTCCACTGGATCACCCTTGTCCACATGTTTGTTGACACCTTCAAAGAACTCTAATAGATTAGTAAGACATGATTTCCCTTTACCGAAACCATGTTGACTATTGCTCAACAGTTTATGTTTTTCTCTGTGTCTGACAATTTTATTCTTAACTATTGTTTCGACTAATTTGCCCGGTACTGACGTTAGACTTACCGGTCTGTAATTGCGGGGATCACCTCTAGAGCCCTTTTTAAATATTGGTGTTACATTAGCTAACTTCCAGTCATTGGGTACCGAAGCCGTTTTAAAGGACAGGTTACAAACCTTAGTTAATAGTTCTGCAACTTCACATTTGAGTTCTTTCAGAACTCTTGGGCGAATGCCATCTGGTCCCGGTGACTTGTTAATGTTGAGTTTATCAATTAATTCCAAAAACTCCTCTAGGGACACTTCAATCTGTGACAGTTCCTCAGATTTGTCACCTACAAAAGCCAGCTCAAGTTTGGGAATCTCCCTAACATCCTCAGCCGTGAAGACTGAAGCAAAGAATCCATTTAGTTTCTCCGCAGTGACTTTATCGTCTTTGTCATAAACAGATAGTTAAGGGTTAATGCCTCTTTTACCTGTAAAGGGATAAGAAGTTCACCTAGCCTAGCTGACACCTGACCAGAGAAACCAATGGGGGAACAAGATGTTTCAAAAGGAAGGAGGGAAGTTTTCCTTTGTTTAGTCAGTTTCAGTTTCAGCCAGAGTGAAAAATCATAGAATCATAGAATCATAGAACTTAAGATCAGAAGGGACCATTATGATCATCTAGTCTGACCTCCCGCAAGATGCAGGCCACAAAAGCTGACCCACCCACTCCTGTAATAATTCTCTCCCTTGACTCAGCTGTTGAAGTCCCCAAATCCTGATTTAAAGACTTCAAGTAGCAGATAATCTTCCAGTAAGCGACCCCTGCCCCATGCTGTGGAGGAAGGCGAAAAACCTCCAGGGCCACTGCCAATCTTCCCTACCCCAGATATGGCGATCAGCTGAACCCCGAGCATGCGGGCAAGACTTTCCAGCCAGACACTCAAGAAAAAGACTTTCAATATCCCAACATTGACCCTCGGTACTAATTACCAGTGGTCTCACGTTATTGACCTATTGACTAAATCACGTTATCCTATCAAACCATTCCCTCCATAAACTTATCCAGCTTAATCTTAAAGCCAGAGAGGTCCTTCGCCCCCACTGTTTCCCTCGGTAGGCTGTTCCAGAATTTCACTCTACTGATGGTTAGAAACCTTCGTCTAATTTCAAGCCTAAACTTCCCTACTGCCAATTTATATCCATTTGATATAAAAAGATCAAGGAACCAGCCTCTTATCAGAGTAGTAAGTTTTAAAAAGGGATAAATAGGTTTATGTTTATTTTCTTTGTAACTTGTCTTGGTGCCATTAAGGGAATTATCAAATTTGGGTATTCTTGTGTGTATTAAGATGTTCGCCCAGGGGAACATCATCTGTGTTTTGAATCTGTTGTCTGTGAGAGTAGCTGGTATGCTAATCTATCCCAGAGGGTTTTCTTTTACCTTTCTTTTCTTTAATTTTTCTTTTGCAGTCTATGACAATTATCCCATCTCTATGTTGGAGCCGGTCCATTTCCAAACCGTGCCAAGGAAGCATTTCTACACGCTCGTGCTCCACACCCTTCACTTCCTCACCCTCGTGTCCCGCCCCGACACCAAGTGGCAGGACCTCCTGCAACCTCTGGAGGGTGAGGAGCCCTGGTGGGCCAGCCTGTACTCCATCCTGGTCCTGAGGCCTGCCAGGGATATTGGTTGGCGGCTCCTCCATGGGGCCGTGAGCACGGGCGTATACTTGGCGCGGTTTACCAGTCCCGGACACCTGCCCCTTCTGCGGCGTGAGGGAGACCCTGGCGCACGTTTACTTAGAGTGTGCCAGGTTGCAGCCCCTATACTGGCTCCTCACCAATATCCTGCTTCATTTCTGGCTGCACTTTTCCCCTCACCTCCTTCTCCATGCACTCCCTATCCGTGGCCCCACGAAGTCGCGGGACCTCCTGGTCAACCTCCTCCTCGCCCTGGCTAAAATGGCCATCTACACGACCAGGGAGAGGCGGTTGGCCAATGGAGACTCCTGCGACTGGGGGGCATGTTTCCGATCCTTAGTCCGTTCATGTCTCTGGGCGGAGTTCCTCTGGGCGGCGTCCGCTGGCTCCCTTGACGCCTTTGAGGAGCAGTGGGCGCTGTCCAGGGTTCTCTGCTTGGTGTCACCGTCAGGCTCCCTTCTTATGACCCTTTGACCGCACTCCTGTTCCTGTTGTTTTATTGGTTGTCCCCCGCAATTAGTGGGTTTCTGAGGTCCTGTAGATCCTCCCCTTGGGCTGGCGGGGGGGATCCGTTAGCATGGGACGGGCTTCCGCCCGCCCAGTTTCCCGGAAACCCAATAGATACCGGGAGCGCTCTGTCTGCTTAGGCTGCCCTGCTGACTGGCTGGAGCTCTCCCCCGTCTCTGGCTGCCTTGTTGGCTGGATCTCCTTCTCCCTCCCTTCCTGGGCTGCTGCTGCTGCTGGCTGGAGTGCTCCTTCCCTGGACTGCTGCTGCTGCCACTGCTGCTGAGCGAGAGGTGGGGGAGCCTTCTGGCCAGCCCCCACTCCCCCTCTCTGGAGGGAGAAGCCAGGACCCCACATCCACCACCACTACAGCTACCACCTGTGGGGGGTCCTTCCTGCCTGGCCACCCGGGCTGCTGGAGGAAGAGCTGCTGCTGCTGGAGCTGTGTTTGGCCCGATGAGCTGCTAGAGCCTGGAGGAGGAAGAAGAGGACTGAGAAGACCACCGGCTGCTGGGGGAGCGCACAGGACTCTGGAGACCACTGTGGAGGGGGCCATCAAAAACTGAGTAACTCTTTAACTGTGCTCTAGTGGTGGGGGTTTAGACTGTGTTTGTGGGGATATGGGGTGTGGTGTGGAGCCTGCCCCCTGGTCCATCTGTGTCCCCCACAACCCCCACCACCACTGCTGCCCCCTCCACCACCTCCGCAGGCCACTTACCATCTGCCTCGGTTCCTGCCTCTGGGACTCAGCTGCTCGCCTGGCCTGCCATGCCCTATTGCCACCGTTTGGGCCTCCAGCAGCAGCCAGCCAAACACTGACTTTGCACAAGTGCTCGTGGGTGCCTCCGCCCTCCCAGTTTCCCAGAAACCCAATAGATGCACCCATTTAGAGGTGGCCATTATATTGGATTATATAGGCAAGCTTCCCTTATCTGCTAAGCACACCATCATCCTTACAGAGGAACCTGGCTGGGCAGCACTGCCAACAGGGGTGATGTAAGGCCTGGGGGCAGGGGACTTGCACCTTGGGTTATAGGGCTACCAGACAACCAACATCCCCGCATTGCTACTTGTAATTTGGTTAGTCCCTGCAGCACACAATCTGCAGTGGTTGAATGCCATGGGAGGTTCCACCTCAAGTGATCTGACTGACAGTGGTTTTAATAATCCCTGACTGGCTCCTTAACCCTATCTAAATTCATGGGGTGCAGCAGGAAGTATTTAGGGTCTGGCTGAAGAAGGGTTGTCTCAGCGGTGATTGTGGGCTGATAGAGGAGCTACTGGCTGGTTAGGTAGAGTGAAATGGAAGAGAGAAATGAAACTGAAACCTGGCTAGACCATGAGGATAGGGAAAGCACTGAGGAAGACTGGATGCAAGCAAGGAAAAAGAAAAGGGTAGATTCTCTGCACCCAGAAGAAGGACCAGCAAATAGGAGGGCGGGAAAAGGAAATGGGGGGGGGGGGGAAATTACCTACTAGTAAAATCCCTAGATAAAGATGCAAAGATAGGGGATATAAACCCCCGAGAATGGAAGAGTGGATCAAAACAGTGCTGGAGATAGAGCAAGAGGTAAGATACTGTGCCATTACCTGGGGTACAATCAGGACAGAGAGACAGCTGTGTCTCCTCAATTTTCCAACCTGGGGTGTCTCTTACACTGTTTTGCTGTAAGAATAACCACTTTGTGTGCCCAACCTCCCGCCTCCAAGGGCCCTGTGAGCTTGGTGCTGTGGCTTTGCCGGAGCTGATCACATGAAGCTATGAAGCTTTTCCTGGTGAAGAGTCCAGAGGTCACTTCTAGGGCCTGGTCACCTGCATCCAGCCTGTGTGAGCGCAGTGAAGGTGGTTGGTTTCCAGAGGGCTATGACGACATTAAGCACAATTTCAGGTGTGGCAGATTTCCCAGAATTACGTCCCCATCTCTGCTGCACCAGGAGTTAGTATTTTTATTGTCCGAACATAAATTTTGATCAGAAATGGTTTTTTTATGGATATAAAAATGTGCTTAAAATTTTCTCCACTCTGCTTGTTGCCCAGTTAAAAACACCATGATGGGACCCTGGTTATGGCCTCTGCCCTCCCTGGTCCTTCCACTTAGATGGACAACACTGACCTGAGCTGGATTCTCCATTGTGTCCTTAGGGGCATAAGAAACGATCTGCAGCAAAAAGCATGATGATGTCACCCATCGTGTTTTGTTTGTATTAGACTGTCTGAATTTGATTACAAAACTTAAGTGTCTAGCATAGAGAAAGAACAGACAGAGGATATACACAGGGATTTACTTTAATCGTTAGTGGATTTTCTGCACAGAGCTGACTTTGGGTAAGGCAGTTTGAGACGCTGTACATGCTCCTCACATAAGATGACTGTTAAGACAAGACCTTGGAGAAAAATACCATCATACTGCGTCTATCAGTGCTGAACACGAAACAGTGATAGAGCTGTCCACAACCGCACTTTCCTATACATGGGACTACAAAGACTGTCTCAGTAAGGGTACGTCCACAGAATGAAATTAATTTGAACTTATTTTATTCTAATTTTTGGAAGATTTCCGTGTTGTGAATTCATAGGTGTGCATCCACAGTACTGAGGCTAGCATTGAATGTCGGAGCGGTGCACTGTAGTAGCTATCCCACAGTTCCTGCACTCTCTGCTGCCCACTGGAATAGTGGGTTAAGCTCCCAGTGCATGATGGGGCAAAAACATTCTCACAGGTTTTTCTGTGTGTATGCTGCCACTCCCTACTCCCTCTGTGAAAGCTACGGCAGATGCCATACTACCAGCAGACAGTGCAGCATGGTGCACCGCCTGTCTGCTGGTACAATGAATCCACCTCGCATGTCCTCTCGTCTTTCTATCTATTCTTTCATCTAACCATTTCCCATCTTATTTCGGCTACCATAAACAGAGCCACACAGCTTCCACCACTTTTTCCATGTTGTCAGTCATGGGTTCCCATGGAAGCTACAGAAGGCAACAATTCCATTCTGTTTTTTGGCCATCATGAACGGAGCGGCACAGCTTCTGCTGCAAACTCTGCTCATGTTTCCACCACAAACTCTGCTTCCCACTCTTGCAGCTCTAACAAACTTCCTGATTCCGTGAAAGCTACAGAAGACAACCATTTACCACCTTTTATCGGCCATCTTGAATCAAACAGCTCGTTTTGCACCCTTTTTCCAGGATTATGTGTGTAGCCGCCATAGCGTGGCAAGCCTGGAGCCCACTCAGATCTCCGCTGCAGTTCTGACCATTGTAAATACCTTGCACATTATCCAGCACTATGTGCAGTACCTGTAAAACCGGTCAAGGAAGTGACGACAATGCAATTACTATACTGATGAGGACATGGGCATAGCCATTCCTAGAAGCATGGCATGTGGCGATTGGGAGCTCTTGGTGGCATTGGGCCTGGTTCATGTTGTGGAACGCCGATTCTGGGCCCGGGAAACAAGCACAGACTGGTGGGACCACATAGTGTTGCAGGTCTGGGATGATTCCCAGTGGCTGCAAACTTTCATATGCGAAGGGCCACTTTCATGGAACTTTGTGAGTTGCTGTCCCCTGCCCTGAAGTGCAAAGACACCAAAATGAGAGCAACCCTCACAGTTGAGAAGTGAGCTTGCAATGCCCGACAACTACTGGTCAGTCGGGAATCAGTTTGGAGTGAGCAAATCTACTGTGGGGGCTGCAGTGCTGCAAGTAGTCAACACAATCATTGACCAGCCGCTATTAAGGGTAGTGACTTTGGGAAATGTGCAGACTATTGTGGGTGGCTTTAATGAGCTGGGTTTCCCTGACTGCATTGGGGTGATAGATGGAACACATATCCCTATCTTGGCCCCGGCACACCGGGGCGGCCAGTACATAAACCGCAAGGGGTACCTTTCCATAGTGCTGCAACCACTGGTGGATCACAAGGGACATTTCACTGACATCAATGTAGGATGGCTGGGAAAGGTGCATGATGCTCGCATCTTCAGGAACTCTGGTCTATTTGAACAGCTGCAGGAAGGGACTGACTTCCCAGACCAGAAAATTACTGTTGGGGATGTTGAAATGCCTATAGTTATCCTCGCAGACCCAGCCCACCCCTTAACGCCATGGCTCATTAAGCTGTACACAGGCACCCTGGATAGTAGTAAAAAGCGGTTCAACTATAGGCTGAGCAAGTGCAGAATGGTGGTAGAATGTTCTTTTGGATGTTTGAAAGTGCGCTGGCGCAGTGTACTGACTCGGTCAGATCTCAGCACAACCAACATTCCAATTGTAATTGCTGGTTGTTGTGTGCTCCACAGTCTCTGTGAGAGGAAGGGGGAGACATTTATGGTGGGGTGGGAGGTTGAGGCAACTCATCTGGTGGCCAATTTTACACAGCGAGATAGAGCGCGCTGTGTATCAGAGAAACTTTGAAAGCCAGTTTCATGACTGGCGGTATGGTGTGACAGTTGTGTTCGTTTCTCTTGAAATTACCCACCCCCTATATATATGAAAGGAAACAAAAGTCTATATTGTTTTAAAAAACTGTACTTCATTATTTTTTGCACAACACATTGAGAGAAGGCAGATGGGCGGGAGCTTGGGTTAGGGTGGTGGTGGAGGAAAAGGAGGAGGAGGGAAGGATAAGTCCAGAAACCAAATCAAAAGTTTGCAAATGTCAGCTTTCTGGTGCTTGGGTGATCCTTTGGGGTTGTGTGGATTCCCATAGCCTCCCCCCTTGTGTTCTTGGGCATCTGGGTGAGGAGCCTGTGGAACTTGGGGAGGAGGGAGGGTGGTTATACAGGGGCTGCAACAGCAGTCTGTGGTCTTGCAGCTTTTCCCACATTAGATCCACCATACAGCCGAGCATGTCAGTTTGCTCCCCCATGAGCTTGACCATAGAGTCCTGCCTGCTCTCATTGCGCGCGTCCCTCCTCCCTTTGTGTTCCTGTAATGCTTTACGGGACTCCACAATTGTTTGCCTCCATGCATTCAGCTGGGCCCTATCAGTGTGGGAGGACTGCATGAGCTCGGAGAACATGTCTTCCCGAGTTCATTTTTTCTGCTTTCTAATATGGACCAGCATCTGGGACGGAGTATATAGGGTCCTTGTTGAAACATTTGCACCTTCAGGAGGAGAAAAAGGGAGGGTAGTATTTTAAAATATACATTTCAGAGAATAAAGGGGACACTTTGATGTGAGTAAGCCATCACACACAGCTGGGCAACAGAGTTCAGCTTGTAGGCAGCCTAGGGCACGCAGGGTTCTGCTTCTTCTACATTCATTTCCATATTTTCAAACTGCTGTGCCCCCTTTCCCATAGCAAGCAATGTCTGGTGAATTTGTCATATAAAAGGAGGGCCTGCGGGTTCTCTGGGATGATCACTTCACACAAAACCCACCCACCCGCCCCGTGCCCACTGCATGGCTCCGATGACGCTCTGAGCAGGGATGAGCCCTTTAAACTATACGTGAACAGCCCAGCACAGCTGGGTTTCCCACATGCCCCCCACCGCATGGCTCCAATCAGGCTTTAACTCACAAGAACTACCTTCTCCAGGGTCATGGTCCGGGAGCCCACATTGGGAGTGACGGGGAGGCTATTGGCTCCAGCATTAAGAATAATTCCTGGATAGGGGGGAAAATAGATTCCCCACTCACCACTTGTGCACTGTCCTCCTCCTCCTCCTCTTCCTCCTCCAATGACTCTTCCTCCTCGCTCCATGCAACTTCCCCCTTGCAGGTGTCCATGGACAGTGATGGAGTAGTGGTGGTGTCTCCCCCCATAATTGCATGCAGCTCACGGTAAAAGCAGAATGTATGGGGCTGTGACCCAAAGCGCCGTTTGCCTCCTTGGCTTTTTGGTACGCTTGCCTGATTTTTGTATGACACTGCTCTGCGTCCCTGGAGTAGCCTCTTTACATCACGGCTCTGGAGACTTAAGCGTACATATTTATGTTCTTTTTTTTGGAACGTAGTTCTGCCGTAACAGACTCATCTCCCCAACATGTGATCAGATCCAGTACTTCCCGTTCGGACCATGCTGGAGCTCATATGCGAATCCGGGACTGCGTCATCTCCTGTGATGCTGAACTCTGCATGGTTGCCTGTGATGGTGGACTGTGTTAACGGTCAGCTATGCTGACGGTGACCAAACAGGAAATGAAATTCAAAAGTTCCCAGGGCTTTTCCTGTCCACCTGGCTAGTGCATCGGAGTTGAGAGTGTTGTCCAGAGCAGTCACAAGGGAGCATTCTGGGATAGCTCCCAGAGGCCGATAATGTTGAATTGCATCCACAATACCTTAAATCAAGATTGCAATCCCCGGTTAAAGTGCTACTCCACTTGCCGAGGTGGAGTACAGAAACCGCATTAAAGAGCCCTTTAAATTGAAAAAGCCGGTTTGGTCATGGGAACGGAATCTTTTTTTTTTTTTTTAATTAACTGGGCTAATTCTGAAATAACAGCCTTGTGTAGACCAGGCCTAACTCCATGCAGATCATCTCCATTTATTTCACATTAGTTGTGACATTTTCAATGGGGGATTTCAATTGAATTTCAATGAGGGGCTGATAGCCTGAGGTTTTTACAGCTGCCTGGGTGATTTAAGCAAAGTTATTATCTAGGAATCTCTGCATGTTTTTGTGAAAGCCACAAATTTACTTACTGCTTTGCTCAAGGCTTCCTTGACCTCTCTGTTTCTCAGGCTATAGATGAGGGGGTTTATCAGGGGAGTCAGGACTGTGTAGCAAAGAGAGAGCACTTTGTTGAGGAAGCTTAATGTGTCGCGTTTCGGTAGCATGTAGACAACCATTAGGGTTCCATAGTAAATCGTCACTACAATGAGGTGAGAGGAGCAGGTGGAAAATGCCTTTTGCCTCCCAGTGGTGGAAGGGATTCTCAGGATGGTGGTGAGGATACACACATAGGATGTCAGTGTTAGTAGGAATGGAGGCAGGGTGAATACACAGGCCAATACGAAATCTAGCAATACGATCAGGTGTGTGTCACTGCAGGAAAGTTTTATCAATGGGATGAGATCACAACAGAAATGGTCAATTTCATTCGGGCCACAGAATATTAAATGAGACATGAATAATACAAATATGGCAGTAGCCAAATAACCATTCAGACATGACCCAGCAGCCAGCTGGAGGCAAAATCTGGTCTTCATAAGAGCTGAATAGTGCAGGGGTTTACATATCGCTAAATACCGATCATAAGACATCGCTGCTAGGAGATAGCATTCTGTAGCTGCCAGAGCACAAAAGAAATAGAGTTGTGTGAAGCAGCCACTGAATGAAATGGTTTTGTCCCCAGTCAGGAGATTGGCCAGCATCTGGGGAAGAATGGTTGAGGAGTAGCAGGTCTCCAAGCAGGACAAGTTCCCTAGGAAGAAGTACATGGGGGTGTGAAGGTGCTGATCAGCCACAACTAGTGCAATGATGATGATGTTCCCACTCATGGTTGCGATGTAGATCACTAGAAACATCACGAAGAGTAGAATTTGCAGGGCAGGAAGTTCCCCAAATCCCAGGAAGATGAATTCTGTGACAACTGTTTGATTTCTCCAGTCTCTGTCTGCCATGGGTTGAGTCAAGGAAGAAGAAAACAAACTGTGCAATGGAACTGGAGGAACACAGAGTTAAAAGTTAATCAAGTCTTGTGAATTACTTGAGTAAATATTCAGAAACTCCCCTCCCTGTCCTGGTTACAGGCTGAAAGTTTAAGACTAAATGTAGACTTCAGAGCTAAGTGCCAGGAGTTTCAGTCCAAGGACAGATCATTGGTATCCATGAAGACCTCATTCTGCCATATCAGAGCAATGACTAATATAATAGTCCATTTCTCTTGTAGCCGAGTACTGAAATGACAGATCAGACCACCTCTCTATCTACTGTCATATCCTATCTAGTAACTTACTGGAGCTTTACAATTATGCTTAAATGCAATATTTCACTTCTGGCAAAGACCAGAATCATGCCATGACTTAGGAGTCAAAATTAATAAATATATCAACTAATATCATTGCTCTACAGCCAAAATACTTCTGAAATAAATGTAGTCAAACTTTACTAATTCCGGGTCACTGAGAACGAAAATGATGCTTAAAATTGTTGATTGGCTCTAGTTTTCAAGATATGCTATTGGGGCAGTATAAACGACCCTTGACTTGGGAATGGTGGAGGATAAGTGAGTTATAGAGGGAAGGGATCTCAATTTAAACCAGAAATGACTAAAATACATCTTTGACTGGATCTATGAATAAATCTATGACTGGGTTTGGACAGTACTTGCTTTTTAGGCAAAACAATGAATGATGCAATCTGAAGCTGGTATTGCATCATACATGATATGAATTGCATCATGTTATTCCTAGAAGTCATGGATGATGCAATCATAACGAAGCTTACATCACTCTGCTGAACAAATTGCCCTATATCAGCTCTAGAAATCATACAGAGTCGTGCTCTCTTATTTGTCAGTGTTTGATCTTGCAAAGGGACACATTTCTGTTTAGCCAAAGTGAGCAGAGATGCCTCGTACTTGTGTGAACAGTGCAGATAACTTCTTCTATGTTTGTGGTGAAGTGACTTTTGCATCACAAAAGTGCAGTATAACCACTATGGTTAAGAAAGCCTATCACCTTTATTTTGGCTGCAAAATTGGAGATCAGGACAAGAGGTGGGCCCCACACATATGCTGCAACACTTGTGCAACAAATCTTCGCCAGTGGTTGAACAGGAAAAGGAAATCTATGCCTTATGCAGTGCCAATGATGTGGAGAGAGCCAACAGATCATACCAGCAATTGTTACTTCTGCATGGTGCCTCCAGTTGGGAAAGGTGTGTCAAAGAAGAAAAAGTACAGTCTCAGTTCAAAATGAGATCATATAGTTACTGGCAACAAAAGTCAAACAGAAGATTGTGGCAGATCTGAAGTCAGCAAGATATTACTCTGTTATTCTGGACTGCACACCTGACAGCCATACGGAACAAATGACTTGAATGGTGCATTTTGTAACAATAACAGAACCTAGTGAAAATGTCCCTGCAATAGTGACTGTCAGACAGCATTTTCTAGAATTTATTGACATTGATTATACTACAAGAGCTGGTATGACAAATGTGCTTCTTAAAAGCTGTAAGATACGGGAATTGCGATAGCTGACATGAGCGGTCAGGGCTACGATAGTGGTGCCAACATGAGAGGAAAGAACAGAGGAGTGCAGACACAGATCCTAGAATTAAACCCTCAAGCTTATTTTGTCCCATGCAGTTCTCATTTATTGAACTTGGTGGTCAGCGATGCAGCATTAGCTTCTAGTGAGGCTGCTGAATGTTTTAATGTAATTCAAAGCATCTATGTATTTTTTGCTGCATCAACTCATCGATGGCAAATTTTGAAGTAACATCGGGGAACATTCTCTCTGACACTGAAATCACTGAGTGCCACATGATGGGAAAGTTAAGCAGAGGTGATAAAGCCTATCAAAAACCAAATTGGGAAGATAAATGATGCCATAGTTGCCATTATGGAGGATAATGCTATGAAAGGAACTGTTCCTGGGAGAACAGTGGCAGAGGGAAATGGAATCACCAGAAACATACAGAACTTGAAATTTCTTCATGGCTTAGTGTTGTGGCATGACATACTGTTTGAAATAAATGTTGTAAGTAAGAGACTCCAAGGTGTTGACCTTGATAGATCTGGAGCAATGGAACAACTGGACAAAGCAAAGTCATACCTACAGCCTTACCAGTCTGATGAGGGATTTCAAAACGTTCTGAAGAATGCACAGAAGTTGGCAGAGGAGCTTTACACTGAAGCTATTTTCCCACCCATTCATGAATACAGGAGTCACCGAAGAAGAAGAGTTTTTGATTACAAGGCATGGGATAATGCCAAAGTTGAATACTTTAACCAGGTGCTCAATTGTGCCATACAGTCAGTTGAAGAACATTTCATGCAGTTCAAGGAACACAGCAGTATATTTGGGATGTTGTATGATAGTCCAAAACACCTCACTATACCTGAAGAAGACCTACACCAGCAATGCAGGGCACTAGAGACAGTGTTGACACATGATGACATGCGTAATATTGATGCGAGTGATTTAGGTGATGAACTGAAAGCCCTTTCAAGATACATTTCAGCAGGATCAACTCCAAAAGCTGTTCTGGAATATATGTGCACAGATAAGACGACTACCCTCTTTCCAAATGCTTTTGTTGCTCTGTGCATACTTCTATCACTTCCTGTAACAGTTGCCAGTGGAGAACGCAGTTTCTCCAAGCTGAAGCTAATAAAAACACATCTATATTCCAGAATGACATAGGAGAGGCTGGTCAACCTTGCAACCATCTCAACAGAGCATGAACTGGCCCAGACTGTGGATTATCAGTAGGAAGCAATTCACATCTTTGCAACCAAGAAAGCACGGAAAGCAGCACTTTGATTATTCAAACAGATAAAAATGCCAGTGTTAACTTTCAAATGTCTGAACAGCAAATGTAACTTTTCTTGTCCGCATAGTAAAGTGTTACTTAAAATTTTTGAACAAGGCATTTTAAGTTGTTAGTTCTCCTTTATTGGGGCAGGTAGCAGAGCAGTACCATGAGAGGAGCAGAACAGGAAGAAGGCAGAACTGAGACCTTTCAAAGTTTTGGCCCAAGTGAGGGGGCATGGGAGCATCATTTGAGCTCCCCACCTCAGGTGCCAAAATGTTGTGGACTGGCCCTGAATCTGGCATCTGTGATTCGGGCTAGTAAGACTCTAGCACCACTTCCCACCCAATTGGGGCACACACTGAGCCAGATCCCCAGCTGATGTAAATCAAGGTATCTCCATTTGTGTCAGTGGCGCATATCCCCAACTGAGGACTTGTCACAAGACATGGATCTCAAGCTCCATCTCTGTGAAATGGTGCTATGAATGCTGACTGGCACTGCGGTGGGAAGGTGAGGCTAAAACTGCTAATATTCACCTGAAGAAGAGCTCTGTGTTGCTCAAAAGCTTCTCTCATTCACCAACAGAAGCTGGTCCAATAAAAGCTATTACCTCACCCACCTTGTCCATCTAATATTCACAAAGCACATTCATGCCGCTGTTTGTTGGTGGTATAGAAATACAGTCAGGAAGATGGTGCTCACCTGTAACCACAGCATAGCCCAAGCTTGAAGTGATGAGCTCTTACTTCTCAGGGCCTGGCCACCAGGACTCGGGATCCTCAGCTGATTCTTGTCTCTCCTCTTTCTGCAGAAACTGGATTTTCTCAATGAAGAGACCTGCAGTTACCTTGAGGAATGAGCAGGTACATTTGATCTACCTTTGGAAAATGAGCTTCCCCTTCGATTTACAAAGTATAAATGCTCCCTTATATTTGTATTCAGTCTTCACACTTTTTAATACGGTCCCACTTCAACCTTTCTCCCACTTGGTTCATTTTGTGTCTCCAAAGCTTTGTGGCTAACAATGCCCAGCGGGACTTGTACAGTGTGACTTGTATAAGTGCAACTTTTTTTAAGTCTAATGATCCTATATGGAAAATATTTTGATGATGAACAAACACCAGCTTATATTTTTGGGAGATGCCTGTCCAAGTTGATGTTATAAAGTACTCCCACCACACTGATGTTAATATTAAATATGTGCTGCCATCTAGTGTGTACTTCTGTAAATAGCTACTCATGTCTCACTCTTACAACATGCTTCCACCTAGTGGCCATTTGACAGTATAACTTTCCCATTATTGTGTTGGCGACTAAATTCTATTGGCAGGTTTCAGAGTAGCAGCCGTGTTATTCTGTATCCGCAAAAAGAACTGGAGTACTTGTGGCACCTTAGAGACTAACAAATTTATTTGAGGAAAAGCTAATTTGCATATCAATTTGAGTACAGCAGTTTCTCCTTGGAGTCTGTTTTTGAAGCTTCAAACAGACTCCAACAAGAAATTAGATGCAATCAACTTAGATTCAATGTTTGTAATGGTGCAGCCATTCCCAGTTTCTATTCAAGCCTATCTCCCCATGTAAGTATTCTCACACTTCTTATCAAACTGTCTGTACTGGGCTATCTTGATTATCACTTCAAAAGTTTTTTCTCTTACTTAATTGGCCTCCCAGAATTGGTAGGACAACTGCCACCTTTTCATGCTCTCTGTATGTGTATATATATCTCCTCACTATATGTTCCATTCTATGCATCTGAAGAAGTGTACTGTAGCTCATGAAAGCTTATGCTCAAATAAATGTATTAGTCTCTAAGGTGCCACAAGTACTCCTGTTCTTTTTTTAAAATCTACTGGTCTTTAGTCAATATTTCTGCAACAGCCCCACTCATTTCCTCTACTTTGCTGCAATCTAGTGGTCATTTCCCAGCATGACACCCATTTACTCTGCTCGCCTCTAGTAGTGGATTATTCTTGCTATAATCTGCCTCCTTCCAGTTCTTGACTCTTATCACGTGCTGACCATTATTTAGTACAGGCAGTCCTCGACTTTATAACGTTTGAGTTAAGACGAAGGGCCCGTATGATGTTTATACATTTTAATATAAAATTGACTTTACAATGCTGGTTTCGACTTTACAATGATCCCCCCTTCATAACATTGTATGTATGGAAAAATCAGTTCCGATTTAGGACGTTTCGACTTAAGACGCGATTTTCAGGAAACAATTGTGTCTTAAGTCCGAGGACTGCCTCTATAATAGCCCATTTCTCACTCCTCAACATCTGCTACTATCATTACATACGTAGAAGTCCTTTTTCTCTACAGGGCCCATTCCTCACAACTTATACACCATTGTACAGCGTCACCTCCCTTTCTACTTCCCTCTGATGGTCATTTGGCAACAAAACTTATACTTTCTTGCCCTTTCGCTTTGATTGTTATCCATTGGCCATTGGTCAGCTGCACCTTTTCTATTCCTCTGCCCTCTAGTGACCCTAGATAGCATAATCATGTGCTTCCTCATTTCTGACCTACTGCTAGGTGTGCACTCTTCCAAATTAGAGCCATGGAGAACCAAATCGTAGAACACTTTGAATGGAACATTAATGGCTACAACAGCACATACAACCGTAGAAGCTCTCCAAGGTTTAGCAGGAGTTTCCCATCAGTACAGTGCATTTCTGTTGCTGTGGCATCTGTTTCCAATGGAAATGCATAGATTGAACTTACCATAACAGAATCTCAGTGGCTCTCCAGGCTGAGATTCTCAGAGTCATCAAAGGGAGATAAACAGTGAGGAGTCCGGTGGCACTCTGAAGACTCATTGTTTTTGTGAATACAGACTAACACGGCTACCCTTGATAAGGGAGTTAAATATTCAACTGTCATTTCAAAGGGATTTGGGAACCTACCTCCATTAGTTTCCTTGGAAAATCCTTTCTTCAGTGCTGAAATTCTGTCATTCTCACTGGTGCCCAGTTCCCCTGCCTCTGGCCAAGCCCTGAAGTGCTCTCAGTGACTGAGCCAGCACTGCCATTTTGGCACCACAGGATTTCTGCCCGTTGGTAGGTGGTAGCCACTTCCACTCAACATAGGTTGCCTCATTCCCTGAGGAGGGGACCCTGTGAGGAGCAGAGTTGTCTATGGCACCTGGGGCTTGCTGGACACGGTGCCCTGAGAGCTAGCTCTCTCGGGATGAGCACTTGTTGCAGTCAGTTTTGGGGATACTCATTGTAACAGGCCCCTTCCCTATGAACTGCTCTGTGCCCTAAGGGGCCAAGTCCCTCTTCGCTGACCATTTGACAGACCCGACCCCAGGAATGGCCTCAGTTCTACGGATGCCCTGGCAACCCCCAGCTGGGTCTGGACAGTCCCAGTGGCCCTGGTTTGTGAGTCTACCTCTTTGTGTGCCCAACCTCCCTGCCTCCAAGGGCCCGGTGAGCCTGGTCCTGGTGCTTTGCCAGAGCTGGACACAGCTAGGCTTAGCCCAGGTAAGAAGTATGAAGCTGCACCTGGTGAAGTATCCAGAGATCACAGCTGATGCCTAGTTGTTTGCATCTGGTCTGTGTGAGTGCAATGGTGGTAGCTGGCTTGCAGGGGGATACGGTGAGGATGGCATTAAGCACAATTTCAGGGGTGGCTGATTTCCCAGGCTTATGTCCCTACCTATGCTGCACCAGGACTTAGTATTTTTATTGTCCAAACATAAATTTTGATCAAAAATGGCTTTTTTCTGAAAATAAAAATTGGTCAAAAAATTTTCTTCACTCTGTGTCTAAAAAACTCCATGATGGGAAAATGGTTATGGCAACTTCCTTCCCTGGGCCCTCCACTTAGATGAATAACACTGACCTGAGCTCTGCCTGGATTCTACACTGTGTCTTTAGGGGCATAAGAAATGATCTGTAGCAACCAAAATGTCATCCACTGTGTTTTATTTGTATTAGACTGTCTAAATTTGATTACAAGACTTTATTATCTAACAAACAACAAACAGGGGTCAAGCACAGTGCTCCAGTGGTCAGTCCTGGGTCTGGTTTTGTTCAACATTTTTATTAATGATCTGTATGATGGGATGAATTGCACCCTCAGCAAGTTCACAGATGACACTAAGATGAGGGGAGAGATAGGTATGCTGGAGGGTAGGGATAGGGTCCAGAGTGACCTAGACAAATTGGAGGATTGGGCCAAAAGAAATCTGATGAGGTTCAGCAAGGACAAGTGCAGAGTCCAGCACTTAGGACGGAAGAATCCCATGCACTGTTACAGACTAGGGACCGACTGGCTAAGCAGCAGTTCTGCAGAAAAGGACCTAGGGGTTACAGTGTGCCCTTGTTGCTGAGATGGCTAACCACATTTTGGGCTGTATAAGTAGGGGCATTACCAGCAGATGAAGGCACATGCTCATTCCCCTCTATTTGACATTTGTGGGGCCTCATCTGGAGTACTGTGTCCAGTTTTGGGGCCCACACTACAAGAAGGATGTGGAAAAATTGGAAAGAGTACAGTTGAGGGCAACAAGAATGATTAGGGGGCTGGAGCACATGACTTATGAGGAGAGACTGAGGGAACTGGGATTATTTAGCCTGCAGAAGAGAAGAATAAGGGGGGATTTGATAACTGCTTTCAACTACCTGAAAGAGGGTTACAAAGAAGATGGAGCTAGACTTTTCTCAGTGGTACCAGATGACAGAACAAGGAGTAATGGTATCTAGTTGCAGTGGGGGAGGTCTAGGTTGGATATTAGGAAACATTATTTCACTAGGAGGGTAGTGAAGTACTGGAATATGTTACTAGGAAAGTGGTGGAATCTCCTTCCTTAGAGGTTTTTAAGGTCACGCTTGACAAAGCCCTGGCTGGGTTGATTTAGTTGGGGATTGGCCCCTCTTTGAGCAGGGGGTTGGACTAGATGACCTCCTGAGGTCCCTTCCAACCCTGATATTCTATGATTCTGTGGCTCCCTCAGCTTTCCCAAAACACACCAGCTTCAGGGACACGAAACTCTTGTTTTCCCCCTTGCTGGTTTTCACTGTGTCACTAGTTTTTGCAGTCCCCTGCAGTCTTGTTCAGTTTCCTTCTCTTTTCTCACAGTTGGCTGTAGTTGCGTGAGTGAAGGAACTGGGAGTGAAGGCAATAAGCACCATTTCAGGGGTGGCAGATTTCCCAAGATTACATGCATATTTTTATTGTCCAACCATTAATTTTGATAAAAAATTGTTTTCTTACAGAAATAAAATATTGGTTAAAATTGTCTTCACTCTGCCTGGTGCCCAGTTAAAAACTCCATGATGGGAATGTGGTTATGGCCACTTCCCTCCCTGGTCCTTCCAGTTAGATGGACAACACTTAGGGTTAGGGTTAGGGTTAGGGTTAGGGTTAGGGTTAGGGTTATCTAACACAGACATAGGTGCCAACTCTGTGAGTGCTCCGGGGCTGGAGCACCCACGTGGAAACAATTAGTGGGTGCTCTGCACCCACCGACAGCCAAGCTCCCCTCACCACCTGCCCCACCTCCTCCTCCCCTGAGTGCACTGCATCCCCGCTCTTCCCCCTTCCTCCCAGTGCTTCCCGCCCAGCCGCCGCCAAACAGCTGTTTGGCAGCATTAGCACACTCTGGGAGGGAGGGGCAACGTGGTGTGTTCAGGGGAGGCGGTGGGGAAGAGGCGGGGCTGGGGCAGGGATTTCGGGAAAGATTTGTAGGGAGGGGTTGGAGTGGGGATGGGGAAGGGTGGGACCTCATGAAAGGGGTGGAGTGGGGGTGGGGCCGGGGGGGGCGAGCACCCACGGTAAAGCGGGGAAGTCGGTGCCTATAAACATAGAGACACAATGAACAGTGGATTTACTTGGATAATTAGTGGTTTTTGTGCCTTACACTATGTCAGCCGTGTGCATTTTCAGATGCTGTACAAGTTCATCCTATAGGGTGAACTTTTATCTAAGGCCATGCAGAAAAATACCATCATACTGGGTGCATCAATGCTGAACATATGAGAGTGACAAAGCTGTCCGCAACCACCCTTTCCTATATGTTGGGTTACATGGACACCGCGCAGAAACATAAACATTCTGTCTCAGTAACTCCATACATATCATCTCAATTTTTTTCATATTAGCGCTGAGATTTCCAATGGGAGTTTTCAACTTAATATCAATGGGGGCTTGCCTAAATCACCCAGGCAGCTTGAAAACTTCAGGCTAAGTCTCAGCCCATTTTTGTGAAAGCCACATATTAACTGACCGCTTTTCTCAAGGCTTCTTTGACTTCTCTGTTTCTCAGGCTGTAGATGAGGGGGTTTACCAGGGGAGTCAGGACTGTGTAGGAAAGAGAGAGCACTTTGTTCAGGAGGCTTAATGTATTGTGCTTTGGAAGCATATAGACAATCATTAGGGTTCCATAGTAAATTGTCACCACAATGAGATGGGAGGAGCAGGTGGCAAAGGCCTTTTGTCTCCCAGTGGTGGAAGGGATACTCAGGATGCTGGCAATGATACACATGTAGGATATCAGGGTTAGTAGGAATGGAGGCAGGGTGAATACACAGGATAGGATGAAATGGAACAATACTAACCAGTGTGTGTCACTGCAGGAGAGTTTCATCAATGGGATGAGATCACAATAGAAATGGTCAATTTCATTCGGGCCACAGAATGTTAACTGTGATAGGAATGAGACAAAGATGGTACTAGCCAAACAACCATTTAACAAGGACCCAGCAGCCAACTGGAGACAAAACCTGGTATTCATAAGAGTTGAATAGTGCAGGGGTTTACATATCGCTAAATACCGATCATAAGACATCACTGCTAGGAGATAGCATTCTGTACCTAAAAGAGAACCAAAGAAATACAGTTGTGAGAAACAGCCATTGAATGAGATGGTTTTGTCCCCAGTCAGGAGACTGACCAGCATCCTGGGCAGGATGGTGGAGGTGTAGCAAGTCTCCAAGCAGGACAAGTTCCCCAGGAAGAAGTACATGGGGGTGTGAAGGTGCTGATCAGTCACAACTAGTGCAGTGATGAGAATGTTCCCAGTCGCAGTTGCGATGTAGATCACTAGGAACATCAGGAAGAGAAGAATTTTCAGTTCTGGGAGATCCCCGAATCCTAGGAGGATGAATTCCATGACATCTGTTTGATTTCTCCAGTCTCTGTCTTCCATGGGTTTAGTCTTGGAACAATAAAACAAACTGGGCAATTGAATTGGAAAAACATAGTTAAAAGTTCATGATTTAATTCCATAAATATTCAGAAACTCCCCTTCCTCTCCTGGTTACAGGCTGAAATTTTAAGGCTAAATGTAGATTTCACAGCTAAGTGCCAGCAGGCTCAGCCTGAGCACAGAACATTGGTGTCCAGGTAGATCTCCCTCTGCCATGTCAGAACAATGACTAATAAAAGAAACTATTTCTCTGGTAACCGAGTACTGATATGACAGATCAAACCATTTCTTTATCTAGTGTCATATTCCTTCCAGTGACATACAGGAGATTAACAATGATGCTTAAATGCTGTTTTTCACTTCTGGCAATGGCCAGAATCATGCCATGACTTAGGAGTCAAAATTAATAAATACATCGACTAAAATGTTGGACTGAGATTTCCAACCCAATCTAGTGTCCTTAGGCACTGATCTTCGGTTACAATTAATGGAAATTAATATAATTATATATCCTGGTATATTCAGCATTTCAGTGCCTTGTAGGAGAAGGAATAATTTTCACCCCCTCACAAGACATCAGTTTATGCAATAAATTCTGGAAGTGGAGTAAATTCTCCCTTAGTTCCTATGGTGGTGATGGTGATGTGGGTCAGGGCCTGGCAATGCCTTTTCTTTTTCCTGATGTTAACTGTAGCTGTAATAAAATACATCTCTTTGGGGGGTGGATCTTAGGATGGGACAGAACCAGGCTGATATACAACCCTAACTAGGGAGTGACCCTCTGCACTACATAATATTTGTGGAATGATAATTCACGTGGGGTGGGGGTGGAAGATGTTGTCCCTGAACTCTGAGTGTAGAAACAATCTGGCATGTTTGATCCGAGCTAGTAAGACTCCTTCACCACTCCCCACCCTATTGGGGGACACTGAGCCTGATCCCCAGCTGATATAATTCAAGGTATCTCCATTTGTGTTAGGGGGCAGTTCCCCACCTGAGGACCTGTACAGGACATGGATCTCAGCCTCCATCTCTGTGAAATGGTGCTATGAACGCTGACTGGCACTGCTGAGGGAAGGTGAGGCTAAAACTGCTAATATTCACCTGAAGAAGAGCTCTGTGTTGCTCAAAAGTTGGTCCAATAAAAGATATTATCTCACCCACCTTGTCCCTTTACTATTCACAAAACACATTCTTGCCTCTGTTTGGCAGTGGTATAGAAATACAGTCAGGAAGATGGTGCTCACCTGTAACCAGAGCACAGCCCAAGCTTGAAGCAATGAACTCTTATTTCTCAGGGTTCGGCCGCCAGGATTCAGGATCCTCAGATGAGGTTCTTGTCTCTCCTCTTTCTGCAGAAACTGGGTTTTCTCAGTGAAGAGCCCTGCAGTTAGCTGAAGGGATGAGCAGGTGCATTTGATCTACATTTGAGCAATGAGCTTCCCCTTGGATTTACAAAGTGCAAATGCTGCCTCATATTTGTATTCAGTCTTCACGGTTTTTAGTACAGTCACACTTCAACCTTTCTTGATTTTTTTGTCTCCAAAGCTTTATAGCTAACAATGCCCACTGGGACATGTATAATGTGACTTGTATAATTGTATCTTTTACTAAGTCTAATGATTCCATGTGGAATATATTTTAGATCATGAACAAACACCAGCTTCCATTCTTGGGAGACGCTTGTTATAATCTACTTGCCCTACCCGGTTATTAATATTCAATATATGCTGCCACCTCGTGGCCCCTTTTCTAGTATTATTCTATTGGCTACAAAAATCTATTGGTCACTAGTCTGTATTTCTAACACCCCCTTCAGTTCCTCTGCTCTGCTGCCATCTAGTGTTGATTTCCCAGCATGGCAGCCTGTTTCTTTGCTGTCCTCTAGTGGATTCTTCTTGTTGTCATAGCTGCATCTTTCCAGTGCTTGACTCATGTCACCTGCTGGCCATTATTTAGTACAACAGCCCATTTCTCACTCCACAACATCTGCTACTATCCACAGTTCATTACATATTGCAGATGTCCTTTTCTCTTCGGGACCCATTTCCCACCATTTATACACCGTTATTCAACTTCACCTTCCTTTCCACGTCCCTCAGGTGGTCATTTGGCAACATAACATCTTCTTTCTTGCCCTTCCACTTTGGCTGCTATCCACTGGACAACACCACTACATCTTTCCATTCCTCTGCCCCCTAATGACCCTAGAGAGCTTAATCACCCCTTTCCTCATTTCTTACCTACTGCTACGTGTGCGCTATTCCAAAAGAGAGCCACTGAGAACCAAATCATAGAACAGTCTGATTGCAACATTAGTGGCTGTAGAGAGCCTGAGACATAAGGCCTAAGGCCTGAACTGAAGTCAGGCCTGTCTACTATAAATGAAAGTCAGACTGTGAGCAGAAGTAGGATGTTACAAAACATGTCTGCTGGCAGGTTCACTCTCTGATATATAAACTTTCCCATTATTGGAAAAACAGAAGCAGCCCTAGGCACTTAGCAGTCACATAAACACATTCCAGAGGGATGATACCAGAACACCCAATACCAAGAATGGCAGAAGTACACTCCCCAAAGATAAGAGGAACATGCTGACTCCTTAAAGATAAGGTCAGGATGACAGTAAGAAGGATAGAGATGCTTTGATAAGGTATTGGGTGGTGACAAACACAGCAGGGGGCAGTCACTAACTATGTCAGAGGGACAATACGAAACTTGTGTGTATCAGTATATAAAAAAAGAGTAGCAGACGGGGTGTCTTTGTCCCGCCTAGGAGGGAAAAGAAAATACCCGCTGTTCACTGAGCCATATCCATTGTCACGGGCATACATATACTAGTCTAACTATAGATATTGATCCAGGCAACTAGGACCGTGCTTCGTCGGCAATAAACCTGGCCGAGTGCCTTCACTGCTGAACAGGAGTCTGGTGGTTTTATTAGGCAGTTCGACCAAAGTCTGCTGTACTGGCTACCTGGTCAGAGCCAGTGCAGCAAATGAGAGAACACACACATGCAGCCAAAACATCAAATGACAGCGGCTACAACAGCACCTTAAATAACAGCAGTGGCTCACAAATGTTTAGCAGGGGTTTCCCATCCATCCAATGCATTTCTGTTGATGTGGGGTCTGTTTCCAATGGAAATGCATAGATTGAACCTACCATGAAAGGACACCAGTGGCTGTCCAGGCAGAGCTTCTCACAGGTGTCTAAGGGAGTTAAGCATCCAACTTAAGGATTTGGGTGCCTAACTCCTTAGGTCCCTTGGAAAGTAATTTCTGCAGAGCTGAAGTCCTACCATTCTCAGTGGTGCCCATCTCCCCTGTCTCTGGCCAAGCCCTGACATGCTCCCTGTGACTGAGCCAGCACTGCCATTTTGACATCACAGGAGTTCTGTCCATTGGTATGCGGTAGCCGCATCCTCTCGCCATAGGTTGCCTCATGCCCCAAGGAGAGGGCGCTGCATATAGCAGAGCTGTCTAAGGCACCTGGGGCTTTAGACCCCGTGCCCTCAGAACTACCCCTCTCGGGATGGGCGCTTGTTGCAGTGAGTTTTGAGGACACTCACTGCAACAGTTCCCCTCCCTTTGAACTTCTCTGTGCAGCTGGCAGCAGCAGAGAAGCTTCTGCCTTGCAGGGGCACATGCAGAGTCCTTCACTAGTGACCGTTTGACAGATGCGACCCCAGGAATGGCCTCAGTTCTACATGTGCCCTGGCAACCCCCCTGCTGGGTTTGGACAGACCCAGTGGACCTGGTTTGTGAGTCTAGTTTTTTGTTTGCCCAACTTTCCGCCTCAAAGTGCCTGGTGAGCCTGGTGCTGTGGCTTTGCTGGAGCTGGTCAAAACTGGGCTTAGACTAGGTAAAAGCTATAAAGATGTTCGTGGTGAAGTGTCCATAGGTCATTGCTGGGGCCTGGCTGTTTGCATCCGGCCTGTGTGAGTGCAGTGAATGTGGTGGATTTGCAGAGGCATATGACAGCAATAAGCGCAATTTCAGGGGTGGCAGATTTCCCAGGCTTGCGACCCCATCTATGCTGCACCAGGAGTTAGTATTTTTATTGTCCAAACATTCATTTTGATCAGAAATGGCTTTTTTATGGAAATAAAAAATTGGTTAAAATTGTCTCCACTCCGCCTAGTTCCCAGTTAGAAAGTTTATGATGGGACCATGGTTATGGCCACCTCACTCCCTGGCTAAAAGGACAATACTGACCTGAACTCTGTTTGTATTCTCCATTGTGTCCTTAGGGGCATTAGAAACGACCTGTAGCTACAAGCATGATGAAGTCATCCTGTCACGGATCCACAGGTCTGGTGCTCTTGAACAGCTCTGGAAGAGTCCCTGGGAGAACCCCTTCAGGTTGTCAGCCCCCTTAGGGTCACACGCTCACCAGGGTAGGCCTCTTGGCTTCACCGCCTCCTGGAACCTAATGTAGCAGCCTTCAGCACCCCTACTCCTCACTGTGAGCTCCCCTCAGTGAGTCGACCGGAATTGGACACGTGGCGAAGATTTGCACACCCAAAATGGGCAATGAACCCCCGACTTCCTGACTCTGGAGTGACTTTCAGCCAGGCTTCTAAAAGCAGGAGGGTTTATGAGATGTCTGGAACACAGCATAGAAAGTCCTTCATTAACACAGAGAACGGAAAGTTACATCTAGGTCAATCTTAAAGCCCAGAGCTCTCTGACCTCTCTGTAGTCCCAATCCAGAAGCTTCTCCCTGCCTCCAGCAGCCCACACTTAAGAATCCCACCTGGCCACTCCCCAGTCCTTTGTCCACCAGCTTGTCACACCCAGCTGTCTTCCTGCTAAGGGTGGGCCATCCATGGTCATTTGTTGCTAGGCGGCAAATGTCTGGGCAATTGTAGTGGCCATTGTCTTCTGGGAGTCTCCATGGGCATGGGTACTCAGGCCCCAGGCAGCTAGTCGTCAGTCATACCTATGACTCTAAGTCTCTGCAAAGAGTAAGCAGTCCTTTCCCCCACCTAATTAAATATGTGCCCCAGAGGGGAAACTGAGGCACACACAATAGTCATATGAAACATTATGAAAAATTCCCACTCTATCTGAATTTGATTACAAGACTTTATTATCTAACATAGATTAACGATGAACAGGGGAAGTACACAGGGATTTACTTTCATGTTTAGTGGATTTTGTGCCTTACACAATGTTTGCTTTCTGCAGTTTTGGACACTGTACACCCTTCTCCCATAGGGTGAACTGGCAACACCATGGAGAAAAATACCATAATACAGTGTGTATCAATGCTGAACATGAGAGAGTGACAGAGCTGTCCACAACGGCAATTACATGGACACAGCGAGGGACCACAAAAACTGTCTTAGTAATGCTATGCTGATCATCTCCAATTCTTTTTCATTTTAGTGCTGAGATTTTTCAATGGGACTTTTCAACTTAATTTTAATGGGGGCTGATTGCTTAAGTCATCCACACAGCTTTGAAAACCTCAGGCTAAGTAATTATCTCAGAATCTCTGCATGTTTTTGTGAAAGCCACATTTACTGACTGCTTTGCACAAGGCTTCCTTTACCTCTCTGTTTCTCAGGCTGTAGATGAGGGGGTTTACCAGGGGAGTCAGGACTGTGTAGCAAAGAGAAAACACTTTTTTCAGGTCTCTGAGTGTTTCACGTTTCGGTAGCATGTAGACAATCATTATTGTGCCATAGAAAATTGTCACCACGATGAGGTGAGAGGAGCAGGTGGAAAATGCCTTCTGCCTCCCGGTGGTGGAAGGGATTCTCAGGATGGTGGCAATGACACACACATAGGATGTTAGGGTTAGTAGGAATGGAGGCAGAGTGAATACACAGGCTAGAATGAAATCTAGCAATATGATCAGGTGTGTGTCACTGCAGGAGAGTTTTATCAATGGGATGGAGTCACAATAGAAATGGTCAATTTCATTCGGGCCACAGAATGTTAATGGTGACATGAATAATATAAAGATGGCAGTAGCCAAAGAACCATTTAACCATGACCCAGCAGCCAACTGGAGGTAAAACCTGGTATTCATAAGAGTTGAATAGTGCAGGGGTTTACATATCGCTAAATACCGATCATAAGACATTGCTGCTAGGAGATAGCATTCTGTACATGCCAGAGAACCAAAGATAAAAAATTGTGTGAAACAGCCACTGACTGAGATGGTTTTGTCCCCAGTCAGGAAACTGGCCAGCATCCTAGGCAGGATGGTCGATGTGTAGCAGGTCTCCAAGCAGGACAAGTTGCCCAGGAAGAAGTACATGGGGGTGTGAAGGTGCTGATCAGTCACAACTAGTGCAATGATAAGGATGTTCCCGGCCATGGTTGTAATGTAGATCACTAGGAACATCAGGAAGAGAAGAATTTGAAGGTCAGGGAGATCCCCAAATCCCAGGAGGATGAATTCCGTGATGGCCGTTTGATTTCTCCTGACTCTGTCTGCCATGGGTTTAGTCTAGGAATAATAAAACTGCAACTGAATCAGAAGGACATAGAATTTAAAGTATCAGAGGGGTAGCCGTGTTAGTCTGGATCTGTAAAAGCAACAAAGAATCCTGTGGCACCTTATAGACTAACAGACGTTCTGCAGCATGAGCTTTCGTGGGTGAATACCCACTTCTTCAGATGCAAGCGGGATTCTTCACTTGCATCTGAAGAAGTGGGTATTCACCCACGAAAGCTCATGCTGCAGAACGTCTGTTAGTCTATAAGGTGCCACAGGATTCTTTATAGAATTTAAAGTTAATCTAGTCTTTTGAATTAATTCCATAAATATTCAGAAACTCCCCTTTCTCTCCTGGTTACAGGCTGAAATTTTAAGGCTAAATCTAGATTTCAGAGCAAAGTGCCAGGAGTCTCAGTCTGAGAACAGAACATTGGTATCCATGTAGACCAGCCTCTGCCATATCACAGCAATGACAACTATAACAGCCCATTTTTCTGGTAACCAAGTACTCATATGACAGATCAGACCCTTTCCTTATCTACTATCATATCCCATCTAGTGACAGACTGAAGTTTAACAATGATGCTTAAATGCAGCATCCACTTCTTGCAAGGGCCAGAATTATGTCATGTCTTAGGAGTCAAAATCAATGAATACATCAACTAAAATCTTGTTCTGAGATTTTTCAATGCAGTCTAGTGTCCTTAGGCATGGATCTTGTTAATTAATGGAATTTATGATTTAATGTAAATTAATATATCTTGATATATTGAGCATTTTCATGTCCAATTTTAAAAGGAATAATTATTTTCAACCCCTTCACAAAAGGTCAGTTTATGTCAGAAATTATGAAGTGAAATAAATTCTTAGCTTGTGTAATGAGAAGGAGAAGGACATGATGAAGGAATGGCAATCGCTGTTTTGGATAAGAATTCCCTGTGTTAACATTGCAGCAGTATTAAACTACCGTTTTGTCGGTGGGTGTTAGGAGGGTTGCAAATCTGCCTAGTTTTGCCCTTTACCTGTGCAGTGATTCATCACTCCTGAATAGTTGTGGGCTGATAATACAGGAACGAGAACGAGACTGGTGAAGAAAGATGCCCCTGAAGTCAGAGTGTAGAAACAATCTGGAATGTGCTACCCTGTGATCTGTGCTACCTTGTGATCCACCCGAAAGGGACTCAGTCCTGTGTTCCATAAGGATTAACATGTCTCATTGCAGAACCTCAATGTTATCTACACTCTAAAGGCCTTCTCAGGTCAGGGCGTGGGTAGGGGTGAGGTTTTCAGAGAAGAGTGGCAAGAATGATTGAGAAAGGAAAAACTACCATCTGAAGAGAGATTGCAAAGGTCAAGATTGTTACCTTTGAAAGGAGAGGGATAAAAGGGGACATGATAAATAATGAGCTTGAAAAGGCAGAATGTGGAACTTCTGTTTTCCCTGCCCCTTACTGCAAGAACAAGGGGGACATACAATGAAATTAAAAGGTGGGAAACTTAAAATCTATACAATGAAATACTTGTTCACACAGCATGTAGTTAAAGTGTGGCACTCACGGTGATGCTGGCAGACCAGGTACCAGCTTCTGCCAAGGTCTCCTTCTCCCAGGGGTCACAGCTGCAATCACCCTTGCTGTTGAGAGAAGCCTGTATTACCTTTTGAAACCTGAGACTGAGACTCACTCACAGGTCTGTTTTCTTGCTTTAATCTTGTAAATAACTCTCATTTCCTTTTCCTATTTAATAAATCTTCCTATAGTTCACTACAGCATTGGGTACAAGTGTCATCTTTGGTGTGAGACCCAAAGTGCAATTCACCTGAGGGAAGTCGTGAGTAACCTGAATAGTGCTGCGATTCTTGGCATAAGAGGCCGTGTACCACAGATACGGTCACCTGGGTGGCAGGAGAGACTGGTGCAGCCAAGGGGACTGTATGTGACTGGAAGGGCTGTTAAAGTGCCTGAGGAGTTTGCACTCGGTGCAGTTGGTTGGTGAAATCTAAGTTTAGAACTCACAACCAACGAGGGTTTGTGCTCTGGTTTGTAACTGTCTGCCCTGAGTATGGCACTCACCCTGTTGCATCCTCCTTGGGAGCATCACACTCACTGCTACAGGAAGTCATTGATATGAAGGACTTAACTAGATTCCAGAAGAGATTGAGCTCAATATCCAGATATAAATATCCAGAGTTATCAAAATTAATGGCAAAAACAGTTTTGGAATAAATATTAAACCTCATGTTTGGGGAGGTTAAGCCAATCTCTAACTATTGTAGTCCAACATGACACATGTTGCGGGAGATCATCCCAGAACTGTTACTGCGGTGTTCTGACACTTCCCTCTGAAACATCTAGTACTAGCCACTCTCAGAGAAAGATACTGGACAGGATGGCCCTTGGGTGTGATGTAATCTGACAGTTCCTATATTACTACGCTCTCCTAAAGTGATACAGAGAAACTAATTCCAATTAATTCAAGAAGCTACTCTTTTCATACTTCAGCCTCTGATAGGCTGTTACCTGAAAAAAGTTGACCTGGCATAGATAACTTTTTGTAACACTTTTTGGTGAAGATAATACAAAGAAATCATTTGAGGTGAAGTTCTCAAACTAGGGGTTCTGGACATTAATTCTAATAGGAGGTAAGGACGCCCAATTCCTAGGTGGCTTTGCAAATCTCAGTCTTAGACCTTCTGAAATATCTATATCTATATCTTCTTTATTCCCGTGGATTCTCTTGCAACCTGCCTGAATCAGATATAGTGAAACAGTTTTCTTATTTACTTTTAACTAAGACCATTTGTTCTTCAAATTCCTTCTTATGCTCCTAATTTTGTTCTTACACTTTACCCACCTTAAATGCCATTTGAATGTTCCTTTCTATCAGCTTTACTTAATTTTGATTTCCATTATTATCTTCCACGCTTCACCCTAGTTATCCTGAGCCAGATCCCCAGCTGGTATCAATCAGTCGTAGTTCTGTTGGAGTGATGGGCCAGATCCCGAGCTGAGGACCTTTCACAAGACATGTATCTCAATTTCCCCATTGTTAAATAGTGCTATTAACACCGACTGGCACTGCTGTGGGAAGGTGAGGCTAAAACTGCTAATATTCACAGAGAGAAGGTAAGTGAGATAATATCTTCTATTGGACCAACTTCTGCTTGTGAGAGAGACAAGCTTTCGAGTTGAGCTCTGTTTGGCTCGAAAGCTTGACTCTCTCACCAACAGAAGTTGGTCCCATAAAAGATATTATCTCACCCACCTCGTCTCTCTAATATTGTGGGACCAACACAGCTACAATAATACTGCATAAAATATTCACAAAGCACTTTCATGCCCCTGTTTGGAAAGTGGTATAGAAACACAGTCAGGAAGAGAGTGCTCACCTGTAAGCACAGGATGGCTCAAGCTTCAAGCAATGAGCTCTTATTTCTCAGGGACTGGCAGTTAGGACTCGGTTTCCAGTTAGGACTGAGGTTTTTGGGTCTCATCATTCAATAGAAACTAGATCTTCTCAGCAAAGACACCTGCATCTACCTGAATAGACGAGCAGCTGCTGTGATCTGTCTTAGAACATGCTCCTCCCACTCTATTTACAAAGTGCAGAGTCCTCATATTTGTATCCTTCTCCATGGAAGGCTGCATCTCCCTTGACTCCAGCTCTGAAGAGGCTGAGCCTGGAGAGTTAGCCCTGTGTTTTCTGTGCAGACAGTACAAACAACTGTCCTGATACAACCAACCTCCAACACCCAGAGGAATTGCCTTTCTGCTACCAGCTGTATGAGCTCATTGCTCTGCTTGGCTGAAATGTAACGTAGTGTCCCTGGAGTGTATGGCCATGCAGAGACTGACTCTCCTCGGCAATCTTTACTTATGTCAGTTGTCCCATTGCCTTTGTAGTAGAAGAAGAGAGCCTGAGACATGAGGCCTGGTATAAGGGGCCTGGTAGGAGATCTAAGGCCTGAAGTAAAGTAATCAGGCCCGGCTGATATAAAACAAAGTTAGGAAAATCAGACTGTGAGCAGAAGTCAGGCCCTGTTACAAAACATGCCTACTTGCAAGTTCACAGAACCTGGCAGGAACAGGGCTGGTGTTGGAAAAACAGAAACATTCCTAAGTAGTGCTAGGCACAGGACACTCATGTAAACTCATTCCAGAAGGGTAGTACCAGAACACCCCGATACCAAGTATGGTGTAAACACACTCCCTGAAGATAACAGGGACGCACTGACGCCTCCTAAAGATAAGGTCAGGATAACAGGGTGATGGATAGAGATGTTCTGATCGAACCAACAGGTACAAGGTAAAGTGGTAACAAGCCACCCAAGAGAGGTAATGACTGGGGAGCAGGAAGCCTGAGACTGGGTGGCCTCACTGGACCATAGCTGAGGAACACATGTGTATTTGTCCTGACCTTGACCAATCATTGCACATTCGATGCTGTTTCAAAAAAGCAAATGCAATTTTAGGTTGTATGAACAGAGGCATAACACGCAAGTCTCGGGAGGTGATAGCACCTCTGCTCGGCTCTGGTTAGCCTGAGCCGAAGACACTGTCCAATTTTGGTCATCAATGTATAGAAAGGATGTAGAGAAACTGGAAAGGATCCAGAGATGAACAACAAAGATGATCAAAGGGATAGAATGCAAGTCATGTGAGCAAAAGGCTGAAGGAACTGGGTATGTTTAGTTTGGAAAAGAGCAGATTAATGTGGGACATGGTAGCAATATTCAAACACTTGAAAGGCTGCCATAAAAAATGAGAAAAGTTGGTCTCTCTTGCCACAGTAGGCAGGACAAGAGGGAATGGGTTCAAACTGCAGCATAGCAGATTTAGATTAAATCTCAGGAATTTCTTTCACTGGAAGTTTTCAAAAGGTGGCTGGTCTTGGATGGCTGAGACTCAACAAATCCTGCATCTTGGCAGGGGGTTAGACTACATGAGCCTTGCAGTCCCTTCTAACCCAAGGCTTCTATGCTGCCACCTATTGGCCATTTTACAGTATAACTTTCCCATTAGTTTCTCGGCTACTGAAATCTACTGGTCAGTATTTCTGACCTTCACCCCTTTCCTTTCCTCTACTCTGCTGCCATCTAATGTCAATTTCCCATCGTGTCAGCCTGTTACTATACTCTCCTCTAGTGGATTCTTCTTACTATAGCTGATTCTTTCCCATTTTTGACTCTCATGTCACCTGTTGGACATTATTTAATATAACAGCCCATTTCTCAATCCACAACATCTCCTACTGTCCTCCCTTCATTACAAAGCACAAAGTTCCTTTTCTCTTCAATGCTCTTTGCTCACCACTTACACAGTGTTATACAGCTTCACCTCCCTTTCCACTTCCCACTGTTGGTCATTTGGCAACATAAGTTCTGCTTTCTTGTGCTTCCATTTTGGCTGCTGTCCACTGGGCTGCACCTTTCCCATTCCTCCTCCCTCTAGTGGTCCCACGCAGCATAAATGCATCTTTCCTCATTTCTTACCTATTGCTAGGTGTGCCCAGTTCAAAATTTTAACCATTGGGAACCAAATCACACAACAGCATGTTTGCAACAATAGTGGCCACAACTACATATACAACATTAGCGTGTCTCAAACGTTTATCGGGGTTTACCATTAATTCAGTGCATTTCTATTGCTAGGGAGTCTGTTTCCAGTGGAAATACATAGACTGAAGCTACAATGACAGCAGCCCAGTGGTTCTCCAGGCTGAGATTCTAGGAGGTGTCTAAGCGAGATAGGCACCCAAATCCTTTTGCAGTGGGAGATGGATGCTTAACTCTGTTAGGTCACTTGGAATATCCTTTCTGCAGTGCTGAAGTCATACAGTTCTCATTGGTTCCCAGCTCCCCTGCCTCTGGCTAAGTCCTGACATGCTCTCAGTGGCTGAGCCAGCACTGGTGTGTTTGGCACCACAGGAGTTCTGCTCGTTGTTAGGTGGTAGCCACTTTCTCTCACCATAGGCTGTGTCATGGCCCTAGGAGAGGGACTTGCATGCAGCAAAGCTGTCCAAGACAGCTTGGGGAGGCTGGACACCGTGTCCTGAGAACTAGCCCTCTTGGGGCATGTACTCATTGCTGTGAGTTTTGGGGACACTCATTGTAACAGGTCCCCTCCCTTTGAACTGCTCTGTGCAATTGGTGGCAGCAGAGCAGCTCGTGCCCTTGAGGGCCTCATGCAGAGCCCCTCGTCAGTGACCATTTGACAGACCCGATCCCAGAAATGGCCTCAGTTCTACCTGTGCTCTGGCTAACCCGTTGCTGGGTCTGGACAGTCCCAGTGCCCCTGGCTTGTGAGTCTACCTCTTTGTTTGCCCAACCTCCCCGCCTCCAAGGGCCCTGTGAGCCTGGCGCTGTTGCTTTGCTGGAGCTGGTCACAGCCAGGTTTCAGTCAGATAAGCACTATTGAGCTGTTCCTGGTGAAGTATCCAGAGGTTACTGCTGGGGCCTGGCTGTTTGCATCTGGCCGGTGTCAGTGTAATGAAAGTGGTTGGTTTGCAGGGGGTTATGGTCAGGATGGAATTAGGCACAATTTCAGAGGTGGCAGATTTCCTAAGCTTATGACCCCACAAAGGCTTCACCAAGAGTCTGGACAACAAAAATACCAACATTTATTTTGATAATAATGGCTTTTTTACAGATATATAAAAATGGTTAAAATTGTCTCCGCTGCTCCTGGTGCCCAGTTGAAAACTTTATGATGGGAACATGGTTTTGGCCACCTCCCTCCCTCGTCCTTCCACTTAGTTGGATAATGGGAGTTTTCAACTTAATTTTAATGGGACTATGCAACGGGACCACGGGTGTACAACCTGGAGCTGTGGGACCCCCTTATCTCTCCAGCCTGGGCTGTCTGTCGTGATGCTTTAATAGAGAGAAGCAGAATCCCCCGCCCTCCCCAGTTGCTGTTATCACACAGTCACCAGCATACAGAGACACACTCAACTGAGTTGCATGAATGCTCTCCAAGCTACTCATGAACTATACAGAGGGAGACACCACCAAATCCCCCCAGCCTCACACCCCAGAAATGTACCATCTTACACTGCTCAAGACCTTCTCTTGAACAATGCAAGCTCATTAATTAGTTCACCACTTCATCAAAGGATAGTGGGCACCAGCCTTTATAATCTGAGCAGATTCCCCAAGAATTTTAGACAAACTCACTGGTTAACGTTAAACATTAAAATAAGTTTATTAACTACAGAAAGATAGATTTTAAGTGATTATAAGTGTTAGGTAACTGTCTCTGACCCTTATGCCTAAGAAATAAAAAGGAAATACACATTCTAAATCCTAAACTTTATCAGACTCAGTAAGATTTGATTCAAACAGCTTTTCTCACCACACTGAATGTCACAGGCAGGTTACAGTTCTTAATACACAGGCTGAGTTCCCCTCCTAGCCTGGGTCCAACCTCCGCAGTTCAAAGTCTTTGTCTTCCCAGTTTTGTGTTGCCTCCAGAATATGTGGGGGAGGAGAGAGGTGGTCTCATGATGCCACTGGCCCTTATTTTATACTCTCAATTCATGTCCCTGGAAAAATACTGGCACAAACATGTCCTGGTGGGCCTTGCTGAGACACAGAGTTCAGAAATTCCCATTATGCAGTGCTTGCGCAACTGTCTTTTACAGAATTATGAATCTCTTGTTTGCAATTCCCTTGCTGGTAAATGGCTGGTGATGGCCATTTAATGAACACCCGAGTGTGGGTCAGCTCCTATGTTGTCACTGGAGAACTAACAGTGGGCGACTCCAGACTCCCAACATAATTCAATAACAACCATATAACAAAAGCTCATAACATTTTATACAATGATGATATACCTGTTTTGACAGAGGAATGTGTTTCAGCAGATTATGACCTTTCATATGATACCTTACAAGGCATGCTTTTTATGAAATATCACAATATACAAAAGATGAATATAGGGGTTACAGGGTGCTACTTTGAGGTACAGTGCATCACAGGCTCCTTGCTTCAATCACCCAGGCAGCTTTCAAAACTAAGTCTAAATTATTATCTTATAGTCTCTGCATATTTTTGTGAAAGCCACATTTACTGACTGCTTTGCTCAAGGCTTCCTTGACCTCTCTGTTTCTCAGGCTGTAGATGAGGGGGTTTACCAGGGGAGTTAGGACGGTGAAGCAAAGAGAGAGCACTTTCTTCAGATCTCTGAGTGTATCATGTTTCGGCAGCATGTAGAAAATCATTATGGTGCCATAGAAAATTGTCACCACAGTGAGGTGAGAGGAGCAGGTGGAAAAGGCCTTTTGTCTCCCGGTAATGGAAGGGATTCTTAGGATGGTGGCACTGATACACACGTAGGACATCATGGTTAGTAGGAATGGAGGCAGGGTAAATACGGAGACGAATATGAGATTCACCAATATGCTCAGGTGTGTGTCACTGCAGGACAGTTCCATCAGTAGGATGGGATCACAATAGAAATGGTTAATTTCATTTGGGCCACAGAAAATTAACTGTGATATAAATAATATAAAGATGGTAGTGGCCAAGCTACCATTTAACCATGACCCAGCAGCCAACTGGAGGCAAAACCTGTTATTCATAAGAGTTGAATAGTGCAGGGGTTTACATATTGCTAAATACCGATCATAAGACATTGCTGCTAGGAGACAGCATTCCGTACCTGCTAGAGCGCAAAAGAAATACAGTTGTGAGAGGCAGCCACTGACTGAGATGGATTTGTCCCCAGTCAGGAGACTGACCAGCATCCTGGGCAGGATAGTTGATGTGTAGCAGGTCTCCAAGCAGGACAAGTTCCCTAGGAAGTAGTACATGGGGGTGTGAAGATGCTTATCAGCCACAACTAGTGCAGTGATGAGCATGTTCCCAGCCACGGTTGCCATGTAGATCACTAGGAACATTAGAAAGAGAAGAATTTGCAGGACAGGGAGATCCCCGAATCCCAGGAGGATAAATTCTGTGACTGCCGTTTGGTTTCTCTGGATTATGTCTGCCATGGGTTAAGTCTAGGAATAATAAAGCAAACTGTGCAATTGAATTGGAAGAACAGAGCTGAAAGGTAATCAAATGTCATGAATTAATTCCATAAATATTCAGAAACTCCCTCCATTTCCTGGCTACCAGCTGAAATTTTAAGGCTAAATGTAGACTTCAGTCAAAGTGCATGTAGTCTCAGTTCGAGAACAGATCTTTTGTATCCATGTAGACCACCCTCTGCCATATCACAGCACTGACTAGTACAACAGTCCATTTCTCTGGTAGCCAAGTACTGATATGCAGGACAGACTCTTTATCTACTGTTGTATCCCATCTAGTGACATAGAGAACTTTAACAACGATGCTTAAATGCTGTATTTCACATCTGGCAATTGCCAGAATCATGCCATGACTTTGGAGTCAAAATCAATAAATACATCAACTAAAATGTTGAACCAATCTTCTCTTAGAATTAATGGAAATTAATCTCACAGTGTTTCTTGGTATATTTAGCATTTCAGTGTCCTGTAGGAGAAAGAATAATTTCTCCGCCCTCCTCACAAGAGATCAAGTTATGCCATAGATTCATGTAGTGGAGTAAATTTTCCCTTAGTTCCCGAGGAGGTGATGGTGACGTGCTCAGGGACTGGCAATGCCTTTTCTGATTCCCGACATTGACTACATAGCAGTAAAAAAATACAGCTCTTAAGAGGATGGCATTTAGGAAGAAGTAAAACCAGGCTGATGTGCAACCCTAAGTGGGGAGTGACCCTCTGCACTCCATATGATTGTGGGATGTTAATAGAGAAAAGCACTGGTGTGTGTGTCTGTGTCTGTGTCTGTGTCTGTTTAAGATGTTGTCTCTGAACTTAGTGTCTAGAAACACTCTGGCCTGTGTGAGCTTGGGTAGTAAGACGCTAGCACCACTCCGCACCCCATGTGGGGCACACTGAGTCAGATCCCCAGCTGGTGTAAATCAAGGTATCTTCATTTCTGTCAGTGGAGCAGATCCCCAACTGAGGACCTGTCACAAGACATGCATCTAATGCTCCATCTCTGTGAAATGATGCTAAGAATCCTGACTGGCCCTGCTGTGGGAAGGTGAGGATAAAACTACTTATATTCATTGGAAGAAGAGCTCTGTGTAGCTGAAAATCTTCTCTTGTTCACCAACAGAAGCTGGTCCAATAAAAGATATTACCTCACCTACCTCATCCCTCTAATATTCACAAAGCACATTCATGCCTCTGTCTGGTGGTGATATAGAAATAGAGTCAGAAAGATGGTGCTCACCTGTAACCACAGCACAGCCCAAGCTTGAAGCAATGAGCTCCTATTTCTCAGGGTTCAGCCGCCAGGATTCAGGATCCTCAGCTGAGTTTCTTGTCTCTCGTCTTTCTGCAGAAACTGGATTTTCTCAGTGAAAATACCTCCAGTTACTGAAGGGATGAGCAGGTGCATTTGATCTACCTTTGGAAAATGAGCTTCCCCTTTGATTTAAAAAGTGTAAATGCCGCCTCATATTTATATTCAGTCTTCAAACTTTTCTATAAGGTCCTGTTTCAACCTTTCTCCCACTTGGTTCATTTTGTGTCTCCAAAGCTTTGTAGCTAACAATGCCCAATGGGACTTGTACAGTGTGCCTTGTATAATTGCATCTTTTTCGAAGTCTAATAATCCATTGCGGAAAATATTTGAGATTGTGATTAAACAGCATCTTACATTTTTGGGAGATGCCTGTCCAAGATGATGGCCTCTTATAATGTCCTTGCACCACCCCATTATTAATATTAAATATATGCTGCCATCTAGTGGGCATTTCTGAAAATAGCTGCCCACATATCACCCTTACAACATGCTGCCACTGAATGGCCATTTAACATTCTGCCCCACCAACCCCACACACATGATACAGTTCTGTGATGATTTGGAAGCTACTTTCGCTGTCTCCGACTCTAGGAATATTTTCATTACACCCCTGAACAGTGCACTGACCCACAGGAACTCTCCTACCAACACTACAAGAAGAATACTGCGTGGACTCCTCCTGATGGTCGTAATGAGAAACTGGCCTTCTACACAGAGTGCTTCTGCAGATGTGCACAGGCTGAAATTGTGAACAAATAGCATCACTTACCGCATAACCTCAGCCGTACAGAATGCAAGGCCATCCACAGCCTCAGAAACAACTCTGACATTATAATCAAAGGGGCTGAGGAAGGAGGTGCTGTAGTCACCATGAACAGGTTGGATCATGAACAGGAGGCTGCCAGGCAACTCTCCAACACTACATTCTACAGGACACTATGCTCCATTCCCACTGAGGAGTATCAAAGAAACGGCACCATCTGCTCAACAAACTCCCTGCTACAGCGTGGGAACAAATCTACACAGACACACCCCTAGAGCCCCAACCAGGAGTATTCTATCTGCTACCCAAGATCCATAAACCTGGAAACCCTGGACACCCCATCATCTCAGGCATTGGCCCTCTTACAGCAGGATTATCTCACTATTTGGACTCTTTCCTCAGACCCTACGCTACCAGCACTCCTAGCTATCTTTGAGACACCACCGACTTCCTGAGAAAACTACAATGCATTGGTGATCTTCTGAAAACATCATCCCGCCCACCATGGATGTAGAAGTTCTTCATACCAATATTCATCATAAGGATGGACTACAAGCTGTCAGGAACAGTATCCCTGATGTGCCCATGACACACCTGGTAGCTGAGCTTCATAACTTTGTCCTCACCCACAATCATTTCAGATTTGGGGACAACTTATACCTTTAAGTCAGCGGCACTGCTATGGGTACCCGCATGGCCCCACAGTATGCCAATATTTTTATGGCTGACTTAGAACAACGCTTCCTCAGCTTTCGTCTCCTAGCGCCCCATCTCTACTTGTGCTACATTGATGACATCTTCATCATATGGACCCACGGGAAGGAGGCCCTTGAAGAATTCCACCTGGATTTCAACAATTTCCACGGCACCATCAACCTTAGCCTGGACTAGTCCACACAAGAGATCCACTTCCTGGACACTACTGTACAAATAAGTGATAGTCACATAAACACCACCCTATACTGGAAACCTACTTGCTGCAATACTTACCTAAATGCCTCCAGCTTCCATCCAGGACACATTACATGATCCATTGTCTACAGCCAAGCCCTAAGAGACAACCAAATTTGCGCCAATCCCTCAAACAGAGACAAACACCTACTCAATCTTAAAACTACAATACTCACCTGGGGAAGTGAGGAAAGAAATTGTCAGAGTGAGATGGGTACCCAGAAGTCACCTACTACAAGACAGGCTCAACAAGGAAAATAATAGAACACCACTGGCCATCACGTACAGCCCCATCTAAAACCTCTCCAGCACATCATCAACCATCTACAACCTATCCTGGAAACCAGATCCCTCACTCTCACAAACCTTGGGAGGCAGGCCAGTCCTCGCTTACAGACAGCCCCCCAACCTGAAGCAAATACTCACTAGCAACTACACACCACACCACAGAAACACCAACCCAGGAACCAATCCCTGTAGCAAACCTTGTTGCCTACTCTGTCTCCATATCTACTCTAGTGACATCTTCTTAGGATGCAATCACATGATGAGCCACACCATCAGGGGCTCATTCACCTGCACATTTACTAATGTAATATATGCCATTACATGCCAGCAATGCCCCTCTGCCATGTACATTGGCCAAACAGCTCAGTCTCTAGATAAAAGAATAAATGGACAGAGATCAGACATCAGGAATGGTAACATACAAAAACCAGTAGGAGAACACTTCAGTCTCCCTGGATATTAAATAAGAAATTTAAAAGTAGCCATCCTGCAACAAAAAACTTCAAAAACAGACTTCAAAGAGAAATTGCAGAGCTACAAATCATTTGAAAACTTAACACCATTAATTTGGGCTTGAACAGGGTCTAGGAGTGGCTGGCTCACTACAAAATCAATTTCCCCTCTCCGGGTATTGACACTTCCTCATCAATTATTGGGATTGGATCACATCCATCCTGATTGAATTGGCCTTGTCAACACTGGTTCTCCGCTTGTAAGGTAACTCCCTTCTCTTCATGTGCCAGTATATTCATGCTTGTATCTATACATTTCACTCCATGCATCTGAAGAAGTGGTTTTTTACCCACAAAAGCTTATATCCAAATAAATCTGTTAGTTTTTAAGGTGGCACTGGATTACTTGTTGTTTTTGTGGAAACAGACTAACACAGATACCCCTCTGACATATAACAGTATAACTTTCCCATTATTGTGTTGGCTACTGAAATCTGTTGGTCATTAGTCAATATTTCTGACACCCCCAGCCATTCCTTCTACTCTGCTGCCATCTAGTGGTCATTTCCCAGCATGACCGTGTAACGATGCCGGTTTTAGCGGGACACAACTGAGGGTATGGCTACACTTACAAATCTGCAGCGCTGGTAGTTGCAGCACTGGTCGTTCAGCTGTGCAGGGCCAGCGCTGGTGTGTGGCCACATTTGCAGCATTTGCAGCGCTGTTGGGAGTGATGAATTATGGGCAGCTATCCCAGCATTCAAGTGGCAGCAACGTGCTTTTCAAAAGAGGGAGGTGTGGGGCAGTGTGACAGGGACCGGGGGGGAGAGAGAGAGTGGATTTTTGGAACCGACACTGTGCAAAATCATAAAATTTTCCCACCCCCTTACTGTTAACTGCAAACAGCCTGCATCCAACATACTCCCTTTCCCCCCTCTGCCCCCTCCCCCTGTTCCTCTCAAGCAAAGCAAACACTCAACCCCTGTGAATGAGACAGGCAGGGGGTTATCTCATTTCATTGTTGACAGTAGTTACAGATTGATGACAGCAAACAGGAGCTGTGTTTGAAGCAGCTCCCGGTGCACGGAGCCCGGAGCTCCGAGTTGACAACAAAACCCAACCCCTTATTCTTTAACTGCAAAAGCCTGCAGACCAGATAAGCAGCTGCCGACTCCCTTTCTCGCTGCTGGTCAAGCAAAAAGCAAACACTCAACCCCTGTGAATCACCCAGGGAGGAGGATACAGATTGATCACAGCAAACAGGAGCTGTGTTTGTTTAGATAAGCAGCTCCGGTAGAGCAGCTCCGGTAGCAACGGGAGTTTACAACAAAACAAAGAGAGGCTGCATAACAAAACAAAGGGAGTAATTTAGTTAAAAGCATTCTGGGATACATCCTTATACCCTGGAGGCCAATAACAGCACTGGTGTGTGGCCACACTTGATGACCAGCGCTGCAGCACCAGCGCTGCAATCCTTATTCCCCATGCTGAGCCAGGCGTACGGCCAGCGCTGCAGCCAGGGAGTTGCAGCGCTGGATGTGCCCTGCAGGTGTGGACACTTACTAATTGCAGCGCTGGAAAGCCTCCACCAGCGCTGCAACTCCCAAGTGTAGCCATACCCTGAGAGTGCCAATTCAGGACAAATTGCTTAAAGCAGGGTAGTTACAGCCCAAGGATATGGCTACACTTGCAACTTCAAAGCGCTCAGCACTTTGAAGTGCGAGTGTGATAACGGCGCCAGTGCTGGGAGAGAACTCTCCCAGCGCTGAAGGTACTCCACCTCCCCGTGGGGATTATTCTTTTTTCACACCCCTGAGCGAGAAAGTTGCAGCGCTGTAAAGCGCCTGTGTAGCCAAGGCCCAAGGCTGGGGTGTTTCCACCTCTAAGGCAAACCAAAACAGCCAAACAAGATCAAGTCTCTGGAGTACATTCCCATATGGGATGGGTCACTCAGTCCTTTGTTCAAAGCCTCTGTTTGTAGCAAAGTCTCTCCAGAGGTAAGAAGCAGGATTGAAGACCAGATGGAGATGAGGCATCAGCCTTTTATCGTCTTTTCCACATGTAAGAATACCTCTTTGTTCTTACTTTGGAAAATTACAGCAAAATGGAGTCTGGAATCACATGGGCAAGTTCCTGCATACTTTGCTGAGTTACAAGGCGTAGCTGCCTTCTCTCAATGGGTCAGTTGTGTAGCTGATGGTCCTTAATGGGCCATCAAGCAGGCTAGGCAGAGCTAACACCAACTAGTCTGGGATGTTTCCCAGAAGCACAGCACACATTTGAAAAACAGACAGTATAGAACCAATATTCATAACTTCAACTACAAAATTGACACACACATATAGACAGCATCATCATAACCAGCAAACCATAACCTTGTCTTAGACATCTCATTTGACCCTCTTTATACAAGATTTGGTGCCACTACAGGACCTTGGTTGCAACCATGTTCTATATGGTCCCAGTTCAAATCAATAACATGGCAGACAGCCTGGATTATTAGTGGATTAATGGATTATTCTATTGCTGCCTCTTTCCAGTTCTTGACTCATGTCACCTGCTGGCCATTATTTAGAAAACTGCCCACTTCTGACTCTGCAACATCTGCTACTATCCATAGTTCATTACATACATAAAGGTCCTTATTTCTTCTGGGTCCTTTCCTCACCAATTATAGAGCATTATACAGATTCACCTCCCTTTTCTCTTCCCTCGGATGGTCATTTGGCAACATAATTTCTCCTGTCTTGCCCTTCCACTTTGGCTGCTATTGGTTGCCTATTGGTCAGAAGGGCTGCAACTTTCCCATTCCTCTGCTCTCTAGTGATCCTAGGGAGCATAATCTCACCTCTTCTCATTTCTTACCTACTGCTAGGTGTGCGCTGTTCCAAATTAGAGCCACTAAGAACCAAATCGTACAACAGCATGTTTGCAACATTAGTGGCTACAACAGCACCTACAACAACAGCAGCAGCTCTCAAAGGTTCAGCAGGGGTGTCCCATCAATATAGGGAATTTCTGTTTCCAATGGAAATGCATAGATTGAACCTACTGAAATAGAATCCCAGCAGCTCTTCAGGCTGAGATTCTCAGAGGAGTCTAAGGGTGTTAAATGCCCAAATCCCATTTCACAGGGATTTGGGTGCATAACTCCATTAGGGCCCTTGGAAAATCCTTCCCGCAGTGCTGAAGTCCTTCTGTTCTCACCGGTGTCCACCTCCCCTGCCTCTGGCCAAGCCCTGACATGCTCCCAGAGATTAAGCCAGCACTACCATTTGGGCATCACAGGAATTCTGCCCGTTGGTAGCCACTTCATCTCACCATAGGTTGCCTCATGCCCCAAGGGGAGGGACCTGAGTGCAGCAGAGCTGACTAAGGCACATAGGACTGGCTAGGCATCATGCGCTGAGAACTAGCCCTCTCGGGACAGGTGCTTGTTGCAGTCAGATTTGGGGATGCTCATTGCAACAGTTCCCCTCCCTTTGAACTGCTCTGTGCTGTTGGCAGCAAAAGGGCAGCTTCTACCCTGCAGGGCCACATGCCAAGTCCCTCCTCAGTGACTGTTTGACAAACCCGACCCTAGGAATGGCCTCAGTTCTACGTGTGCCCTGGCAAATCCGCTGCTGGATCTGGGCAGTCCCTGTGCCCCTGGCTTGTGAGTCTACCTCTCTCTTTGCCCAACATCCCAGCCTCCAAGGGCCCCGTGAGCCTGGTGCTGGTGCTTTGCTGGAGCTGGTCACAGCCAGGTTTAGCCCAGATAATTGCTATGAAGCTGTTTCTGGTGAAGTGTCCAGAGGTCACTGCTGAGGCCTGGCTATTTGCATCCGGCCTGTGTGAGCACAGTGAAGGTGGCTGGTTTGCAGAGGGGTATGATGACAATAAGCACAATTTCAGGGGTGGCAGATTTCCCAGGCTTACGTCCCCATCTATGTTGCACCAGGAGTTAGTATTTTTATTGTCCAACCATTAATTTTGATCAAAGATTGCTTTTTATGGAAATAAAAAAAATGGTTAAAATTGTCATCACTCTGCCTGGTGCCCAGTTAAAAACTCCATGATGGAAGGTGGTTATGGCCACTCTCCTCCCTGGTCCTTCCAGTTAGATGGACAACAATGTCCTGAGCTCCTGCTGGATCCTCTGTTTCATATTTAGGGGAATAAAAAATGATCTGCAGAAACAAACATGATGTCACCCATTGTGTTTTGTTTGTATTTGACAGTCTGAATTTGATGACAAGACTTTATTATCTAACATAGCAAAACAATGAACAGGGGATATACACAGGGATTTACTTGGATAATTAGCAGGTTTAGTGCCTTACACAATGTCAGCTCTGTGCATTTTCAGACACTGTACAAGTTCATCCTATAGGGTGAACATTTAGCCAGCACGATGGAGAAAAATATAATCATACTGTGTGTCTCAGTGCTGAACATGAGAGAGTGACAGCTGTCCGCAACCTCACTTTGCTATATGTTGTGTAACATGGAGGCAGAACTGGACTACAAAGACTGTCTCAGTAACTCCATACAGATCATCTCCATTTTTTTCATATTAGCGCTGAGATTTCCAATGGGAGTTTTCAATTTAATTTCAATGGGAGCTGATAGACTGAAGTTTTCAAGCTGCCTGGGTGATTTAGACAAAGTCTCAGCATGTTTTTGTGAAAGCCACATATTTACTGACTGCTTTGCTCAAGGCATCCTTAACCTCTCTGTTTTTCAGGCTGTAGATGAGGGGATTTAACAGGGGAGTCATGACTGTGTAGGAAAGAGAGAGCACTTTGTTCAGGAAGCTTAATGTATTGTGTTTTGGAAGCACATAGACAATCATTAGGGTTCCATAGTAAATTGTCACCACAATGAGATGGGAGGAGCAGGTGGAAAAGGCCTTTTGTCTCCCAGTGGTGGAAGGGATACTCAGGATGCTGGCAATGATACACACATAGGATGTCAGGGTTAGTAGGAATGGAGGCAGGGTGAATATACAGGATAGGCTGAAATGGAAGAATACTAACCAGTTTGTGTCACTGCAGGAGAGCTCCATAAAAGGGAGGGCATCACAATAGAAATGGTCAATTTCATTTGGGCCACAGAAAGTTAACTGTGATAGGAATAAGACAAAGACGACAGTAACCAAACAACCATTTAACCATGACCCAGCAGCCAACTGGAGGCAAAACCTGGTATTCATAAGAGTTGAATAGTGCAGGGGTTTACATATTGCTAAATACCGATCATAAGACATCGCTGCTAGGAGATAGCATTCTGTACATGCCAGAGAACCAAAGATAAAAAATTGTGTGAAGCAGCCACTGAATGAGATGGTTTTGTCCCCAGTCATGAAACTGGCCAGCATCCTGGGCAGGATGGTTGAGGTGTAGCAGGTCTCCAAGCAGGACAAGTTGCCCAGGAAGAAGTACATGGGGGTGTGAAGCTGCTGATCAGTCACAACGAGCACCACGGTGAGGGTGTTCCCAGCAACGGTTGCCATGTAGATCACTAGGAACATCAGGAAGAGAAGAATTTTCAGTTCAGGGAGATCCCCAAATCCTAGGAGGATGAATTCTGTGACAGCTGTTTGATTTCTCCAGTCTCTGTCTGCCATGTGTTTAGTCTAGGAACAATAAAACAAACTGTGCAATTGAAATGGACACACATAGTTAAAAGTTTGTGATTTAATCAATAAATATTCAGAAACTACCCTTCCTCTCCTGGTTATGGGTTGAAATTTTAAGGCTAAATGTGTATCTCAAACTAAGTGCAAGGAGTCTCAGTCTGAGCCTAGAACATGGCTGTCCAGGTAGATCTCCCTCTATCATGTCAGAACAATGTCTAATATAATAGGCCATTTCTCTGGTAGATGAGTACTGATATGACAGATCAGACCATTTCTTTATCTGGTGTCATATTCCTTCTAGTGACATACAGGAGATTAACAATGATGCTTAAATGCTGTATTTCACTTCTGGCAATGGCCAGAATCATGCCATAACTTAGGAGTCAGAATTAATAAATACATCAATTAAAATGTTGGACTGAGATTTCCAGTGCAGCCTAGTGTTTGTATGCAGAGGTTTCCTGGTAGAATTAGTAGAAATTAATCTAACCATATATCCTGGTATATTCAACATTTCAGTGCCTTGTAGGAGAAGGAATAATTTTCATTTCAAGAGATCAGTTTTTGCCATACGTTCTGAAGTGGAGTAAATTCTCTCTTAGTTCCTCTGGTGGTGATGGTGACGTGGTGAGGGACTGGCAATGCCTTTTCTGATTCCCGACATTAACTACGTAGGAGTAATAAAATAAAGCTCTTTGGGAGGATGAATCTTAGTTGAGACAGAACCAGGCTGATGTGCAACCCTAACTGGGGAGTGACCCTCTGCACTACATAATATTTGTGGGATGATAATTCACTTGGGGATGGGGGTGGAAGATGTTGTCCCTGAAATAGGAGTCTAGAAACAATCTAGGATGTGTCATCCGGGCTAGTAAGACTCTGTCTCCACTCACCACTCCACTGAGGCACACACTGAGCCTGATCCCCAGGTGATATAAATCAAGGCAGCCCCATTTGTTTCAGTGGGGCAGTTCCCCAACTGTGGACCTGTCACAGAACATGGTTCTGAGGCGCCACCTCTGTGAAATGGTGCTATGAATGCTGACTGGCACTGCTGTGGGAAGGTGAGGCTAAAACAGCTAATATTCACCTGAAGAAGAACCCTGTGTCGCTCAAAAGCTTCTGGTTTCAGAGTAGCAGCCGTGTTAGTCTGTATCTGCAAAAAGAACAGGAGTACTTGTGGCACCTTAGAGACTAAAAAATTTATTTGAGCATAAGCTTTCGTGGGCTACAGCCCACTTCATCGGATGCATAGAATGGAACATACAGTAAGAAGACACATGTACATACAGAGAATATGAAATGGTGGAAGTTGTTATACCAACTCTAAGAGGCTAATTAGTTCATAGAATAGCACCTAGTCCAACCCCTTGCTCAAAGCAGGACTAATCCCCAAACAGGTTTTTGCCCCAGATCCCTAAATGGCCCCCTCAAGGATTGAACTCACAAACCTGGGTTTAGCAGATCAGTGCTCAAGCTATCCTTCCCTCCAAAAAAGATGAGCTATTAGCAGCAGGAGAAAAAAAAACTTTTGTAGTGATAATCAAGATGGCCCATTTAAGACAGTTGACAAGAAGGTGTGAGGATACTTATCATGGGGAAATAGATTCAATCTGTGTAATGACCCAGCCACTCCCAGCCCAAGTTAATGGTATCTAGTTTGCAAATGAATTCCATTTCAGCAGTTTCTCACTGGAGTCTGTTTTTGAAGCTTTCTGCTGCAAAATTGCTACCTTTAAGTCTGTTACTGAGTGAACAGAGAGGTTGAAGTGTTCTCCTACTGATGTTTTAATGTTGTGATTCCTGATGTCAGATTTGTGTCCATTTTTTCTTTTGTGTAGAGACTGTCTGGTTTGGTCAACGTACATGGCAGAGGGGCATTAACTCGGGGCTTGAATACAGACTGGGAGTGGCTGGTATCATCTTAATTAATTAGTTTCTAAATTGCTACTAGTACTTCTGTTCTTTTTTCAAAAGCTTCTGTCATTCACCAACAGGAGTTAGTGCAATATAAGATATTACCTCACCCAGCTTGTCCCTCTAATATTCACAAAGCACATTCATGCCCCTGTTTGATGGTGGTATAGAAATGCAGTCAGGCAGATAGTGCTCACCTGTAACCATAGCACAGCCCAAGCTTGAAGAGATGAGCTCTTATTTCTTAGATGTGGCTGTCAGGATTCAGGTTCGTCAGCTGAGGTTCTTGTCTCTCCTATTTCTTCTTCAAAAACTGGGTTTTCTCAGTGAAGAGACCTGGAGTTACCTGAAGGGACGAGCAGGTGCATTTGATCTACCTTTGGAAAATGAGATTCCCGTTGGATTTACAAAACGTAAATCCTCTTTCATATTTGTATTCGGTCTTCACGGTTTTTGGTACGGTCCCACTTCAACCTTTCTCCCATTTGGCTCATTCTGTGTCTCCAAAGCTTTGTAGCTAACAATGCCCTGTGGAACTTGTATAGTGTGACTTGTATAATTGTATCTTTTATTAAGTCTAATTATTCCATGTAGAAAATAATTGAGATCATGAACAAATACCAGCTCTCATTCTTGGGAGATACCTGTAAAGATGATGGCCTGTTATAATGTACTTGCCCTACCCCATTGTTAATATTCAATCTATGCTGCCACTAGTGGCCCTTTTTCTAGTATAACTTTCCCATTGTATTGCCTACTAAAATCTTTTGGTCACTACTCAGTATTTCTGACACCCCCTCTCATTTCCTCTCCTCTGTTGCCATCTAGTGTTGATTTCCCAGCCTGTTTCTTTGCTCTTCTCTATTGGATTCTTCTTGCTATCATAGCCAGGGGCGGCTCTAGACATTTTGCCGCCCCAAGCACGGCGTCATACCGCGGGGGGCGCTCTGCTGCTCGCCGGTCCCGCAGCTCCAGTGGACCTCCCTCAGGCATGCCTGCAGAGGGTCTGCTGGTCGTGCGGCTTTGGTGGAGCCGCGGGACCAACGGACTCTCCGCAGGCATGCCGCCAAAGGCACCCTGCCTGCCGCCCTCCCAGCGACCGGCAGACCGCCCCCCATGGCATGCCACCCCAAGCACGCGCTTGGCATGCTGGGGCCTGGAGCTGCCCCTGATCATAGCTGCCTCTTTCCAGTTCTTGAGTCATGTCAACTGCTGGCCATTAGTTAGTATAACAGCCCGTTTCTCACTCCCCAACATCTGCCAGTATCCATAGTTGCAGAGGTCCTTTTCTCTTCAGGGCCCATTCCTCACAATTAAATAACCATTATTCAACTTCACCTCCCTTTCCACTTCTTTCAGGTGGTCATTTGGCAACATAACATCTTCTTTCTTGCCCTTCCAATTTGGCTGCTATACACTGGGCAACACCACTACATCTTTCCATTCCTCTGCCCCCTAATGACCCTAAAGAGCATAATCACACCTTTCCTCATTTCTTACCTACTGCTACGTGTGCGCTACTCCAAAGTATAGCCACTGAGAACCAAATCGTAGAACAACCTGATTGCAACATTAGTGGCTGTAGTAGAGAGAGCCTGAGACATAAGGCCTAAGGCCTGAACAGAAGTCAGGCCCTTCTGCTATAAAGCAAAGTCAGACTCTGAGCCAAAATCAGGGTGTTACTGAGCATGCCTGCTGGCAGGTTCACTCTCTGATATATGAAGTTGGCAAGAACAGGGCTGGAGTTGCAAAAACAGAAGCACTCCTAGGCACTAACCAGTGACGTAAACACATTCCAGAGGGATGGTACCAGAACATCCCGATGCCAAGAATGGTAGAAACACATTCCTCAAAGATAAGAGGAACATGCTGACCCCTTAAAGATAAGGTAAGGAAGACAATAAGAAGGATAGAGATGTTTTGATATGGTATTGGGTGGTAACAAATCACATCAGGGGGCAGTCACAAACGATGTCAGAGGTGCAATACGAAACTTGTTTGTATCAGTATATAAAAGAAGAATCGCAGAGGGGGTGTCTTTGTCCGGCCTAAGAGGGAACGGAAATACCTGCTGTTCACTGAACCGTGTCTATTTTCATGGGCATACATGTTCTAGTGTAACTATAGACATTGATGAAGGCAACGAGGACTGTGCTTCGTCGGCAATAAAACTGGCCAAGTGCCTTCACTACTGAACAGGAGTCTGGTAGTTTTACTGGATAGTTCGACCAAAGTCTGCTGTACTTGCTACCTGGCCAGAGCCAGTGCAGCAAATGAGAGAACACATACATGCAGCCAAAGCATCTAACGACAGCGGCTACAACAGCACCTTAAACAATGGCAGTGGCTCACAAATGTTTAGCAGGGGTTTCTCACCCATCCAGTGCATTTCTGTTGATGTGGGGTCTGTTTCCGATGGAAATGCATAGATTGAACCTACCATGACAGAACACCAGTGGCTGTCCAGGCAGAGCTTCTCATAGGTTTTTAAGGAAGTTAAGCATCCAACTTAAGGATTTGGGTGCCTAACTCCTTAGGTCCCTTGGAAAGTAATTTCTGCAGAGCTGAAGTCCTACCGTTGTCAATGGTGCCCATCACCCCTGTCTCTGGCCAAGCCCTGACATGCTCCCAGTGACTGAGCCAGCCCTGCCATTTTGACATCACAGGAGTTCTGCCCATTGGTATGTGGTAGCTGCATCCTCTCGCCATAGGTTGCCTCATGGCCCAAGGAGAGGGCCCTGCATACAGCAGAGCTGTCTAAGGCACCTGGAGCTGGCTGGACACTGTGCCCTGAGAACTACCCCTCTAGGGACGGGCGCTTGTTGCAGTGAGTTTTGGGGACACTCATTGCAACAGTTCCCCTCCCTTTGAAATTCTCTGTGCAGCTGGAGGCAGCAGAGCAGCTTCTGTCCTGCAGGGCCACATGCCAAGTCCCTCCTCAGTGACTGTTTGACAGACCCGACCCCAGGAATGGCCTCAGTTCTACATGTGCCCTGGCTAACCCGCTGCTGGTTCTGGACAGACTCAGTGGACCTCACTTGTGAGTCTAGTTCTTTCTTTGCCCAACTTCCCGCCTCCAAGGGTCTGGTGATCCTGGTGCTGTGGCTTTGCTGGAGCTGGTCACAACCGGGCATAGCTCAGATAAGAGCTATAACACTGTTCCTGGTGAAGTGTCCATAGGTAACTGCTGGGGCCACTACTAGAAAAAGGGCCTCTAGGTGGCATCATATATTGAATATTAATAACAGGGTAGGGCAAGTGCATTATAACAGGCCATCATCTTGATAGGTATCTCCCAAGAATGAAAGCTGGTATTTGCATCTGACCTGTGTGAGCACAGTGAAGATGGTGAAATTGCAGATGCATATGACGGCAATAAGCACAATTTCAGGGGTGGCGGATTTCCCAGGCTTGCGACCCCATCTATGCTGCACCAGGAGTTAGTATTTTTATTGTCCAAACATTTATTTTGATCAGAAATGGATTTTTTTATGGAAATAAAAAAAATGGTTACAATTGTCTCCACTCCATCTGGTGCCCAGTTGGAAAGTCTATGATGGGACCATGTTTATGTTCACCTCTCTCCCTGGTTAAAAGAACAATGCTGCCCTGAACTCTGTTTGGATTCTCCATTGTGTCCTTAGGGGCATTAGAAATGATTTGTAGCTACAAGCATGATGAAGTCATTCTGTCATGGATCCACAGGTCCGGTGCTCTTGAACAGCTGTGGAAGAGTCCCTGGGAGGACCCCTTTAGTGTGTCAGTCCCCTTAGGGTCACACTCTCAGCAGGATAGGCCTCTTGGCTTCACCACCTCCTGGAACCTAATGTAGCAGCCTTCAGTACCCCTGCTTCTCACCGTGAGGTACCCTCAGCAAGTCCACCTGCATTGGACACTTGGGGACGACTTGCACACCCAAAGGGGGCAATGCACCCCTGACTTCCTGACTCTAAGGTGACTCTCAGCCAGTGTTGTAAAAGCAGGGAAGCGGGAAAGGTTGTTAGATGTCTAGAACACAGCATAGAAAGTTCTTAGTCAATGTAGAGAACAGAAACTTACATCATAGTCCATTCGGGTGAGTCCCAAGCCCAGAACCCTATGATCTCTCTTTAGTCCCAGTCCAGAAGCTTCTCCCCTGCCTCCAGAAACCCTCGCTTAAGAACACTACCTGGCATCTCCCTAGTCCTTTGTCCTCCACCTGCTGACACCCAGCTGGCTTCCTAGGGCGGGTAGGCCACCCATGGTTGTTTGTTGCTAGGTGTCAAATATCCAGGCAATTGTAGTGTCCATTGTCTTCTGAGACTCTCCATGGGCATGGGGCCTAGGCCCCAGGCAGCTAGGCATCGGTCACACCTGTATCTCTGAGCCTCTGCAAAGAGTAAACAGCCTTTTCCCCATCACATTCTGTACCTTGAGGGAGCACCCTGTAACCCCCATATTCATCAATGGTATATAATAATGATACTTCATGTAAAGCATGCCATGTAAGGTATCATGGGGAAGGTTATGATCAGCTGAAAACCATCGTTCTCTCAAATTACGTGTAGCATGCGTGCATATAAAATTATAAGATTGTGCGGTATGATTATCATTGAAATATGCATGCTGTAAGTTTGGATGTAGCCCAGAAACCAACTCACAGAGAGCGACAAAAGAAATGATTAACGACTGGGCAGACACTGAAGAGCGTCGCAATCTATTGTCCAGCAAGGCAGGGACGAATCCAATGACTCACCTGGCAGAAGACCACACCAGGGAATTACTCAACCCTGTGACTCAGCAACGTCCCCCCACTTCCCCCCACCAGACATGCTTGGATTTGTCTTCCAGAGCACATGGGTAAGATATAAAATGGAACACAGGGGCACGAAAGTTTGTCCTTTCTCCTCCCCCCACTTAGACTGAAGGCAATGGGAATGCTGGAGCTGGGGAGACTGGTCCCAGGCTCGGAAGGAAGCCTATGTAAGAAAGACTGTCCCCAACCTGCAATACGCAGTAGAGTGAAAAAAACTGCTTAAACTAGATATTGTTTAAGTCTAACCAGGTTGAGGGTCTAGACCGGGGTGGCCAACCTGTGGCTCCGGACCCATATGCGGCTCTTCAGAAGTTAATAGGCAGCACCTTGTATACAAATGGACTCTGGGGCTGCAGCTACAGGCGCCAACTTTCCAATTGCCGGGGGGTGCTCACTGCTCAACCCCTGGCTCTGCCACAGGCCCTGACCCCACTCCACCCCTTCCCACCCCCTTTGCTGAGCCTGCTGTGCCCTTGCTCCTCTCCTCCCCCTGCCCCGAGCCTCCTGCATGCCATGAAACAGCTGATCAGGAGGTGTGGGAATGGAGGGGGAGGCACTGATCAGTGGGGCTGTCGGTGTGCTGGAGGTGCTGGGAGTGTGTGGGGAGAGAGAGCTGATGGGGAGCTGCTGACGTATTACTGTGACTGTTTGGCAATGTACATTTGTAAATTCTGGCTCCTTCTCAAGCTCAGGTTGGCCACCTCTGGTTTAGACTGCATGCTTATCTTTTATTTTCCTTTGGTAACTTATTTGAACTTTTTGCCTATCACTTATAACCTCTTAAAATCTATCTTTTGTGGACAATAAACTTACTTTTATGTTTGTCTGAAGTGTTTGGTAAATCTGCTCAGGTAAGAAGAAGGGTTGTGCATGTCCACTTTCCCTTGAAGTAAGTGGTGACTCCGTTAATAAATTTGCATTGTTCAAGAAAGGATCTTGAACAGTGCAGGACAGTATATTCCTGGGAGCTGGGGGGAGCTGGTTGGTGCCTTTCTCTGTGAGATTTCATGAGTGACTCTGGGAGAACTCAGACAAGCTATGTGCATGTGGGGCTTCACACGATGCTGGATTGAGTGATAACAGCACCTGGAGGGGTTTGCTGCTTGTCACTAGCACAGCATTGTGAGAGACACCCCAGGCTAGTGAGTTCAGGGGGCACAGCGGTCCCACAGTTCCAGGTCATACCCCTGACCTAGTTAAATATTCAACATATAGGGGAAACTGAGGCATGGAACATATTCATACAAAACATTATGAAAAATTCCCACTTCGTCACATCTCTTCCCCCTTTGAATCTGAACTGAACGGGGTCACTTCAGCCAGTGACCTGGGGAAATTCAGGTACCCCTTTCTATGAGAAAGCATCTGCCATAAGATTTGCACTCCCATTAACATGAATCACTTCCATATCATAATCCTGGAGGATCAGACTCCATCTCAAAAACTTGGCATTAGTCCCTTTCATTTGATACAGCCATGTCAGGGGAGAGTGGTCAATATACATGGTAAAGTGCCCTGCAAATAGATATGGCTGCAACTTTTTAAGAGCCCACACAATGGCCAGGCATTCCTTCTCTGTGACGGCCTAGTTCTGCTCCCGGGGAAGCCATTTCTTGCTCAGGTATACAATCGGGTGTCTCTCCCTCTTAGCACCAGCTTGCATCAGCACCGCACAACCCTGTGTCTGAGGCTCTGGGAACACCAGGAAGGAATTACTAAAAACAGGCCCTGGCTTAGAGCCTCCTTCAGGGCAGGGACAGTGCTCTGTCCAGACCACTTTGTCCGGTTTGCCATTCCTACATTGTTCAGTGATGGGGGCTGCCAAGGTGATAAAATGGGGTACAAACCTCCGGTAGTGCCCCGCCATCCCAGTAATGGCCTGTGCCTGTTTCTTGATTTGGGGAATGGGCCAATCCCTGATTGCCTCCACCTTGGCGGGCTCTGGCCTTATGTGGCTTCTCCCCACCTTGTGGCCCAGGTATGACACCTCAGCCTTCTCCACTTTACACTTTTCAACCTTTACAGTCAGTCCTGCCTCCTTGAGGTGACCCAGCACCCTCTTCACCTGGGATACGTGTTTCTCTGAGATCTGGCTAACGACACAGATGTCATCAATGAACGACAGGGCAAAGTTCTTCATCCCCTCAGTAATTGATCCACCAGATGATGGAATGTGGCAGACCAGAAAATTACCATTTTGGATGTTGAAATGCCAATAGTTATCCTTGGGGACCCAGCCTACCCCTTGCTCCCATGGCTCATGAAGTCCTACACAGGCAGCCTGGACAGCAGTAAGGAACACTTGAACTATAGGCTGAGCAAGTGCAGAATGGTGATAGAATGTGCCTTTGGGTATTTAAAAGGGCTCTGGCACAGTTTGCTCAGTAGATTAGTCCTCATCGAAAGCAATATTCCCATTGTTATTACTGCTTGCTGTGTGCTCCACAATATCTGTGAGAATAAGGGGGAGACATGTATGGCGGGGTGGGAGGCTGAGGAAGATTTCCTGGTGGCCAGTTCTGAACAGCCAGACACCAGGGCAATTAGAAGAGCACACCGAGGAGTGCTACACATCAGAGAGGCTTTGAAAAACAATTTCATGACTGACCAGGCTATGGTGTGACAGTTGTGTGTGTTTGTCCTTGATGCAAAGCCACCCCCTTTGGTGAATGTACTTCCTTGTAAGCAAATCCCCCTCCTGCCCTTCGACCACAGCTGGCACAGGAAATAAAGACTCTATTGTTCTGAATCCATTCATTCTTTATTTATTAAAAAAAATAGATCACTGACCACGCTGACTAGTAACAGGAAGCCTGGGTGTACAAAGGGTTTGATAATGGGGTGGCGATGGGAGAGGAAGGAAGGACAAGGCCACATTGCTTATTGTAGCCACACTACAAATCAAAGCTGTTTGAATGACAGCCTTCTGTTGCTTGGGCCATCTCCCAGAGTCGAGTGGCAGGTAGGGTGACCAGACAGAAAGTGAGAAAAATTGGGATGGGGGCGGGGGGTAATCAGAGCCTATATAAGAAAAGACCCAAAAATCAGGACTGTCCCTATAAAATCAGGACATCTGGTCATCCTAGTGGCAGGTTGCCCAGAGCCTCCCCCCTCCCCCATGTTCTTGGGCGTCTGGGTGAGGAGGATATGGAACTTGGCGAGGAGGGCAGGCGGTTACACAGTGAATGGAGCGGGGATCTGTACTCTAGTTGCCTTTCTTGCAGCACCACCAGACACCTCATCATGTCCGTTTGCTCCCCCATTAGCCTCAGCATCTCCCCCTGCATGTTCCAATCACGCTTGCTATATGCTTTCCTGGCCTCTGCCACCGAATGTCTCCATGCATTCAGCTGTGCCCTATCAGTGTGGGAGGACTGCATGAACTCTGAAAACATGTCATCGCCAATGTGTTTTTTCACCTTCTAATCTGCGATCACAGACGGAGTTGCAGGGGAGGGGGGAAAAGGGAGAGTAGACTTTTAAGAAGATACATTTCTGAGAACAAAAGGGTGACTCTTTCACAATGAATCAAGCAATTCACAGCAGACAACATGTGTTTTAGTTACAAGGTCGCATTTTGCCTTTTATATTGAGCGCCTGCTGGTATGGTGACACATCACACACAGCTGGGCAACAGAATTTGTTTTGGAGGCAACCCTTGTAAGCCAAAGGGTATGTGGGGTTGGTTTCGTCCATGTTCATAACATATGGGAATGGCTTCAAACTGCAGCGCACTCCTTTCCCATAGCAACCAATGTTGGTTGTGTTTGCTATTTAAAAGGAGGGGCTGTGGTTGCCGTTTAAAAGGAGGGACTGCGTTTTTGGGGTAGATGTGCAGCACACCCCTTCCTCTCCCTCCTCCCCATGGCTATTCTCCGGTTTGATCCCTTTTAGCCAAACGCAAACAGCCCAGCATGAACAGGGTCTAATGTTCTGGGGCTCACCAAACAGAGGGTATTACTCGTTCCTTACTAAACTTCTCCTAATTCAAACATGAATGATATCACTCTCCTGAGGCTGACACAGAAAGTTAAAGACCGAATGTTGCATGAATGTGACCAAACATTGCAGCTTTGTGCTGCAATGATTCCAGACTACTTGCTACTGGCCTGGTGTGGTAAAGTGTCCTACCGTGGAGGATGAAATAAGGCAGCCCTCCTCAGAAACCTTCTGCAAAGGCTTTCAGAGTACCTCCAGGAGAGCTTCATGGAGATGTTCCTGGAGGATCCCCCACGACCCGCTCCATCCCCAGACACATTAACAGACTTTTCCATTAGCTCTACTGGCCACGAATGCATCCCAATTGTTCAGGGCAAATCAAACATTAAACACAATTGCTTTTAACCCCTGTAGTGTCGTTACAAATGTGCACTCACCAGAGGTGCCTTCTCTGCCTTCAGGGTCCGGGAACAATAGGCCCTGGGAGTGTATTGGATCCAGGTTAAGGAAAAGGTCCTGGCTGCCGGAGAGAACGGATTCTCTGCTTGCCTGCTGTACATTCTCCTCCTCCTCCTCTTCCTCAGCCACAAAATCCTCCTCCATGTTGTGTAAGGCTGCAACCTTGTAGGTGTCCATGGAGAGTGATGGGGGTAATGGTAGGGTCCCCCCATAGAATGGCATGCTGCTGATCATAGAAGCTGTATGTCTGGGGCTCTGACCCAGAGCGACCGTTTGCCTCCTTTGTCTTATGGGAGGCTTGCCTGAGCTCCTTAATTTTCATGCGGCACTGATGTGCATCCCTGGTATAGCTTCTGTTCACCATGCCCTGTGAGATTTTGGCAAATATATCAGCATTTCTTCTGCTGGATTGGAGTTCTGCCTGCATAGATTCTTCTCCCCATACTGCAATCAGATCCAGTGTCTCCCGTTCGTTTCATGCTGGAGCTCCTTTGCAATTCTGGGACTTCATGGTCACCTGTTCTGCTGAGCTTGCCATGTTGACCAAACAGGAAATGAAATTCAAAAGTTCCCTGTGCTTTTCCTGTGTACCTGGCTAGTGCATCGGAGTTGAAAGTGCTGTCCAGAGTGGTCACATTGGAGCACTCTGGGATACCTCCTGGAGGCCAATGCCATCAAGTTGCACAGCGCTGAATCTACACTACTTCAAATTCAACCCCAGAAGGTCGATTTTAGTGCTACTCCCCTCGTCGGGGAGGATTACAGCAGTTGATTTTAACTGCCCTTTAGGTCGGCAGAACGGGATTGGTTGTGAAGACGCATTCATTATAAAATCAACCTAACGCAGCTAAATTTGACCTAACCTCACAGTGTAGAGCAGGCCTTGGTTCCCTGCGGAATGGGCATCCTGGGGCCTTTCCCCACTTACCCATCGGTGGGTCCTCTTGCCCCTTTGCTTCTCCAGCTCCAGCTCATGCTTTTGCTGCTTCAGCTGTTCTGTCTCATGCTTTTTCTGCTTCTCCTGGTCCTCTACCTCCTTTGCTCTCAGCTACAACTCCAACCGCTTCAAATCTACCGCTGGGGAACCAGGTCGTGAAGACCCCCTGCTGGATGCAGAACTAGGTCTGGTGAATCATAGAATCATAGAATCTCAGGGTTGGAAGGGACCTCAGGAGGTCATCTAGTCCAACCCCCTGCTCAAAGCAGGACCAAACCCAACTAAATCATCCCAGACAGGGCTTTGTCAAGCCTGACCTTAAAAACCTCTAAGGAAGGACATTCCACCACCTCCCTAGGTAACCCATTCCAGTTCTTCACCACACTACTAGTGAAAAAGTTTTTCCTAATGTCCAACCTAAACCTCCCCCTCTGCAACTTGAGACCATTACTCCTTGTTCTGTCATCTTCTACCACTGAGAACAGTCTAGATCCATCCTCTTTGGAACCCCCTTTCAGGTAGTTGAAAGCAGCTATCAAATCCCCCCTCATTCTTCTCTTTTGCAGGCTAAACAATCCCAGTTCCCTCAGCCTCTCCTCATAAGTCATGTGCTCCAGCCCCCTAATCATTTATGTTGCCCTCGGCTGGACTCTCTCCAATTTATCCACATCCTTCTTGTAGTGTGGGGCCCAAAACTGGACACAGTACTCTAAATGAGGCCTCACCAGTGCTGAATAGAGGGGAATGATCACATCACTCGATCTGCTGGAAATGCCCCTACTTATACAACCCAAAATGCCATTAGCCTTCTTGGCAACAAGGGCACACTGTTGACTCATATTCAGCTTTTCGTCCACCATAACCCCTAGGTCCTTTTCTGCAGAACTGCTGCCCAGCCATTCGGTCCCTAGTCTGTAGCAGTGCATGGGATTCTTCTGTCCTAAGTGCAGGACTCTGCACTTGTCCTTGTTGAACCTCATCATATTCCTTTTGGCCCAATCCTCTAATTTGTCTAGGTCCCTCTGTATCCTATCCCTACCCTCCAGCGTATCAACCACTCCTCCCAGTTTAGTGTCATCTGCAAACTTGCTAAGGGTGCAGTCCACACCATCCTCCAGATCGTTAATGAAGATATTGAACAAAACCGGCCCCAGCACCGATCCTTGGGGCACTCCACTTGATACCAGCTGCCAACTAGACATGGAACCATTGATCACTAACCGTTGAGCCCGACCATCTAGCCAGTTTTCTATCCACCTTACCGTCCATTCATCCAGCCCATACTTCTTTAACTTGCTGGCAAGAATACTGTGGGAGACTGTATCAAAAGCTTTGCTAAACTCCAGAAATAGCACATCCACTGCTTTCCCCTCATCCACAGAGCCGGTTATCTCATCATAGAAGGCAATTCGGTTAGCCAGGCATGACTTGCCCTTGGTGAATCCATGCTGACTGTTCCTGATCACTTTCCCCTCCTTTAAGTGGTTCAGAATTGATTCCTTGAGGACCTGTTCCATGATTTTTCCAGGGACTGAGTTGAGACTGACTGGCCTGTAGTTCCCTGGATCTTCCTTCTTCCCTTTTTTAAAGATGGGCACTACATTAGCTTTTTTCCAGTCATCCGGGACCTCCCCCGATCGCCATGATTTTTCAAAGATAATGGCCAATGGCTCTGCAATCTCATCGGCCAACTCCTTTAGCACCCTCGGATGCAGTGCATCCGGCCCCATGGACTTGTGCTCGTCCAGCTTTTCTAAATAGTCCCGAACTACTTCTTTCTCCACAGAGAGCTGGTCACCTCCTCCCCATACCATGCTGCAGAGTGCAGCTGTCTGGGAGCTGACCTTGTCCGTGAAGACAGAGGCAAAAAAAGCATTGAGTACACTAGCTTTCTTCACATCCTCTGTCACTAGGTTCCCTCCCTCATTCAGCAAGGGGCCCACACTTTCCTTGACTTTCTTCTTGTTGCTAACATACCTGAAGAAACCCTTCTTGTTATTCCTAACATCTCCAGCTAGCTGCAACTCCAAGGGTATGGCTACACTTACGGTTTGCAGCGCTGGTAGTTTGCAGCGCTGGTCGTCCAGCTGTGCAGGGCCAGCGCTGCAGTGTGGCCACACTGACAGCTACCAGCGCTGCAGTGTGGCCACATTTGCAGAATTTGCAGTGCTGTACTGAGAGGTGCATTGTGGGCAGCTATCCCACAGAGCACCTCATCCCGTTTTGGCGCCGTTTTGGCGCTGAGTATTGTGGGAAGGGGAAGGAAGTGTGTGGGTCATTCCGCTTCCTCTTCCAACACCCCGTGGTGCATCGCTTCACTTCCCAGCAGTACAGTTTCCCCCATTGTGAGTGCACGTTTCTAGCCATTGTGAGTGCAGCACGCTTTCTGTGTGAAATGGAGCCTGAGCTGCTGAAGACTTTGCTGATGACTGTCGCCAGCACATCACGTTTGGCAGTTGAGCTATTCCTTCAGCTCCAAAGTGACAGTGAGGAGTCCGACGATGATCTGGATTTGCCTAATGCGGGTGACATGAAATTGCTTGTGGCGGTAACGGAAATGCTCAGCACAGTGGAACACCGCTTTTGGGCTCGTGAAACAAGCAGTGAGTGGTGGGATCACGTTGTCATGGAAGTCTGGGATGACGAGCAGTGGCTGCAGAACTTTCGGATGAGAAAAGCCACTTTCATGGGACTGTGTGCTGAGCTCGCCCCCACCCTGCGGCGCAAGGACACGAGATTGAGAGATGCCCTGACGGTGGAGAAGCGTGTGGCTATTGCAATCTGGAAGATGGCAACTCCAGACAGCTACCGATCAGTCAGGAACCTGTTTGGAGTGGGAAAGTCGACCGTGGGAATCGTTTTGATGCAAGTTTGCAGGGCCATTAATCGCATCCTGCTAAGGTGAATCGTGGCTGTGGGGAACGTGCAGGACATTGTGGATGGCTTTGCAGAAATGGGTTTCCCTAACTATGGAGGGGCAATAGATGGGACGCATATTCCTATTCTGGCACCACCCCACCTAGCCTACGAGTACATTAATCGCAAGGGGTATTTCTCTATGGTTCTCCAGGCGCTTGTGGATCACCGTGGGCGTTTCATTGACATTTACACAGGCTGGCCTGGAAAGGTGCATGATGCACGCATCTTTCGGAACAGTGGCCTGTTCAGGAAGATGCAGGAAGGGACATTTTTCCCAGACCGAAAGATCACAGTAGGTGACGTTGAAATGCCCATTGTGATCCTTGTGGACCCCACTTACCCATTAATGCCTTGGCTCATGAAACCCTATACAGGGAAGCTGGACAGGAGCCAGGACCGTTTCAACTACAGGCTGAGCCGATGCCGAATGACTGTGGAGTGTGCTTTCGGCCGTTTAAAGGAGCACTTGAGAGCCCTTTATGGGAAGCTAGACTTGGGGGAAAGCAGCATCCCTGCGGTTATATCCGCATGCTGTACCCTCCATAATATTTGTGAAGGGAAGGGTGAAACATTCAGCCAAGCATGGACCAACGAGGTACAAGTCCTGGAGGCTGAATTTGCACAGCCAGACAGCAGAGCTACTAGAGACGCCCACCACAGGGCAACAAGGATTAGGGATGCCTTGAGGGAGGAATTTGAGGCTGAAAGCCAACAGTAGTGTTTTTTGCCTTGCCCAGGAGTGACATGCACTGGTTACAGTGCTTTTAATTGCCTGTGTTTTCCTTGGTGTTTGTTATCTTTCACGTTATGCAATAATAAAAACTGTTTCATAATCAAAGAAATCATTTATTTTAAAAAAGCAAGTAAATGGGCAGGGGGGTTGGTTGTTGAACTGTACATTCATAGGTTTGCATATGTACTGCCAGGAGTGCTGTGCACCTCAGGATTGTACTGTTGCATGGTGATGGGGGTTGAGTGCATAGGGTAAGGGTCGTAGTTCTCTGGGCTCATAGGTGACCGTACAGGTGTTGGGGGCAGCTGTCAGGGGCAGCTGGTGATGGGGTAGGTAAGAACCTGGATGCTGGGGAACGGGACTTGGAGCTGACATTGGTGCATAGGGGAAAGAGGTTTGGGAGGGTGGGGGTTTGGCACGGTAGTGCTCTGCCTGCCTCGTGGTTTTCTTCAGTGTCAATGCCTTTCTCCTGCTTTCTGCTTCCTTCCAGTGCTGCATCTTTTCTCTCCATTCCTGAGCAGTTTTATTCTCTGTTGCACACTGGTTCATAACTGCCTTCACCAAATCTTCCTTGCTTTTGTTAGGCTTCCTTCTCAGGTTCTGAAGCTTTCTTTCAGTCACTGATAAAACCGGTCCAGGACTAGTCAAGGACACTGTAAAAATTCAGCAAATGATACATTTAAAGAGAGCCTGCATTGTGTATAATCTGAAGTTAGTTTCAAGTCTCACACTGTAGCATTCCTCAGACATTTCAAACGCAGCTAGAGAATTCACAGCCTCCCGGAAATGGTAAGTGAGGGTATGGCATAGTAGAAGTAGAAGTCAATAAAACCTGGGAGACATGCTGGGAAACACTCCCTCCATGTCCCTCAGGAATTAAACCTGGGGTTCCTGCCGTGGTTTGCCTTGGCAGGGTGCTTTCTGCTTCATGGGTGAACTGCTTTTTTGGGGCTTTGGTAAAGGCATGAAGCAAGCAGCAGTTGGGAGACCTGCACTGCCATGTCCCTCAGGAATGAAACCTGGGGTTCCTGCCGCGGTTTGCCTTGGCAGGGTGCTTTCTGCTTCATGGGTGAACTGCTTTTTGGGGGCTTTGGTAAAGGCAGGAAGCAAGCAGCAGTTGGGAGACCTGCACTGCCATGTCCCTCAGGAATTAAACCTGGGGTTCCTGCCGCGGTTTGCCTTGGCAGGGTGCTTTCTGCTTCATGGGTGAACTGCTTTTTTGGGGCTTTGGTAAAGGCAGGAAGCAAGCAGCAGTTGGGAGACCTGCACTGAAACACTCCCTCCATTTCCCACAGGAGTTAATACTTGAAGATATCTCCCTGCTGCGGGTTACCTGGGAAGCAAGGGAGGGTCTCCTACAACAATGCAGATTCCGCCCTGGCCCCTATGCAGCTTGCCTGTGTGCAGCAATGGTCCCCCCACCCCTCCTGGAACAGTGGTGCGGACGCGTTAGCCTGACTGGGACAGGGACCACACTGGCTCTCCCTTTAAACTTGGTCACGCGAATTGCCTATGCTCTTGCAGAAACTTTTGAAGAAATTACAGAGGCAGATTACCGCAACGTGATAGACCACATCAATGGGATATTTCATGTCTAGGCATGCAAGCATGCAGCCATACCACCCCCCCTCCTCTCCCAAAACCTTTCAATTGCAATAAAAGCTGCTTACCTGGGACCTGCTCCTGTGATTCTTCTGCACCAAGTCCCAGGGGCTGAGACTGGCTAGCTTCCTCCTGGCTTGAGAAGAGCTCCTGACTGCATGCCTCCTGGGACTCCGGGGTGTCTTCCCCCACCACAGTAGCCTCACTGTCTGCCTCCCCCTCTCCCTCCTCTACCGGCTCTGAACTGTCCATCGTGGTCCTTGGATTTACAGAGGGGTCACCCCCTTAAATCGCATCCAGCTCCTTGTAAAACCGGCAGGTCGTGGGGGCAGCACCGGATCTGCGGTTTCCCTCACGTGCTTTGCAATAGGCACTCCGCAGCTCCTTTACTTTTACCCTGCACTGCAGCGCGTCACGGTCATGGCCCCTATCCTTCATGGCTCTTGATACCTGGGCACAGGTATCATAATTCTTATGGCTAGAGCGCAGCTGTACCTGCACAGATTCCTCCCCCCAAACACTGATGAGGTCCATCAACTCGCCATTGCTCCATGCTGGGGCTCGTTTGCCACGTGGAGGCATGGTCACCTGTAAAGATTCACTGATTGCACTCCACACCTGGCTGAGCAAACAGGAAGGGGATTTTTAAAATTCCTGGGGCATTTAAAGGGCGGGTCACCTGAGGCCAGGGCAGTAGAGTCTGACCTGATGAGCAGAGTGGCTGAACAGGCATTCTGGGATACATCCTTATACCCTGGAGGCCAATCACAGCACTGGTGTGTGGCCACACTTGATGACCAGCGCTGCAGCACCAGTGCTGGAATCCTTATTCCCCATGCTGAGTGAGGTGTACGGCCAGCGCTGCAGCCAGGGAGTTGCAGCGTTGGAAGTGCCCTGCAGGTGTGGCCACTTACTAATTGCAGCGCTGGTGGAGGCTTTCCAGCGCTGCAAATCGCCAGTGTAGCCATACCCCAAGTGTGATTTGGCCTTCCTAATTTCACTCCTGCATGCCTGAGCAATACTTTTATACTCCTCCCTGGTTATTTGTCCAATCTTCCACTTCTTGTAAGCTGTTTTTTTGTGTTTAAGACAAGCAAGGATTTCACTGTTAAGCCAAGCTGGTCGCCTGCCATATTTACTTTTCTTCCTACACATCGGGATGGTTTGTTCCTGCAACCTCAATAAGGATTCTTTAAAATACAGCCAGCTTTCCTCGACTCCTTTCCCCGTCATATTATTCTCCCAGGGGACCTTGCCCATCAGTTCCCTGAGGGAGTCGAAGTCTGCTTTTCTGAAGTCCAGGGTCTCTGTTCTACTGCTCTCCTTTCTTCCTTGTGTCAGGATCCTGAAAACGACCATCTCATGGTCACTGCCTCCCTGGTTCCCATCCACTATTGCTTCCTCTACTATTTCTTCCCTGTTTGTGAGCAGCAGGTCAAGAAGAGCTTTTCCCCTAGTTGGTTCCTCCAGCACTTGCACCAGGAAATTGTCCCCTACACTTTCCAGAAACTTCCTGGATTGTATGTTCACTGCTGTATTGCTCTCCCAGCAGATATCGGGGTGATTAAAGTCACCCATGAGAACCAGGGCCTGTGATCTATCAACTTCTGTTAGTTGCTGGAAGAAAGCCTCGTCCACCTCATCCCCCTGGTCTGGTGGTCTGTAGCAGACTCCCACCACGACATTACAATTGTTGTTCATACTTCTAAATTTAATCCAGAGACTCTCAGGTTTTTCTGCAGTTTCATACTGGAGCTCTGAGCAGTCATACTGCTTTCTTACATACAACACAACTCCCCCACCTTTTCTGCCCTGCCTATCCTTCCTGAACAGTTTATATCCATCCATGACAGTACTCCAATCATGTGAGTTATCCCACCAAGTCTCTGTTATTCCAATTACATCATAATTCCTTGACTGTGCCAGGACTTCTAGATCTCCCTGCTTGTTCCCCAGGCTTCTTGCATTTGTGTATAGACATGTAAGATAACTCACTGATCGTCCTGGTGTCCCAGAATGGGGCAGGAGCCCTCCCCTCTTGCACTCACCTACTTGTGCTTTCTCCCGATATCCCACTTCCCCACTTACCTCGGGGCTTTGGTCTCCTTTCCCCGGTGAATCTAGTTTAAAGCCCTCCTCACTAGGTTAGCCAGCCTGCTTGCAAAGATGCTCTTCCATCTCTTCGTGAGGTGGAGCCCATCTCTGCCTAGTAATCCTTCTTCTTGGAAGACCATCCCATGGTCAAAGAATCCAAACCCTTGTGTCCAACACCATCTGCGTAGCCATTCGTTGATTTCCATGATTCGACGGTCTCTACCCTGGCCTTTTCCTGCCACAGGGAGGATAGACGAGAACACCACTTGTGCCTCAAACTCCTTTATCCTTCTCCCCAGAGCCACGTAGTCTGCAGTGATACGCTCAAGGTCATTCTTGGCAGTATCATTGGTGCCCATGTGGAGAAGCAGGAAGGGGTAGCGATCTGAGGGCTTGATGAGTCTTGGCAGTCTCTCTGTCACATCATGAACCCTAGCCCCTGGCAAGCAGCACACCTCTCGGTTTTCCTGGTCAGGGCGGCAGATAGATGACTCAGTCCCCCTGAGGAGAGAGTCCCCAACCACCACCACCCTCCTCCTCCTCTTGGGAGTGGTGGTCGTGGAACCCCCATCCCTAGGATGGTGCATCTCATGCCTTCCAATCAGTGAAGTCTCCTTCTGCTCTGTTCCCTCAGATGTATCATCCACTCCACTCTCTGCACTAGTACCTGTGGAGAGAACATGAAAATGGTTGCTCACCTGTATCTGTGTTTCTGGTACATGGAAGTTTCTGGTACATTTTCCTCTTCTGGAAGTCACATGCCGCCAATTATCCTTGCTGGCCTTCTGTCCCCACTGCGTAGCCTGCTCTGAATCTTCAGAACATTGTGCCTGCTGAAGCTGATCCTGACGTCTATACAGGAAATCCTCATTTTCTTTTATGGAACGCAGGGTTGATATTCGTTTCTCCAGACCTTGAATCTTCTCTTCCAATATGAAGATCAGCTTGCACTTTGTACAGAGAAAGTCACTTCTATCCTGTGGAAGGAAGACAAACATGCACATCCTGTGCAGGTCACAACTGCGGATCGCTCAGCATCCATAGTCTCTTCCTTCTAAGAGCTTCCTTACGTGTGGCAGAAGCTACTCAGGGTATCCTGCGAGAGGGAGCCTCAGTAGGCTCTCTCCAGGCGAACTCCCAGGCAAACTCCTTCTGTTCACTGCTCAGCTGGTTCGCAGCTGACTGCCTTTTTATAACAGTCAGGCCCAGCTGGAACAAAGCACTCCCAAATCACACTGGTTAAACAAGCAATCAAACAATCAAGCACACGGTCAAACTGCCAAACTTTCCCCCAACAGACACCCAGATACTCACCAGTGCAGTCCCCCTAATGCAGCACTTAGCGTACCTCTGCTCAGTCAGCTCCGAGGCAAACTCCTTCTGTTTGCCTCTCTGCTGTTCGCTGATTCCCTGGATTGCTCTGGCTGCTGCCTTTGCTGCTACCAGGCTCTGTTGGGCCTGGAACCTGCTATTTAGCCTGGTCATCCTTCTCTAGCCGTGCAATCAGCTGCGCCTTGTTGAGCTTCCCAACACTCAACCCTCTCTCCCTACACAGGTGTGCAATATTCTTCTTAGAGAAATGGTTATAGGCCATTCCCTCACTTTTTCCTTTAACTTCCCTTGTTTTACCACTGCCAGTTACTTACTGCAAGGCACTTCTGGTGCCTTCAGCAGCCAACCATCTACTGGGTGCATTCGCCAACCATACTCTGCTACCACCTGTCATGGATCCACGGGTCTGGTGCTCTTGAATGGCTCTGGAACAGTCCTTGGGAAGACCCCTTCAGTGTGTCAGCCCACTCACACTCTCACTAGGGTAAGCCTCGTGGCTTCACCACTTCCAGGGACCCAACATTGGAGCCTTCGGCACCCCTGCTTCCCACTGTGAGCTCCCTTCAGTGAGTCCACATGAATTGGATATCTGGGGAAGACTTGCACACCCAAAGGGAGCAATGCAACCCCAACTTCCTGACTTGGGAGTGACTCTCAGCCAGGCTTGTAAAAGCAGAAGGGTTTATGAGATGTCTGGAACACAGCGTAGAGAGTCCTTCATTAACATAGAGAATGAAAAGTTACAGCATATCCCATCTGGGTCAATCCCAGAGCCCTCTGACCCCCCTGTAGTCCCAGTCTAGAAGCTTCTCCTTGCCTCCAACAGCCCACAATTAAGAATCCCACCTGGCCCCTCCCCAGTCCTTTGTCCTCCAGCTGCTCACACCCAGCTGGATTCCTGTGGAGGTTCGTCCATCCATGGTCATTTGTTGCTAGACACCAAATGTCCAAGCAATTGTAGTGGCCATTGTCTTCTGGGAATCTCCATGGGCATGGGTACCCAGGTCCCAGGCAGCTAGGCGTCAGTCACACCTGTGTCTCTGAAATTCTGCAAAGAGTAAACAGCCCTTTCCCCCACCTAATTAAATATGGACTACATAGGGGAAACTGAGGCACACATCATATTCATATGAAACATTATGAAAAATTCCCACTTCGTCACACACCCATTTGTTTTATTTGTATTAGACTGGCTGAATTTCATTACCAGACTTTATTATCCAACATAGAGAAACAATGAACAGGGGATATACACAGGGATTTACTTTGATGGGTAGTGGATTTTGTGTTTTTAAAAATGTCAGCATTGATCTGTGCATTTTCAGACGCTGTCCACCCTTCTCACATAGGGTGAACTGCCAACACCATGGAGAAAAATACCATCATACTGCATGTATCAGTGCTGAATATTAAAGAGTGACAGAGCTGTCCACAACGGCACTTTCCTGTAAGTTGTGTTACAGGGACACAGCGGGGAACCATAAAAACTGTCTCAGTAACTCTATACAGATCATCTCCAATTTTTTTTCACTTTAGTGCTGAGATTTTTCAATGGGACTTTTCAACTTAATTTTGCTTACATCACCCAGGCTGCTTTGAAAACCTCAGAGTCTCTGCATGTTTTTGTGAAAGTCACATTTCTTGACTGCTTTCCACAAGGCTTCCTTGACCTCTCTATTTCTCAGGCTGTAGATGAGGGGGTTTACCAGGGGAGTCAGGACTGTGTAGCAAAGAGAGAGCACTTCATTCAGGTCTCTCAGTGTATTGCGTTTTGGCAGCATGTACACAATCATTATCGTTCCATAGAAAATTGTCACAACAGTGAGGTGAGAGGAGCAGGTGGAAAATGCCTTCTGCCTCCCGGTGGTGGAAGGGATTCTCAGGATGGTGGCAATGACACACACATAGGATGTTAGGGTTAGTAGGAATGGAGGCAGAGTGAATACACAGGCTAGAAAGAAATCTAGCAATATGATCAGGTGTGTGTCACTGCAGGAGAGTTTTATCAATGGGATGGATTCACAATAGAAATGGTCAATTTCATTCAGGGCACAGAATTTTAACTGTAAGATGAATAAGATAAAGATAGCAGTAGCCAAAAAACCATTTAACCATGATCCAGCAGCCAACTGGAGGCAAAATCTGGTATTCATAAAAGTTGAATAGTGTAGGGGTTTACATATCACTAAATACCGATCATAAGACATCGCTGCTAGGAGATAGCATTCTGTACCTACCAGAGCAGAAAAGAAATACAGTTGTGAGAAACAGCCATTGAATGAGATGGTTTTGTCCCCAGTCAGGAGACTGGCCAGCATCCTTGGTAGGATGGTGGAGGTGTAGCAGGTCTCTAAGCAGGACAAGTTCCCCAGGAAGAAGTACATGGGAGTGTGAAGATGCTCATCAGCCACAAGTAGTACAATGATGAGGATGTTCCCGGACACGGTTGCGATGTAGATCACTAGGAACATCAGGAAGAGAAGAATTTGCAGGTCAGGGAGATCCCCGAATCCTAAGAGGATGAATTCCGTGATGGCAGTTTGATTTCTACTGGCTGTGTCTGCCATGGGTTTAGTCTAGGAATAATAAAGCAAACTGTGCAATTGAATTAGAAGAACATAGAGCAGAAAGGTAATCAAGTCTTTTGAATTAATTCCACAAATATTCAGAAACTCTCCACCTTCTCCTGGCTACCAGCTGAAATTTTAAGGCTAAATGTTGACTTCAGTCAAAGGGCAAGGAGTCTCAGTTCGAGAACAGATCCTTTGTATCCATGTAGAGCACCCTCTGCCATATCAGAGCAATGACTAATATAACAGTCCATTTCCCTGGTAGCCAAGTATTGATACAACAGGTGAGACTCTTTCTTTATCTACTTTTCTATCCCATCTGGTGACATAGTGAAGCTTAATAATGATGCTTAAATGCAGTATTTCACTTCTGGCAATTGCCAGAATCATGCCACGACTTAGGAGTCAAAATCAATAAATACATCAACTAAAATGTTGAACTGAGATTTCCAGTGCAGCCTATTTTCCTTAGGCATCGATCTTCTGTTAGAATTAATGTAAATTAATCTAATAATGTTTTGTGGTATATTCAGCATTTCAGTGGCCTTTAAGAGAAGGAATAATTCCCACCCCCTCCCCCTCACAAGAGATCACTTTATGCCATAAATGTATGAAGTGGAGTAAATTCTCCCTTAGTTTCTGTGGAGGTGATGGTGATGTGGAGAGGGACTGGCAATGCCTTTTCTGATTCCCGACGTTCACTATGTAGCAATAAATAAATACAGCTCTTTGGAAGGTGGATGTTAGGACGGGACAAAAGTCAGGCTGATGTTAAATCCTAACTGCAGAGTGACCCTCCCCATACCATAATGATTGTGGGATGATAACACAAGAACAAGAAAGGCACTGGGGGGAAGACCCTGTCCCTAAACTCAGAGTCTAGAAACAATCTGGCATTGGTCATCTAGGCTGGTAAGACTATCAGCATTTGCCACTCCATTGGGCACACAGTGAGCCAGATTCTCAGCTGATTTAAATCAAGGTAGCTCCATTTGTATCATCAGGGCAGATCCCCAACTGAGGACCTGTCACAAGACATGGATCTCACGCTCCATCTCTGTGAAATGGTGCTATGAACACTGACTGCCACAGCTGTGGGAAGGTGAAGCTAAAACTGCTAATATTCACCTCAAGAATAGCTCTGTGTAGCTCAAAAGCTTCTCTCCCCCACAAACAGGAGTTAGTGCAATATAAGATATTATCTCACCACTTTGTCCATCTAATATTCACAAAGCACATTCATGCCTCAGTTTGGTGGTGGTATAGGAATACAGTCAGAAAGATGGTGCTCACCTGTAACCACAGCACAGCCCAAGCTTGAAGTGATGAGCTCTTATTTCTCAGGACTTGGCTACCAGGATGTAGGTTCATCAGCTAAGGTTCTTGTCTCTCCTCTTTCTGCAGAAACTGGATTTTCTCATTTGAAGAGACCTGCAGTTACATGAAGGGATGAGCAGGTGCATTTGATCTAACTTTGGAAAATGAGCTTCCCCTTCGATTTACAAAGTGTAAATGATGCCTCATACTTGTATTCAGTTTTCACACTTTTTAATATGGTCCCACTTCAGCTTTTCTCCCACTTGGTTCATTTTGTGACTCCAAAGCTTTGTAGCTAACAATGACCAATGGGACGTGTACAGCGTGACTTGTATAATTACAACTTTTTTTAAGTCTAATGAACCTATGTGTAAAATATCAGAGTGGTAGCCATGTTAGTCTGGATCTGTAAAAGCAGCAAAGAGTCCTGTGGCACCTTATAGACTAACAGATGTTTTGGAGCAGGAGCTTTCGTGGGTGAATACCCACTTCGTCGGATGCATCTGACGAAGTGGGTATTCACCGACGAAAGCTCCTACTCCAAAACGTCTGTTAGTTTATAAGGTGCCACAGGACTCTTTGCTGCTTTTATGTGTGAAATATTTGAGATCATGAACAAACACCGGCTTTCATTTTTAGGAGATGCCTATCCAAGTTGATGGCCTGTTATAAGGCCAGCTAATTTCAGAAATGCCACTAGATGGCAGCATATATTGAATATTATTAAAGGGGTGGTGTAAGTAGATCATATCACCCTTACAACATCCTTTCACTTAGGGAAGAAAAACTAAATGCACAACTAGAGAATAGGGGATAAATGGCTTGGCAGCAGCACTCCTGAGAAGCATCTAGGAGTTGTGGTACATCACAACCTCAACATGAGTCAGCAATGTGATACTGCTGCAAAAAAAGAGGCATAACATTCACGTCTCAGGAGGTGATAGTACCACTCTGCCTGGCTCTGGTTAGGCCTCAGCTGGAGACTGTGTCCAAATTTGGACACCAATATAGAAAGGATGTAGAGAAAATGGAAAGGATCCAGAGGTGAGCAACAAAGATGATCAAAGGGATGGAATGCAAGCCATATGAGCAAAGGCTGAAGGAACTGGGTATGTTCAGTTTGGAAAAGAAGAGATTAAGGGGGGACATGATAGTGCTCTTCAAATACTTGAAAAGCTGCCATAAAAAAGATGGAGAAAAGTTGTTCTCTCTTGCCACAGTGGGCAGGACAGGAGGCAATGGGTTCAAACTACAGAATAACTGATTTAGATTAAATCTCAGGAAAAATTTCCAAAGTGTAAGAACAATAGGACAATGGAACAGACCGCCTAGGGAAGTCATGGAATCTCCTTAACTGGAAGTTTTCAAAAGGAGGCTGGACAGACATGAATCTTGGATGGCTGAGACTCAACAAATCCTGCATCTTGGCAGGGGGTTAGACTAAATGACTCCTGAGGTCCCTTCTAACCCAATGATTCTATGATGCCACCCAGTGGTCATACTACAGTATAACTTTCCCATGATTTTATTAGCTACTGAAATCTATTGGTCACTAGTCAGTATTTCTGACACCCTCTGGCCCCCATTTCCTCTACTCTGCTTCCATCTAACATCAATTTCCCGGCATGACAGGCTGTTACTCTACTCTCCTCCAGTGGATTCTTCTTTCTATAGCTGCATATTTCCCATTTTTGACTCTCATGTCCCCTAGTGTACATTATTTACAACCTATCCAAGATTTACAACCTATCCTGAAAGACGACCCCTTGCTCTCACAGATCTTGGGAGAGAGGCCAGTCCTCGCTTACAGACAGTCCTCTAATCTGAAGCAAATACTTACCAGCAACCACACAACACTGAACAAAAACACTAACCTATCCTTGCAACAAAGCTCGATGTCAACTCTGTCCGCATATCTATTCAAGTGACACCATCACTGGACCTAATCACATCAGCCACGCCAACAGGGTCCCGTTCACCGGCACATCTACTAATGTGATATATGCTATCATGTCCCAGCAATGCCCCTCTGCCATGTACATTGGCCAAACTGGACAGTCTCTATGCAGAAGAATAAACGGACAAAAATCTGACATCAGGAATCATAACACTCAAAAACCAGTAGGAGAACACATCAACCTCTCTGGCCACTCAGTAACATACCTGAAGGTGGCAATTTCACAACAGAAAGACTTCAAAAACAGACTCCAGGGAGAAACTGCTGAGCCTGAATTGATTTGCAAATTAGATACCATTAACTCTGGCTTGAATAGAGACACTATTACCTGAAGGAATGAGCAGGTACATTTGATCTTCCTTTGGAAAATGAGCTTCCCCTTTGATTTAAAAAGTGTAAATGCCGCCTCATATTTATATTCAGTCTTCAAACTTTTTTACAAGGTCCCACTGCAAACTTTCACCCATTTGGTTCACTTTGTGTCTCCAAAAAGAAGTAGGAGAACACTATAGCCTTTCTGGTCACTCAGTAACAGACTTAAAGGTGGCAATTTTGCAACAGAAAAGCTTTAAAAACAGAGTCCAATGAGAAACTGCTGAAATGGAATTAATTTGAAAACTAGATACCGTTAACTTGGTCTTGAATACAGACTGGGAGTGGCTGGGTCATTACACAAATTGAATCTATTTCCCCATGATAAGTACTCTCACACCTTCTAATCAACTGTCTTAAATTGTCTTACTGTATGTTCCATTGTATGCATCTCATGAAGTGGGCTGTAGCCCAGAAAAGCTTATGCTCAAATAAATGTGTAAGTCTTTAAGTTGCTACAAGGACTCCTGTTCTTTATTTCAAAAGCTTCTGTCATTCACCAGCAGGATGTAGTGCAATATAAGATATTAGCTCACCCACCTTGTCCCTCTCATATTCACAAAGCACATTCATGGTGGTATAGAAATGCAGTCAGGCAGATGGTGCTCAGCTGTAACCACAGCACAGCCCATGCTTGAAGAGATGAGCTCTTATTTCTTAGGGTTTGTCAGCTGAGGTTCTTGTCTCTCCTATTTCTTCTTCAAAACTGGGTTTACTCAGTGAAGAGACCTGGAGTTACCTGAAAGGACGAGCAGGTGCATTTGATCTATCTTTGGAAAATGAGCTTCCTGTTGGATTTACAAAATGTAAATCCTCTTCCATATTTGTATTCCGTCTTCACGGTTTGTGGTACGGTCCCTCTTCAACCTTTCTGTTGATGGCCTGTTATAATGTACTTGCACTACCCTGTTATTAATATTCAATCTATGCTGCCACCTAGTGGCCCTTTTCTAGTATAACTTTCCCATTGTATTGCCTACTAAAATCTTATGGTCACTGCTCAGTATTTCTGACACCCCCTCTCAGTTCCTCTCCTCTGTTGCCATCTAGTGTTGATTTCCCAGCCTGTTTTTTTGCTCTCCTCTATTGGATTCTTCTTGCTATCATAGTGCCTCTTTCCAGTGCTTGAGTCATGTCACCTGCTGGCCATTAGTTAGTATAACAGCCCATTTCCAACTTCCCAACATCTGCCAGTTTCCATAGTTCATGACATATTGCAGAGGTCCTTTTCTCTTCAGGGCCCATTCTTCACAATTAATAAACCATTATTCAACTTCACCTTCCTTTCCACTTCCCTCAGGTGGTCATTTGGCAACATAACAGCTCCTTTCTTGCCCTTCCACTTTGGCTGCTATCCACTGGGCAACACCACTACATCTTTCCATTCCTCTGCCCTCTAGTGACCCTACAGAGCATAATCACACCTTTCCTCATTTCTTACCTACTGCTATGTGTGCGCTATTCCAAAATAGAGCCACCGAGAACCAAATCGTAAAACAGCCTGATTGCAACATTAGTGGCTGTAGTAGAGAGAGCCTGAGTTACAAGGGCTAAGGCCTGAACAGAAGTCAGGCCTGTCTGCTATAAAGCAAAGTCAGGCTGTGAGCAGAAATCAGGGTGTTACAAGACGTGCCTGGTGGCAGGTTCACTTTGTGATATATGAAGTTGGCAAGAACAGGACTGGAGTTGCAAAAACAGAAGTACTCCTAGGTACTGAGCAGTCACGTAAACACATTCCAGATGGATGGTACCAGAACACCCGATTACCAAGAATGGTAGAAGCACCCCCCCAAGGATAAGAGGAACACGCTGACCCCTTAAAGATAAAGTCAGGATGACAGTAAGAAGGATAGAGATGTTTTGATAAGGTATTGGGTGGTAACAAACCACGTTGGGGCAGTCACTAACTATGTCAGAGGGACAATACGAAACTTGTTTGTATCAGTATATAAAAGAAGAGTAGCAGCTTTGTCCAGCCTAGGAGGGAAAAGAAAATACCTGCTGTTCACTGAGCCATATCCATTGTCACAGGCATACATATACTTGTGTAACTATAGATATTGTTCCGGGCAACTAGGACCGTGCTTCATTGGCAATAAACCTGGCCGAGTGCCTTCACTACTCAACAGGAGTCTGGTGGTTTTATTGGGCAGTTCGACCAAAGTCTGCTGTTCTGGCTACCTGGCCAGAGCCAGTGCAGTAAATGAGAGAACACATACATGCAGCCAAAACATCTAACGACAGTGGTTACAACAGCACCTTAAAGAACAGCAGTGGCTCACAAACATTTAGCAGGGGTTTCCCATCCATCCAGTGCATTTCTGTTGATGTGGGATCTGTTTCCAATGGAAATGCATAGATTGAACCTACCATGAAAGGACACCAGTGGCTCTCCAGGAAGAGCTTCTCACAGGTGTCTAAGGGAATTAAGCATCCAACTTAAGGATTTGGGTGCCTAACTCCTTAGGTCCCTTGGAAAGTCATTTCTGCAGAGCTGAAGTCCTATCGGTCTCAATGGTGCCCATCTCCCCTATCTCTGGCCAAGCCCTGACATGCTCCCTGTGACTGAGCCAGCGCTGCCATTTTGACATCACAGGAGTTCTGCCCATTGGTGGCCATTGTGTTCTGGGAATCTCCATGGGCATGGGTACTCAGGCCCCAGGCAGCTAGGCATCAGTCATACCTATGTCTCTAAGTCTCTGCAAAGAGTAAACAGTCCTTTCCTCTACCTAATTAAATATGCACCCCATAGGAGAAACTGAGGCACACACAATATTCATATGAAACATTATGAAAATTCCCACTTTATCTGAATTTGATTACAAGACTTTATTATCTAACATAGATTAACAATGAACAGGGGATGTACCCAGGGATTTACTTGCATGTTTAGTGGATTTTGTGCCTTACACAATGTTTGCTCTGTGCAGTTTTGGACACGGTCCACCCTTTTCACATAGGGTGAACTGCCAACACCATGGAGAAAAATACCATAATACAGTGTGTGTCAGTGCTGAACATGAGAGAGTGACAGAGCTGTCCACAATGGCAATTTCCTATAAGTTGTGTTACATGGACACAGCGAGGGACCACAAAAACTGTCTTAGTAACTCTATGCAGATCATCTCCAATTCTTTTTCATTTTAGTGCTCAGATTTTTCAATGGGACTTTTCAATTTAATTTTAATGGGGGCTGATTGCTTAAATCACCCCGGCAGCTTTGAAAACGTCAGGCTAAGTTATTATCTCTGAGTCTCTGCATGTTTTTGTGAAAGCCACATTTACTGACTGCTTTGCACAAGGCTTCCTTGACCTCTCTGTTTCTCAGGCTATAGATGAGGGGGTTTACCAGGGGAGTCAGGACTGTGTAGCAAAGAGAAAACACTTTTTTCAGGTCTCTAAATTTATCACGTTTTGGTAGCATGTAGACAATCATTATTGTGCCATAGAAAATTGTCACCACGATGAGGTGAGAGGAGCAGGTGGAAAATGCCTTCTGCCTCCCGGTGGTGGAAGGGATTTTCAGGATGGTGGCAATGATACACACATAGGAGGTCAGGGTTAGTAGGAATGGAGGCAGGGTGAATACACAGGCTAGCATGAAATCCATCAATATGATCAGGTGTGTGTCACTGCAGGAGAGTTTTATCATTGGGATGGGGTCACAATAGAAATGGTCAATTTCATTCGGGCCACAGAATATTAATGGTGACATGAATAATATAAGGATGGTACTAGCCAAACAACCATTTAACCATGACCCAGCAGCCAACTGGAGGAAAAACCTGGTATTCATAAGAGTTGAATAGTGCAGGGGTTTACATATTGCTAAATACCGATCATAAGACATCGCTGCTAGGAGATAGCATTCCGTAGCTACCAGAAACCCAAAGAAATACATTTGTGTGAAGCAGCCACTGAGTGAGATGGTTCTGTCCCCAGTCAGCAGACTGGCCAGTAACCTGGGCAGGAAGGTCGAGGTGTAGCAGGTCTCCAAGTAGGACAAGTTGCCCAGGAAGAAGTACATGGGGGTGTGGAGGTGCTGATCTGTCACAACAAGCACCACGATGAGAGTGTTTCCAACCATGGTTGCCATGTAGATCACTAGGAACATTAGAAAAAGAAGAATTTGCAGGTCAGGGAGATCCCCGAATCCCAGGAGGATAAATTCTGTGATGGTCGTTTGGTTTCTCCATTCGGTGTCTGTCATGGGTTGAGTCTAGGAACAAAAAAACAAGCTGAGCTATTGAATTGGAAGAACACAGCATGAAAAGTTAATCAAGTCTTGTGAATTAATACCATAAATATTCAGAATATTCCCTTCCTCTCACGGTTACAGGTTGAAATTTTAAGGCTAAATGTAGACTTTAGAGGAAAGTACCAGGAGTCTCCATCGGAGGACAGAAGATTGATACCCATGTAGACCTCCCTCTGCCATATCAGAGCAATGACTAATATAACAACCCATATCTCTGGTAGAGAACTGGTCTGATCTGTCATATCAATATTGGGTTATCTATTATATCCCACCTCGTGATATACCAGAGCTCAACAACTAAAATCTTCTACTCAGATTTTTCAATGCAGTCTAGTGTCAATAGGCACCGGTCTCGTTAGAATTAAAGGAAATTAATCTAACCATATGTAATGATGAGTCCTCTGGTGGGACACAACTGAGAGTATCAATTCATGATAAATTGCTTAGAGCAGGGCAATTACAGCCCAAAACTGGAGTTACTTTACTAAGGCACAACAAATGAGCCAAACAGAGAAAACTTTGGTTTTACCCCACTGGCTAACCATAAGTCACACAAGCAATTCCCTTAGACACTCCAGTTTCCCAGTATCAACACCAGCATCGCTCATCATGGGGATGCTTCGTTATGAGAATCAATATTCCAGTAAAAGAAGAATGGTTGTCCCAGTCCCAAAGGACCAAGCCCCAGACCCAGGCCAATATACAAATCAGATCCTACCCACAAATCACGTTGTTGCCAATCCTTTAGAATCTAAAATCTAATGGCAAACTTCTTGGTTCAGGCTTTTAGCAGTGATGGAATAAACTGCAGATTCAAATCAAGTCTCTCGAGTACATCCACAGCTTGGATGGGTCATTCAGTCCTTTGTTCAGAGCTTCAATTTGTAGCAAAGTTCCTCCAGAGCAGGGGTCTCAAAGTCCCGGTCCACTGGCTATCTGTGGCTAGAGAACCTCCCCACTTCTGCCCGCAGAGGAGAGACGGAGGAGAGACCCAGGCAGACACATTGCCAAGAATCTCAACTACAGGCGCCGTCCCCCCTGGAGCTCCCATTGTCTGGGGGAGAGGGACAGAGAAACCATCGCTAGTTGCAGGCAGAGTCAGCCATGGAGGCAACATCATTAGTTACCAGGCAGAGTCAGCGTAGAACAGGGGTTCTCAAACTTTTGTACTGGTGACCCTTTTCATACAGCAAGCCTCTGAGTGTGACCGCCCTCCACTAGAAATTAAAAACATGTTTTAATATATTGAACACCATTATAAATGCTGGAGGCAAAGCGGGGTTTGGGGTGGAAGCTGACAGCTCGCAACCCCCCATGTAATAACCTTGTGACCCCCTGAGGGGTCCCGACCCCCAGTTTGAGAACCCCTGGCGTAGAGGCAGCATCCTTATTCCCACAATGAATACAAGTAAAAATGCCAAACACAACTATCTGATGCACGCCTTGCTGCAATCCTGAAGGTTTCAACTGCTCAGTCACTGAGGCCAAACATCAACAAACTGACAGAACTGAAGCATTGCCAGGTGTCTGGCAAACACTAAAAACTCTCTGGCAGGCGAAGAATTGTATAAAGTTGTATAACAGTTTTATTATTTCTAAGAAATTTGAAATAAAAATTATAAAAGTATAATATAAAAATATTGGAATAATTTGTGGCCAATAATGTCTCTGAAGATGGTGTTCAGAAAACAAAACTTTTATATTATATTACTCCAGTTTCCCAGTATCAACCCCAGCATTGCTCATCATGGGGATGCCTCGTTATGAGAAGCAGGAAGGATTTGAGGACTGGCACTGGCCCTAAGGTAAATTGAGTTTGCGACTCCTGCTCCAGAGGTTAGAAGCAGGATTGAAAACAAAATGTAGATGATGCAGCTGCCTTTTATAGTCCTTTTGCTATTGGCTTGTGCTTCCTTTGTCTCAAATGCAAGCTACCCAGCACCTGGCATGGAAGAACCTAAGAATTCTGTTCATAGGCAAGTCCCTGCATGCCTTGCTGAGTCACAAGATGTACTTGCCTTCTCTCAGTGAGTCAATTGTACAGCTGATGGTCCTTATTGGGCCATCAAGCAGGCTAGGCAGTGCTGATGCGAAATTGTCTGGGGTGTCACCCAGAAGCATAGCACAAGTTTGAAATAAAGACAGTATAGAGACAGTACATATAACTTTAAATACAAAAAATGATACATGCATACAGATAGCATAATCATAACCAGCAAATCATAAGATCCTCAGAAACACCTTACTTAATCTGATTTTGAGAAGATTTGGTGCCACTACAGGATCTTGGTTGCAATAATGGTCTATACAGTCACAGTTTGTGTCAATGACGTCACACCCCCAAGGCAAAATTGATGCAGAAAGGAATGACACAAACATCATTGACTGCATCCCGAGAGCTCCCCTTCCTTGGTTCTGTTTTACTATTGCTAGTATTGGGTTAGAAGTCGTATCAGTATAAAACAGAAATGGTTTATCAAAATCATGTTGAATAACATGATTGAATCTCTTTACAAACTCGAGGTAAAACTTGGTTAGAACAATAGTGGATTGGATCTCCTCTTGTTCCTGTATGTCTCGTGTGATCTTGCCATACAAGCTCTGGCAAATGTTTGGAACTCAATTAACTTTAAGTTAATGTATATATTAATGTTGACCATAGTATAGGAATCTTGGAGTTTAGCTATGAAAGCAATGCTAGTGTGCCTCAGTTTCCATTTTCATTCAGCACATATGATCTGGAATGTCTTTTCTCCTGTGAAAAGTTCCAAGACTATACTGTGCAACATCAGCATTACAAGGTCTTTTAACATAAAGTGCGTTCTTATGCATAACTCTTAACATGTTCAAGAGATTTTCCAAAAGATTAGGCACATTGTATGTTTTTACAATGTTTGGTATTAGCAACACATTAGTTACAAAAATCACCATTAGCAATAACAACAAATCCATTGCAAGTGTACATGTACAAGCATTTTTGTTATGCCATGCTTTTTGTTTAATACCATTAGCATGATATTTTTTCCCCCTGTTCTGAGGAGTCAAATTCTGAGCTTTCTTGCTTAACATAATTCACTGGCTGTTTTGGTGTGGTCTCTTTGCTAACAGCTATTAGCAAGTGTTTCATCTCCCTGCCAGCCAGGTAATTTGCATCAACAGAGACAGGAGCCTGTTCACCAGTTTTCAGATCCAATTCCAAGGCTGGACTCTGTCTTAAAGAGATACCACACAAATCCAAAGCATCTGAACGTGAGCGTTTGCTTGCTCTCCCCTGCATCCTTAAGCATTCAGCCATAAAACGGTTCTGCTCTGAAACACCAGTAATCAAATCTGTCCTTAGACCCTGAAGCACAGTCTGCTCACTTACATATTCAGCAGGGAGACATTCCTGTTTCAACATCATTGTCTTCCCAACAAGGTGGCCAAACACAGCCACTTGGTCATAGGGCTATTTAAATTTCCTGACAATTTTTCATTTTATCTGAGACCTTCTCTAAGCGATCCACACTGGATCTTTCAAAAGGAAAGTCAGTGGATCCATTCCCAATAGAAATTTTCTGGTTCTGAGGAACTGAAACTTTCTTGATTAAATTACTCCCACACCCTTCAGTTGCAGCAAACTGCTTGCAAAGACTATCATGAATTTTTTTCTCTTCAGGAATCTTTCTAAGCACCAGTTTATCCTTACCTTGCTCCACAGAAGCATTGCTCTGCCGAGCCACTGCCAACTCCTGAGTTTTACTTACGTCCAGAATTACCTTTGAGTCATCATGTGGATTCCTACCCAATCCTCTTTCAGGCAAACTGCTAGATTTCATAGTCAAAAGGTTAGACGCATTGTCCTTCCCTTTGCCCCACACACAAGCTCAGGAATCTCTTCCTTCTTCCTACAAGTTTTCAAACTGTCAGTTAGTAACACAATCAAAGCACCTTTATGCTCTCCTGGTGACCCAGCTAGGGTATCACCCTGATCAAACAGAGTTGCTACACCCTTTTCCAGCCACACATTAGCAACAGGCAAAATACAAGCACCAACATTGTCTGGTCTCTGGGATTTTGCTAGGACACTAACTGGATACAACCTAGTTACAGTGCCATTCTTCCTAGCAGAAATAAATTTAGGACGGTTGTCTTCCTGGGCTTTAGTTGAATCCAGGATCAACTCTGAGACAACTGCAGTACCCAGGGGCGGCTCTAGACATTTTGCCGCCCGAAGCACGTAGGGTCTGTGGGAGGTCCGCCGAAGCCGCGGGATCAGCGGACCTGCCGCAGGCAAGCTGCCGAAGGCACCCTGCCTGCCTCCCTAGCTTGGAGCGCTGGTGCCTGGAGCTGCCCCTGGCAGTACCCTCAACCATCACAGGCTGAAAGGCACCTTCTGTATGCTCCACAGACAAAGAAGAGCTGGAGAAGCGTACTTCCACCTTTTCATGTTCTCTGTATGTATAAATATCTTCTGTCTGTGTGTTCCATTCTATGCATCCGAAGAAGTGAGCTGTTGCCCATGAAAGCTTATGCTGAAATTAATTTGTTAGTCTCTAAGGTGCCACAAGTGATCCTGTTCTTTTTGCGGATACAGACTAACACGGCTGCTTCTCTGAAACCTCCACTTTAAAAGACACACAGCTTGGGATTTAATTTCCCTTATCCCAGCACACAGGGCTGTTCACAGACAATTGCTTGGAGACTGGGGTAGCGCCCCCCATAGGCAAAACCAGGCTGATGTGCAAACCTAACTGGGGATTGACCCTCCACAGTCCATAATGAGTGTGTGATGATAATACAGGAACAAGAAAGGCACTGGATGGGGGCGGGGGCAGATGCTGTCCCTGAACCCGGAGTCTAGAAACACTCTGGCCTGTGTGATTTGGGCTAGTAACACTCTGTCACCACTTCCCACCCCATTGGGGCACACTGTGCCATATCCTCAGCTGATGAAAATCAAGGTAGCTCCATTTGTGTCAGTGGGGCAGATCCCCAACTGAGGGCCTGTCACAAGATGTGGATGTCACGCTCCATCTCTGTTATATGGTGCTATAAATGCCGACTGACACTGCTCTGGGAAGGAGAAGCTAAAACTGTAAATATTCACCCGCAGAAAAGCTCTGTGTAGCTCAAAACCTTCTCTCATTCACCAACAGATGTTTATCCCATAGAAGCGATTACCTCACCCATCATGTCCCTCTAATATTCACAAAGCATATTCATGCTGTTTGGAAGGTGGTATAGAAATGCAGTCAGGAGGATGGTGCTCACCTGTAACCACAGCACAGCCCAAGCTTGAAGCAATGAGCTCTTATTCATCAGTGCTTGGCCACCAGGACTCAGGATCCTTAGCTGGGGTTATTCTCTCTCCTCTTTCTGCAGAAGCTGTTTTTTCTCAGTAGAGAGACTTGCATCTCCTTGAATGGACGAGCAACTGTCACAATCTGTTTTAGAACATGCTCTGCCTTCTCTATTTACAAAGTGCAGAGGTGTCCTCATACGTGTATCCTTCTCCACTGAAAGCTACGTCTCCCTTGATTCCTCCTCTGAAGGGGCTGAGCCTGGGGAGTTTTTTTATTGTGCAGACAGTACAAACAACAGTCCTGATGCAACCAACCTCCCCCACCCAGGGAAATTTCCTTTCTGCTGTATGAGATCATAGCTCTGCATGGCTGAAATCTAATGCAGCAACCATGGAATGCATGACTGTGCAGAGACTGACTGTACGTGGTCATCTTTTCTCATGTCAGTTGTTCTACTGAGGGCAAATACAAGAGCAAAAATGGCTAAAATGATCAGGCCTGCCAGATTGAGATCTGAAGCCACACAGTTTAACACACACACAGGAATTGAATGTAAAAAAGATTTAATCCATAGTTTGCAAATGAAAGATTTGGATGAAAGAATCACCCCCTCTCCCCACCCGCCCCATGGAAATATTTCTCCCAAGGATATTTATAATTGCTAATTAGAAATGTTTATTTAAAAATACTCTCACCCTTCTGCTGACCAGTAGCAGAACTCAGCATCTTACAAATTGGTTTCTGTAACACCTTGGGGGAACACCCAGCACCCTCATGTTCATCCTTATAATATGATTGTGTAATGTACTGGCTGTAATTTCATGTATATAGTTATGAGGCTAAAAATGTGCTCAAAACGAATCCAGACAAAATGCTCTGGGAGCAGAGGGGCAGTTCACACCTCATCAGGTTGTGTATGGGACAAACCCAGCCCAGCCTCAGACTACCTGACTCTGAAGCGGGGGAACCAAGAGGGAGGAAGAACCTTATAAAAGGGAGAGATGTTTGCCATGCTCTCTCTCTCAGTGGTTTGAGCATTGGCTTGCTAAACCCAGGGTTGTGAGGTCAATACTTGAGGGGACCACTTAGGGATTTGGGGCAAAATCAGCACTTGGTCCTGCTAGTGAAGGCAGGGGGCTGCACTCAATGACCTTTCAGGGTCCCTTCCAGTTCTATGAGATAGGTATATCTCCATATATGATTTATATTATTTTTTCCACCTCCATCTATACACGCCACCATCAAGTGATTAAAGCGCTGATCAAAGGGATGAGTCTGGCTTAAGGGCAAACAGCCGTCCTGTGGTGAGAAGCATCTAAGTTGTAAGGGTCCTGAGAGTGTTAAGATGAGCGTAGAATGCATTTTGCTGTTATTTCTTTTGGTAACTTATCTGAATATTTTGGCTATCAGTTATAATCACTTAAAATCTATCTTTTATATTTATCCTCAGCAGAGAGTTTGTCTGAAGTGTTTGGTCAATCTGCTCAGGTGGCAAAGGCTGTGCATGTCTACTTTCCCTTGAACTAAGTGGTGAATCAATTAATAAATTAGCATTGTTCTGTCCAAGGTGGTATATCCCTGAGGTACAAGGCTGGAAGCTGGAGGGATCTGGTGGGATCCGCTTGGTGTCTTTCTCTGTGAGATTCATGAGTGGCTGTGGGAGCATTTATGCAATCTAGCTGAGTGTGGGGCTCCACCTGCTGCTGGACTGAGTGATAACAGCACCTGGAGGGGTTTGCTGCTTGTCACTAGCAGAGCATTGTGACAGACACCCCAGGTTAGTGTGTTCAGGGGGCAGAGCAGGTCTCACAGTTTCAGGCTGTACCCTTGGAAACAACCTGGAGGAGAATCGAGTGATGTGGCCTCTTAGTGTAACTCATTTGCTTACATTATGCACACAAATCCTGGAACAGAGGTGGCCAATGACAACATGCAGGGTCTCCCCTTTTTTAGGGATCTCAGACTGTACGCCAGGAGGAAGACTACTGTGCAAGGACCTTTCCCCCACACAATACTTTCAGTCTAGGACACTGAGGGTGAAGGCTGGTCTTCACCAGTGAGTGGGAGCTGGGCAAGGCAGGATAATGCTCTGTATGACCTCTCTGATGAGTGTTGCTGTGCTTCTTTCTAATGCTATTACATCATGTGTTTACATATTTTTGATGCAACAGCTCTTTGGTCTGTGTCCTAATAATAATTGCAATAACTTTCCTATAGATCCATTGTCGTTCCTAGTACGTGCTGTTGGGTTGCCTAACCATTCTGTGTGTTGGATTCTCATTTCGGAGAGGTTCCTGCCTCTCCCAAAGGAACAGAAAATAAATAGTTTTAAATGGGAAAGGAAATTTCCAGCCTTCTCAGCCCTGAGGCCCCTGGGGTGACTCACGGTGCCCACTTTTTGGGGCAACCCTGTTTTAAAGTAAACTTCTTAGGTTTCCTGATCTCTTTGATTTGGCCTATGTTCATCCCAAGCGACACTGAGGAGTTCTCAAAACTGTACCTGCAAAAGTGCCAGAGAGATTGTAGAGATGACAGTTTAGAAAGGGTTTTCCATAAATGTGTCCTTTTATAGTCAGTTCTTATTGAGCCCTTTCCTGGTTACAGAATGGAACCTGGACATTTGAAGACTGCCTAAGTAGTCTCCCCAATCCCTAGTCTTACTGATTCAAGAGAGATGGGCCAGGAGAATGTATTCGAACTCACAGCCTAATTGAAATATCTGAGGTGTGAAAAGCAGCACTAAATATCGAGTCACTGCTGTGGAAGCCAATTAATAATTAACAAGGATTTGAAGAGATCTTAATGAATGTTAGTTAGTTAGCATGAGTTAGGCTAGCTGTGACCCTAATGACGTGAGATTTGTAGAAGCAAGATAATGTAAGACAGAGTGAACTGTGTGAAAGTTATTACGACCTTGCAATATGCAGTCTTGCTTTTTTCTAGTAGTGAGACAAATAAGATAGCAGAAAAGCTTATGTATAAACAACATGTATTTGTTGCTTTTTACCATCTGTATTATTGCTAGAAATTGTCTGTAACAAAGGTATAAAGGCTTGATGTAATTGTTTACCAGTTGAGAGACCTGTCCGGGACTGGGGTGACCCTGTGTCCTATGGCACTCTCTCCCTCCATTGTAATTACTGGAGAAATAATAAAGTATTTGATTTTGCTGCACCCAAACAAAAAGCGAGAACTGAGTTTTTCTCCGACAATTTGGGGGCTTGTCCGGGATGGCAACGCCCACGGACCCACAGACGGCTACTACGGATCATTCCCCTTCGAACCCCATGGCGCCACATGAGAGGTATGAGACCTTTTGAAATCTCTATTGGGGTATCGGAGGAGGACTTTCCGTGAGGACGTCTGTCTCTGTTGGGCTCATGCCATCTGAACTTATTGACTGTGCAGCAGGATCAAATGCAGAGTGGTATTGGGGAGACGCCCCAATAAGGTTAGTTTATAGCAGTACTGGGAACTGCTGAGTTGGCCAAGGTAAATGCATAGGTAAATGCATAAGGTAATGCGTAGGTAAATGCATTAGAATGCACCGGTGCTGAGGGGTTTTTACCGCCTCAAGAGGGGTTGTCATACCGCCTCATGGTATTGGTCCTGACCAGGTAAAGATGCATCGAGGTTAAAAAAAAAAAAAAAAAAGCAAGCCAGAAAGCATCTGTGTTAATGCAAATTAACTAACTGATAAGGTAGAGGCCGCTGAACCAGGGCTGTCTAAGAAACACATATGAGAAAATATGGGGTAATTCCTCTGTTTTGCCTAGAATCAACAAGAGTATTTGTATATTTTAAGTATTTAACTGCCCAGAAGGGGTGGACCTCTGTTTTTGTCTTTCAGATAATCAAAGAAAACTAATGCCAGCTGCACAGCATTCAACGTACCATGATTTACTGGCACAGTCACAATTATGTTGTGTGTTCTATGTTCTGTCTTGTGGTGTTTGTCTCGTGGCCAGAATTGTTGTGTTTAATATTTTTATGAGATGGTCTGATTTGAAATCAAGCGGAAGTGTTGGATTGAAATGAAGATACTTGTTTTGTTCAACTTAGAATACAAAATGTTTGGTTACATCAGAAAAATGTGATATACTAAAGTCTAATACATTTTCTTAAGTAAGAGAAAGAAACTACATTGGCCAAATCTTTTAACTGAGAATTGTTGTTAAAATGTGCATACTGCCAGTCTTTGGAAGCAAGGACATGAAAAGTTAACCCACTCCCCATATTGTACAAGGGATCCTTCTGGCTACCTCAGACTTTTAGCCAGAGGGCTGGGGATGGTGGAAAGCTATTGGACTAGAGGTTATATTCAGTGAACTTCTCAAAGTGGGTGTGCTTGTCCTGGCTTGTTGTTCCAAAGTTCTGTAATAAGGTTATTTTAGTGAAAGGGTATATGTGGCATACATTGCATAATAAGACTAATGTACTGTATAACAGTAATGTTTATGTGTTCATGGTATAAAAGAAGGTGTATAAGTAAAGAGTAAAAGTTTCCTTTGTAGGTTAAAAGAAAAAAAAAAAAGCCATGAAGGGAGAAAAAGAGAATAGCTAACATGCGCTGGCCCCAGTCAAGGACACCGCTCACGGCTAAGACTTGGCTGACTACCAAGGAAAAGGGGGGATGGTTGCTGCAGTTAAACGAGATTGGTGTGCAATGGGCAGCCCACCCTCCTCCTTGGGGACCTTTTGTAAATATTCAGATTGATTTTATTTCAATGTCTAAATGTTGTGGTTATGGATATGTATTAGTTTTAGTTGATGTATTTACCAATTGGGTTGAAGCTTTTCCCTGCAGGAAAGCAGATGTCAGGACTGTTGTGAAATTTTGCTTAAAGATTTTGTGCCACATTTTGGCATCCCTGTGAGTATCAACAGTGATCGTGGAACTCATTTTACTGGACAGATATGTGCAGCTCACTGCCCTCACCACCCACAGTCTGCTGGGACAGTGGAACGCCAGAACAGGATTTTAAACAAATAAACTGGCCAAGATTTGTGCTGAAACAAACTTAAAGTGGCCGGATGCCCTTCCTTTGGCACTGATGAGTATGAGAGCCATTCCCAATCGAACGACTGGACTCAGCCCTCATGAAATTTTGACAGGACACCCAATGCTGACTACCAACTGCACCCCCACTAACCCCAGCTCAGATGGACATTCATTTGATGGATAACATAATGCTTAAGTATTGTCAGGCACTAATGAAATGTGTTAAGTCTTTTTTATACACAGGTGATGGAAGCACTACCGAAGGATACTGTGCAACCTTGCCACTCGTTGGAACCAGGAGCCTGGGTCTACATAAAGATCCATCAACGAAAGACTGCCTTGGCTCCACGCTGGAAAGGCCCTTTCCAAGTCCAGCTGACTACCGACACCGCTGTGAAGTGCCACAGACTGACTGCTTGGACCCAGGATTCTCACTGCACAAAGACCCCTCCACATCAGAAGAATTTTCCTACTGATAATTTGTCTATTCTTTCTTCTAGTTCTACTGTGCTTCTGGACAGCAGGGAAAAAGGACAAGGTGACATGCTGGCAACCTCTCCCTTGTCCACTGACAAACTACTGTGCCTTTAAACTTTTCTAGAAGAAGCAAAATCATTACAGGATGATGTCCTGGTAATCTCCCCTGTAGGATGCTGAACCACAACTGCTTCAGGGACAAAGAAGAAACACTCACTCCACTAACATTGCCATAGTCCAGGAATTCGTGACTAATTAAGGACATAGAGAACTGACCCTGGTGAAGAAACAAAGAATTACACACTGGCAGGAAGAAATTTGTGGGACCCTTGCTTGGGAATGTGGTATTAATTGGATATTGGGGTTTATTCTACAGGCTGCGCCCTGTGTTTTGGATAAATCCTTCAGTATGTATTGCCCTCCCTAATTGGATTTTAAATGACATTGCCCTTATCAGGTTTTCAAATCACTTCTACATACCCAGATTGCTCACAAGGGGCTGCCATTAGATTAGCACAACAAAAAGGCCTGGGTTATTTCCTCTGGACAAAAAGGGAATTGACCAGATCCCTGTGGGCTGGGGCCAATAGTGTAGTAGCCATTTGGACTATTCTTAAAGGCCAAGAACATGATAAGAAATTGGGCCAATTAGAAAAGGCCACTAGCCTTATTTTTGAAGCTCAGCTATCTTAAGTATAGGCTGGAGTTGGTGAGTTACATGTCATTTCCACCCTTAGTTCTATGACCCAGAAGTTACTGACAGCGATGGTATTGAATATCACTGAGGCTGGGAAGGCATTGCAGTGGGATCTAGACTAGACTTGGCCCACTGCCCTTACAGACACATCAGGAGTACCATCTGATCTGTGGTCATGAAGACATACTTGGACACTTTCTGGATGGAAGTGTGGACATTCACAGTGATCCTTCCAAGCATATGGACCGGTTAGGGTGGGTGTGGGCTCCCACATACCGAATCCTGCCGGATCCATGGGGAGGATGCATGTGGGATTGGGTGATTCACCGAGATATCTGGGAAGTGAGACCGCCTGATTCTCCTAATCGATTTTTAGTTAGTGCTCCTAGGATTACAGCTGATATTTGGATGGGGTTAGGAAATCTATGGACATTTTGGCCGTTAGAACCACCACAGCTTCAGTGTATACGGAAACTGAAGCCAGGGGAAGTTGTCACTGTTTATGACAATATTTGCTGGGAGGGTAGAGGTCAAGGAACTACCTTGACAGGACACCCACTTTTTCAAGCTAATGATAGCTGTGTGTACGTTAATACCACCACTTTACAAGATATACATATTAATCTTACCACTGCTGCAGGCAATCATATCATTTACTGGCCTGCAGATAGAATGTTGCAAGTAGCTCTTAGATTTCAGGTATATTTTAATTGGACTAGAGTAGTGCCTGATCGGTTTCAAAATTTGCTTTCATTGTTACCAGAGGTTCGAAGAATCTCCGAATTGCTTGGGCAAATTCATGTGCTTTGGAATATATATATCATGCTGAACAGAATGCCTTTCATACAGCTTATAGAGTGTCTACTTTATGTACTAAGTATGATGTATTGTGCTTTGTAACCAAAACTGTACAACAACCCCATTATTTTATTCCTATGGGAATGTTATTGTTTGTAGTGTTGTTAGTTAGTTTAGGATTATATTGTTGTTGTTGTAGAAGACATAATGATAGTAATAATACCTTTCATGTTCATGCTAATCATGCATTGTCATTACATCCCATGAAAACCCCTAAGGTTGACATATCTGCTGTAGAATCTGAAATCCATGGTTTAATGCAAATTGAGATTTGAAATATTTGTTGTACTAGAAGTACAAAAGGGGGGAGTGTGGAAGCCAATTAATAATTAACAAGGATTTGAAGAGATCTTAATGAATGTTAGTTAGTTAGCATGAGTTAGGCTAGCTGTGACCCTAATGACGTGAGATTTGTAGAAGCAAGATAATGTAAGACAGAGTGAACTGTGTGAAAGTTATTACGACCTTGTAATATGCAGTCTTGCTTTTTTCTAGTAGTGAGACAAATAAGATAGCAGAAAAGCTTATGTATAAACAAAATGTATTTGTTGCTTTTTACCGTCTGTATTATTGCTAGAAATTGTCTGTAACAAAGGTATAAAGGCTTGATGTAATTGTTTACCAGTTGAGAGACCTGTCCGGGACTGGGGTGACCCTGTGTCCTATGGCACTCTCTCCCTCCATTGTAATTACTGGAGAAATAATAAAGTATTTGATTTTGCTGCACCCAAACAAAAAGCGAGAACTGAGTTTTTCTCCGACACTGCACAGGGGTAGTTCTAAGGTAACTAATCTGTGGGCATGTCATGGTTATTATTGAATTGCAAAGCATCACTGTTTGAGCTAAAAATTCAAAAGGTAATAACAAAATGTTCTTTTAAGTACATCAGAAGCAGGAAGCCTGCTAAACAACCAGTGAATCCCCTGAACAATCAAGATACACAAAGAGAACTTAAAAACGATAAAGTCATAGTGGAGAAACTCAATGAATTCTTTGCTTCAGTCTTCATGGCTGAGGATGTAAGGGAGATTCCCAAACCTGAGCTGGCTTTTGTAGGTGATAAATCTGAGGAATTGTCACAGATTGAGGTGTCACTAGAGGAGGTTCTGGAATTAATTGATAAACTTTACAGTAATAAGTCACCGGGACCAGATGCCATTCACCCAAAAGTTCTGAAATAAGTCAAATGAGAAGTTGCAGAACTATTAACTATGGTTTGTAACCTGTCCTTTAAATTGGCTTCTGTACCCAATGACTGGAAGATAGCTAATGTAATGCCAATATTTAAAAAGGGCTCTAGAGGTGATACCAGTAATTAAAAACTGGTAAGTCTAACGTCAATACCGGGCAAATTAGTCGAAACAGTAGTAAAGAATAAAATTGTCAGACACATAGAAGAAAATAAATTGTTGGGCAAAAGTCAACATGGTTTCTGTAAAGTGAAATCTTACAAATCTATTAGAGTTCTTTGAAGGGGTCAACGAACATGTGGACAAGCGGGATCCAGTGGACATAGTGTACTTAGATTTCCAGAAAGTCTTTGACAAGTCCCTCACCAAAGGCTCTTACGTAAATTATATTGTTATGGGATAAGAGGGAAGGTTGTTGCATGGAATGAGAACTGGTTAAAAGACAGGGAACAAAGGGTAGGAATAAATGGTAAATTCTCAGAATGGAGAGGGGTAACTAGTGGTGTTCCCCAAAGGTCAGTCCTAGGACCAGTCCTATTCAACTTATTTATAAATGATCTGGAGAAAGGGGAAAAAAATGAGGTGGCAAAGTTTGTAGATGATACTAAACTGCTCAAGATAGTTAAGACCAAAGCAGACTGTGAAGAATTTCAAAAAGATCCCACAAAACTAAGTGATTGGGCAACAAAATGGCAAATGAAATTTAATGTGGATAAATGTAAAGTAATGCACATTGGGAAAAAAATAACCCTAAATATACATACAACATGATGGGATGTAATTTAGCTATAACTAATCAGGCATAGAGAATAAGATGGACAATATCTTATTGCCCTTATATAAATCCATGGTACGCCCACATCTTGAATACTGCATACAGATGTGGTCTCCTCATCTCAAAAAATATATACTAGCATTAGAAAAGGTTCAGAGAAGGGCAACTAAAATGATTCAGAGTTTGGAATGGGTCCTGTATGAGGAGAGATTAAAGACGCTAGGACTTTTCAGTTTGGAAAAGAGGAGACTAAGGGGGATATGATAGAGGTATATAATATCATGAGTGATTTGGAGAAAGTAAATAAGCAAAAGTTATGTAGTTGTTCCCATAATATAAGAACTAGGGGCCACCAAATGAAATTAATGGACAGCAAGTTTAAAACAAATAAAAGGAAGTTCTTCACACAGCGCACAGTCAACATATGGAACTCTTTGCCTGAGAAGGTTGTGAAGGCTAGGCCTATGCACTGGAATGGCTTTCCTAGGGAGGTGGTGGAATCTCCTTCCTTAGATGTTTTTAAGGTTAGGCTTGACAAAGCCCTGGCTGGGATGATTTTGTTGGGAATTGGTCCTGCTTTGAGCAGGGGGTTGGTTTAGCCGACATCCTGAGGTCCCTTCCAACCCTGATATTCTATGATTCTATGAACACAGGATTTAAAAGAGAACTGGATAAATTCATGGAGATTAAGTCCATTAATGGCTATTAGACAGGATGGGTAAGGAATGGTGTCCTTAGCCTCTGTTTGTCAGAGGGTGGAGAGGGATGGCAGGAGAGAGATCACTTATGGAATGTCAGGGATTGGATATTTACATGGATATCAGTAACGTCCAGAGCTATCATAATTAATGACAACCAACATTCTGGAAGGGATATCTCATACTTCAAGGCTTGAGCCAATCTCTAAGTAACAGAGACCAAGGTGAGAACTATATGGAGGGCAGATTATTCCACCTCTATCTCCTTTGGGATTCTTCCACCTTCCTCTTAAACATCTGGGTATGGCCTCTGTCAGGCAGGATATTAGACTAGATGGACCTAGTGTCTGATCCAGTCTGACAGTTCCTATGTTCCTATGAAAAGAGAACAGGTAAATCTGGGGTCATTCTGTTCAAAGCACAGACTAGGATCTGAGTTCTGGAATACTTGAATAAGATACTAGTTGAAGAGGGCACATTTGACAGGATCTATCTCCATTCACAAGAGGGCAGTCCTCCCTCCCCCCACCACATTTCCTTAAATAATTTTGATATTGTCTCCATACAATATATTTCTATTGTCTATAGATCCATTCCATTTCTGCATCACACACATCTCCATACACCTACTTTCGAGAAGTTAGTATAAAAGTATGAAGCTCTCATTTGTTTAACCCAAGTTTTCTCAGATGAACACAAAAAAAATATTGTTTCAGGTTTTGGCAGGAAACCACTTTATTTATTTATTATTAGTTTGGTTGCAAAATAGATTGGAAAAACATTATTCTCAACCCATTTTTGGGTTGGTTGGTTTGATAGCTTTTATGGTGATGGTGTATGACCTTTTTAAAAAGGGTCCCACTTCAACCTATCGTTCAGCTGACTAATTTTTGGTCTTCAAATCTTAGTTGTGAACATTGCCCAAAGTGAAGTATTGAGTCCTTATATAACCCTTCTTCCAGTTGGAGTCAGCAGCAACAGGGGCCGTGTTCAATATCTAAGGGTTTCTTTCCAACAATACAACACAAAACCGGCTCGAGCCCCAACCCAGTAACCTGAGATAATTACACATTACCCCTTGGGCACCTCTAGAGGCAACAGTTCCCCTCTCACGAACACCAACTCTGAGTGCAGAAAAGAATGTTTTAATAAAATGGAGGAAAGTAACCTGGCATTAACTTGGCAAAACGCTGCAAGCAGGATTCATAACATAAAATCATGGGACTGGCTTGACACTGTGTCCTTAGAATGAGTCCTCTTGGGGCATGCACTCATTGCAGTGAGTTTTGGAGAAAATCATTGTAACAGGCCCCCTGCCTTTGAACTGTTCTGTGCAGCTGGTGGCAGCAGAGCAGCTGGTACTCTGCAGGGCAACATGCAGAGTCCCTCGTCAGTGACCGTTTGACAGACCTGGCCCCAGAAATGGCCTCCGTTCTACGGGTCCCCTGGCCAACGTCCAGCTGGGTCTTGACAGTCCCAGTGACCTTGGCATGTGATTCTACATCTTTGTTTGCCTCCAAGGGACCTGTGAGCCTGGTGCTGTTGCTTTGCTGGAGCTGGTCACAGCCAGCTTTAGTTCAGATAAGAGGTATAAAGCTATTCTTGGAGAAGTGTCCAGAGGTCATTGCTGGCACCTGGCTGTTCATCAAAGGAGAGTGGGCATGCACCAGCCCTGAGCAGATTCCCCAAGCATATTAGACAAACTCACTGATTAAGATTAAACATTAAACTAAGTTTATTAACTACAGAAAAATAGTTTCCTAACACTTATAATCACTTAAAATCTATCTCTGAACTTTTTCCCTAGGAAATAAAAAGTAAACACGCATTCTAAATCCTAAACTTCATCATATTCACTAGGATTTGAATCAAAAAGATTTTCACACCCCACTGGATGTTGTAGCCAGATCATGACCTTACCTTACAAGGCATACTTTTTATGAAATATCACAACCATATATAAAAGATGAATATGGGAGTTACAGGAGGTTACTGTGAGGTACAGTGCATCATAGGCTCATTGATTCAATCACCCAGGCAGCTTTCAAAATCTCAGGCTCTCTTTATTATCTCAGAGTCTCTGCATGTTTTTTGTGAAAGCCACATTTACTGATGGCTTTGCTTAAGGCTTCCTTGACCTCTCTGTTTCTCAGGCTGTAGATGAGGGGGTTTAGCAGGGGAGTTAGGACCGTGAAGCAAAGAGAGAGCACTTTCTTCAGATCTCTGAGTGTATCACGTTTCGGTAGCATGTAGAAAATCATCATGGTTCCATAAAAAATTGTCACCACAGTGAGGTGAGAGGCGCAGGTGGAAAAGGCCTTTTGTCTCCTGGTGGTGGAAGGGATTCTGAGGATGTTGGCAAGGATAAACACGTAGGACATCAGGGTTAGTAAGAATGGAGGCAAGGTGAATACACAGGCTAGTATGAAATCCACCAATATGCTCAGGTGTGTGTCACTGCAGGACAGTTCCATCAGTGGGACGGGATCACAATAGAAATGGTCAATTTCATTCGGGCCACAGAATGATAACTGTGATAGGAATGAGACAAAGATTGTAATAGCCAAACAAGCATTTAACCATGACCCAGCAGCCAACTGGAGGCAAAACCTGGTATTCATAAGAGTTGAATAGTGCAGGGGTTTACATATTGCTAAATACCGATCATAAGACATCGCTGCTAGGAGATAGCATTCTGTACCTACCAGAGCAGAAAAGAAATACAGTTGTGAGAAACAGCCATTGAATGAGATGGTTTTGTCCCCAGTCAGGAGACTGACCAGCATCCTGGGCAGGATGGTGGAGGTGTAGCAGGTCTCCAAGCAGGACAAGTTCCCCAGGAAGAAGTACATGGGGGTGTGAAGGTGCTGATCAGCCACAACTAGTGAAGTGATGAGCATGTTCCCAGCCACGGTTGCCATGTAGATCACTAGGAACATCAGGAAGAGAAGAATTTGCAGGTCAGGGAGATTCCCGAATCCCAGGAGGATAAATCCTGTGACAGCTGTTTGGTTTCTCAGGATTATGTCTGCCATGGGTTAAGTCTAGGAACAATAAAGAAAATTGTGCAATTGAATTAGAAGAACATAGAGATGAAAGGTAATCAAGCCTTTTGAATTAATTCCACAAATATTCAGAAACTCTCCACCTTCTCCTGGCTACCAGCTGAAATTTTAAGGCTAAATGTTGATTTCAGTCAAAGTGCAAGGAGTCTCAGTTTGAGAACAGATCTTTTGTATCAAGGTAGAGCACCCTCTCACATATCAGAGAAATGACTAATACAACAGTCCATTTCTCTCGTAGCCGAGTACTGATACAACAGGTCAGACTCTTTCTTTATCTACTGTTGTATCCCATCTGGTGACATAGTGAAGCTTAACAATGATGTTTAGATGCAGTATTTCACTTCTGGCAATTCCCAGAATCATGCCATGACTTAGGAGTCAAAATCAATAAATACATCAACTAAAATGTTGAACTGAGATTTCCTGTGTAGCCTATTTTCCTTAGGCATCAATCTCCTGTTAGAATTAATGGAAATTAATCTAACAATGTTCCTGGTATATTCAGCATTTCAGTGTCCTTTAAGAGAAGGAATAATTACCAGCCCACCCCTCACAAGAGATCACTTTATGCCATAAATTTTTGAAGTGGAGTAAATTCTCCCTTAGTTCCTGTGGAGGTGATGGTGACGTGGTGAGGGACTGGCAATGCCTTTTCTGTTTCCTAACGTTCACTATGTAGCAATAAATAAATAAACACATCTTTTTGGAAGGTGGATGTTAGGAAGGGACAAAAACCAGGCTGATGTTAAACCCTAACTGGAGAGTGACCCTGCCCAGACCATAATGATTGTGGGATGATAGCACAAGAACAAGAAAGGCACTGGGAGGAAGACCCTGTCCCTGAACTCAAAGTCTAGAAACAATCTTGCATGGGTCATCTGGGCTGGTAAGACTATCAGCATTTGCCACCCCATTGAGCACACGGTGAGCCAAATTCTCAGCTGATGTAAATCAAGGTAGCTCCATTTGTATCATCAGGGTAGATTCCCATCTGAGGACCTGTCACAAGACATGGATCTCACGCTCCATCTCTGTGAAATGGTGCTATGAACACTGCCTGGCACTGCTGTGGGAAGGTGAGGCTAAAACTGCTAATATTCACCTGAAGAAGAGCTCTGTGTAGCTCAAAAGCTTCTCTCCTCCACAAACAGGAGTTAGTGCAATATAAGATATTATCTCACCACTTTGTCCATCTAATATTCCCAAAGCACATTCATGCCTCAGTTTGTTGGTGGTATAGGAATACAGTCAGGAAGATGGTGCTCACCTGTAACCAAAGCACAGCCCAAGCTTGAAGCAATGAGCTCTTATTTCTCAGGACTTGGCCACCAGGACGTAGGTTCATCAGCTAAGTTTCTTGTCTCTCCTCTTTCTACAGAAACTGGATTTTCTCATTTGAAGAGACCTGCAGTTACATGAAGGGATGAGCAGGTGCATTTGAACTACCTTTGGAAAATGAGCTTTCCCTTTGATTTACAAAGTGTAAATGCTGCCTCATACTTGTATTCAGTCCTCACACTTTTTAATATGGTTCCACGTCAGCTTTTCTCCCACTTGGTTCATTTTGTGTCTCCAAAGCTTTGTAGCTAACAATGACCAATGGGACTTGTACAGCGTGACTTGTATAATTGCAACTTTTTTTAAGTCTAATGAACCTATGTGTAAAATATCAGAGGGGTAGCCATGTTAATGTGGATCTCTAAAAGAAGCAAAGAGTCCTGTGGCACCTTATAGAATAACAGACGTTTTGGAGCATGAGCTTTCGTGGGTGAATACCCAATTTGTCTCATGCATCTGACGAAGTGGGTATTCACCCATTTGTTTCCTGCTCCAAAGCGTCTGTTAGTCTATATGGTGCCACAGGACTCTTTGCTGCTTTTATGTGTAAAATATTTGAGATCATGAACAAACACCAGCTTTCATTTTTAGGAGATGCCTATCCAAGGTGATGGCCTGTTATAAGGGCATCTAATTTCAGAAATGCCCACTAGATGGCAGCATATATTGAATATTATTAAAGGGGTGGTGTAAGTAGCTCATATCACCCTTACAACATGCTTTCACTTAGGGAAGAAAAACTAAATGTACAACTAGAGAATGGGGGATAAATGCTTTGAAAGCAGCACTCCTGAGAAGGATCTGGGAGTTGTGGTACATCACAACCTCAGCAGGAGTCAGCAATGTGATACTGCTGAAAAAAAAAGGAAATGCAATTTTATGTTTCATTAACAGAGGCATAACATTTAAGTCTCAGGAGGTGAGAGTATCACTCTGCTTGGCTCTGGTTAGGCCTTAGCTGGAGACTGTGTCCAGTTTTGGTCACCAATATAGAAAGGATGTAGAGAAACTGGAAAGGATCCAGAGGTGAGCAACAAAGATGATCAAACGGATGGAATGCAGCCATATGACCAAAGGCTGAAGGAACTGGGTATGTTTAATTTGGAAAAGAAGAGATTAATGGGGGACATGATAACGCTCTTCAAATACTTGAAAAGCTGCCATAAAAAAGAGGAGAAAAGTTGTTCTCTCTTGCCACAGTGGGCAGGACAGGAGGCAATGGGTTCAAACTACAGAATAACTGATTTAGATTAAATCTCAGGAAAAATTTCCAAAGTGTAAGAACAATAGGACAATGGAACAGACCGCCTAGGGAAGTCATGGAATCTCCTTAACTGGAAGTTTTCAAAAGGAGGCTGGACAGCCGTGAGTCTTGGATGGCTGAGACTCAACAAATCCCTCATCTTGGTAGGGGGTTAGAGTAAATGACTCAAGAGGTCCCTTCTAACCCAATGATTCTATGTTGCCACCCAGTGGCCATACTACAATATAACTTTCCTATGATTTTATTAGCTACTGATATCTATTGGTCACTAGTCAGTATTTCTGACACCCTCTGGCCCCCATTTCCTCTACTCTGCTTCCATCTAACGTCAATTTCCCGGCATGACAGGCACTTACTCTACTCTCCTCCAGTGGATTCTTCTTTCTATAACTGCATATTTCCCATTTTTGACTCTCATGTCCCCTACATTATTTACAACCTATCCAAGGTTTACAACCTATCCTGAAAGACGACCCATGGCTCTCAGAGATCTTGGGAGAGAGGCCAGTCCTCGCTTACAGACAGTCCTCTAATCTGAAGCAAGTACTTACCAGCAACCACACAACACTGAACAAAAACACTAACCTATCCTTGCAACAAAGCTCAATGTCAACTCTGTCCGCATATCTATTCAAGTGACACCATCACTGGATCTAATCACATCAGCCACACCATCAGGGGCCCGTTCACCTGCACATCTACCAATGTGATATATGCTATCATGTCCCAGCAATGCCCCTCTGCCATGTACATTGGCCAAACCGAACAGTCTCTATGCAGAAGAATAAATGGACACAAATCTGACATCAGGAATCATAACACTCAAAAACCAGTAGGAGAACACATCAACCTCTCTGGCCACTCAGTAACATACCTGAAGGTAACAAAGAATCCTGTGGCACCTTATAGACTAACAGACGTTTTTCAGCATGAGCTTTCGTGGGTGAATACCCACTTCTTCGGATGTCTTGCATCCGAAGAAGTGGGTATTCACTCACGAAAGCTCATGCTGAAAAACGTCTGTTAGTCTATAAGGTGCCACAGGATTCTTTGTTGCGTTTACAGATCCAGACTAACACCGCTACCCCTCTGACACTTGATACCTGAAGGTGGCAATTTCGCAACAGAAAGACTTCAGAAACAGACTCCAGGGAGAAACTGCTGAGCCTGAATTGATTTGCAAATTAGATACCATTAACTCTGGCTTGAATAGAGACACTATTACCTGAAGGAATGAGCAGGTACATTTGATCTTCCTTTGGAAAATGAGCTTCCCCTTTGATTTAAAATGTGTAAATGCCGCCTCATATTTATATTCAGTCTTCAAACTTTTTTACAAGGTCCCGCTTCAACCTTTCACCCATTTAGTTCACTTTGTGTCTCTAAAAACAAGTAGGAGAACACTATAGCCTTTCTGGCAACTCAGTAACAGACTTAAAGGTGGCAATTTTGCAACAGAAAAGCTTCAAAAACAGAGTCCAATGAGATACTGCTGAAATGGAATTAATTTGAGAACTAGATACCGTTAACTTGGTCTTGAATACAGACTGGGAGTGGCTGGGTCATTACACAAATTGAATCTATTTCCCCATGATAAGTACCCTCACACCTTCTTGTCAACTGTCTGAAATTGTCTTACTGTATGTTCCATTGTATGCATCTCATGAAGTGGGCTGTAGCCCAGAAAAGCTTATGCTCAAATAAATGTGCAAGTCTTTAAGTTGCTACAAGGACTCCTGTTCTTTTTTTCAAAAGCTTCCCTCATTCACCAACAGGAGTTAGTGCAATATAAGATAATAGCTCACCCACCTTGTCCCTCTCATATTCACAAACCACATTCCTGGTGGTATAGAAATGCATTCAGGCAGATGGTGCTCAGCTGTAACCACAGCACAGCCCATGCTTGAAGAGATGAGCTCTTATTTCTTAGGGTTTGTCAGCTGAGGTTCTTGTCTCTCCTATTTCTTCTTCAAAAACTGGGTTTACTCAGTGAAGAGACCTGAAGTTACCTGAAGGGACGAGCAGGTGCATTTGATCTATCTTTGGAAAATGAGCTTTCTGTTGGATTTACAAAATATAAATCCTCTTTCATATTTGTATTCCGTCTTCACAGTTTTTGGTACGGTCCCACTTCAACCTTTCTGTTGATGGCCTGTTATAATGTACTTGAACTACCCTGTTATTAATATTCAATCTATGCTGCCACCTAGTGGCCCTTTTTGTAGTATAACTTTCCCATTGTATTGCCTACTAAAACCTTTTGGTCACTATTCAGTATTTCTGACACCCCCACTCTCAGTTCCTCTCTTCTGTTGCCATCTAGTGTTGATTTCCCAGCCTGTTTCTTTGCTCTCCTCTATTGGATTCTTCTTGCTATCATAGTGCCTCTTTCCAGTGCTTGAGTCATGTCACCTGCTGGCCATTAGTTAGTATAACAGCCCATTTCCAACTTCCCAACATCTGCCAGTTTCCATAGTTCATGACATATTGCAGAGGTCCTTTTCTTTTCAGGGCCCATTCTTCACAATTAATAAACCATTATTCAACTTCACCTTCCTTTCCACTTCCCTCAGGTGGTCATTTGGCAACATAACAGCTCCTTTCTTGCCCTTCCACTTTGGCTGCTATCCACTGGGCAACACCACTACATCTTTCCATTCCTCTGCCCTCTAGTGACCCTACAGAGCATAATCACACCTTTCCTCATTTCTTACCTACTGCTATGTGTGCGCTATTCCAAAATAGAGCCACCGAGAACCAAATCGTAAAACAGCCTCATTGCAACATTAGCAGCTGTAGTAGAGAGAGCCTGAGACACAAGGCCTAAGGCCTGAACAGAAGTCAGGCCCTTCTGCTATAAAGCAAAGTCAGGCTGTGAGCAGAAATCAGGGTGTTATAAGACATGCCTGGTGGCAGGTTCACTCTCTGATATATGAAGTTGGCAAGAACAGGGCTGGTGTTGGAAAAACAGAAGCACTCCTAGGTATTAAGCAGTCATGTAAACACATTCCAGAGGGATGGTACCAGAACACCCGGATACCAAGAATGGTAGAAGCACCCCCCGAAGGATAAGAGGAACATGCTGACCCTTAAAGATAAAGTCAGGATGACAGTAAGAAGGACAGAGATGTTTTGATAAGGTATTGGGTGGTAACAAACCATGTTTGGGGCAGTCACTAACTATGTCAGAGGGACAATACGAAACTTGTTTGTATCAGTATATAAAAGAAGAGTAGTAAAGGGAGTGTCTTTGTCCCGCCTAGGAGGGATAAGAAAATACCCGCTGTTCACTGAGCCATATCCATTGTCACAGGCATACATATACTCGTGTAACTATAGATATAGATCCGGTCAACTAGGACCATGCTTCGTCGGCAATAAACCTGGCCGAGTACCTTCACTACTCAACAGGAGTCTGGTGGTTTTATTGGGCAGTTCGACCAAAGTCTGCTGTTCTGGCTACCTGGCCAAGCCAGTGCAGCAAACGAGAGAACACACACATGCAGCCAAAACATCTAATGACAGTGGCTACAACAGCACCTTAAAGAACAGCAGTGGGTCACAAACATTTAGCAGGGGTTTCCCATCCATCCAGTGCATTTCTGTTGATGTGGGGTCTCTTTCCAATGGAAATGCATAGATTGAACCTACCATGAAAGTACACCAGTGGCTCTACAGGCAGAGCTTCTCACAGGTGTCTAAGGCCTGGTCTACACTAGGACTTTAATTCAAATTTAGCAGCGTTAATTCGAACTAACCGCTCAACCGTCCATGCCAGGAAGCCATTTAATTCGAACTAGAGGGCTCTTTAGTTTGAATTTGGTACTCCACCCCGGCAGGTGGAGTAACGCTAAATTCAACATGGCTAGCTCGAATTAGGCTAGGTGTGGATGCTAATCGAACTTAGTAGCTCCGGGAGCTATCCCACAGTGCACCACTCTGTTGACGCTCTGGACAGCAGTCCGAGCTTGGATTCTCTGACCAGCCACACAGGAAATGACCCGGGAAAATTTGAATTCATTTTCCTGTCTGGGCACTTTGAATCTGACGTCCTGGCTGGACATCGGGGCGAGCTCCGCAGCACCTGCAACGATGCAGAGCCCTCCAGCAGAGGAGTTCATGTTATCTGTAAATAGAAAGAGGGACCCAGCATAGACTGACTGGGAACTCTTGGATCTGATCGGTGTGTGGGGCGAGGAGTCTGTGCTTTCGGAGCTGCGCTCCAAAACAGGGAATGCGAAGACCTACGAGAAGGTCTCCAAAGCCATGAGAGACAGAGGATACAGGCGGGATGCAACGCAGCGCCGCGTGAAAATCAAGGACCCCAGACAAGGCTACCAAAAAATCAAAGCGGCAAACGGACGCTACGGAGCCTGCCACCACTGCCCCACCAGTGACCGTGGACTCTGACGATGGGACAGTGTCGACGGCCAGTTCCTCGGTGATGTTCGCGGACGGGGAAGATGAGGAAGGGTTTGTGGAGGACGAGGCAGGCGAGAGCGCTTACAACGCTGGTTTCCCCGACAGCCAGGATCTATTCATCACCGTCACGGAGATCCCCCAACAACCCTCCCCGGCCATTAACCCAGACCCTGAATCAGGGGAAGGAGCAGTCGGTAAGTGCTGTAACCATGTTAACTTTTATTCTTAATATAACAGGAATCTTAACTGTGTGAAAAGGAGGTCTCTCTAGATATGGGGATAGAACAGAAATCATCCTTGGAGATCTCCACGAAGCTCTCCTTGCGTTAATCGAAAAGCATCAGCAGGAGGTTCCTGGGGAGAGCTGCCTTATTGGGTGCTCCGTGGTAGCAGAGTTTTCCGCGCAAGGCTTTCATGAGGAACTCAGGGAGCACTGCCTCCCCGAGCACGGCTGCATCGGGCCCTGGTTCGTGCTAGCTTTCACGCAGCATGCACTCTCTATCTCCTTCAGTGACCCTCCTCAGGGTGATCTCGCTCGGAGACTCCTGCATCTACTTAGGGTAATTACTGTAATGTTACGCCTGGTCCAAAGTATTTTTAAAAAAATCTACGGACAGACGGCATAGCACAGACTCAGCACGCAGCTGCGTGATGAGCGTAACGGAAAGCCAAAGAATATAATGGACGCTCATGGAGGGAGGGGGGAATGAGGACGCAAGGTATCCCACAGTTCCTGCTGTCTCCGAAAAGTATTTGCATTCTTGGATGAGATCCAAATGCTTCTAGGGTCAAACACAGTGTCTTCGGTGGGTCAGGGCATAGTTCGGCAATTTGCGCACACACCCCACCCACCACCAGAAGTGAAAACAATCCTCTGTTGACTCTTTTACATGTCACCCTATCTTTACTGAATGCTGCAGATAGACGCGATGGTGCAGCACTTAACACCAACATCCTTGCTCCCCCCCCCCGCCATGGGTGGCTGATGGTACAATAAGATGGAAATCCATCCTCATCATCAGCCTATTGGCACATGGGGCAGTGCAAAAGGGCTGGTAACCATGCCGACCAGTATCAGTAAGGTCGATCAAGGGCGCCTGTCCCTAATTTTTGATGGCTGATGGTACAATATGGCTGGTAACCGTCCTCATCATTGCAACAGGGGGCTGAGCTCCATCAGCCCCCACCCTTCATTGTAAATAAAATATTCAATTGCCCCTGGACTAGCAGAGGGATGATGGGCTCCTTCATCCACACTCCTTAATGTCCTGCCTGGACTATCATTGCAGCTGGAGGCTTCCTTCCACTCATTTCTCACAAATAAGTCACTGTGTCTTATTCCTGCATTCTTTATTACTTCATCACACAAGTGGGGGGACAATGGTATGGTAGCCCAGGAAGGCTGGGGTAAGAACGGAATGAACAGGTGGTGTTGTTGCAGGAGCACCCCCTGTGAATAGCATACAGCTCATAATTTATGCAGGATCTGACACAGAGCAGCTGTGCTCTCTGGTTCTATGATACAGTGGTTCTCTAGTACACTTGCCCATATTCTAGGCAGGACTGATTCTATTTTTAGATACCAAAAAGGAGGGATTGACTCAGGGAGTCATTCCCAGTTTTTGCTTTTGCGCCCCTGGCTGCTCGGCCAGGGGCACTTATGACAGCAGCAAATGGTGCAGTGCAAAAGGACAGGTAACCATGCCCATCTTATTACCATCTTATTACCAATTTATGGTATGGTTGATGGTACAATATGGCTGGTAACCATCTCTGCTGTCGTGCAAAAGCAAAAGCATGCTGCTGTGTAGCGCTGCTGGCCCGCCTCTGTCAGCGGCATCTAGTACACATACGGTGACATACACAAAAGGCAAAACAGTGTCCATGGTTGCCACGCTATGGCGTATGCCAGGGCAATTCTGGGAAAACGGGCTTGAAATGATTGTCTGCCGTTGCTTTCCCGGAGGAAGGAATGACTGGCGACATTTACCCAGAATCCACCGCGAATTGATTTGTGCCCCAGCAGGCACAGGGGTCTCAACACAGAATTCACAGAGACAGGCTAGACTCAGTTAATTGTTCGCCAAAATGTATCTTTGCAAGGAATTCACTCCCTGTTTCCCATCTCACAGCTTCCACTGTCTCCAGACCTGCCATAGCATCCCCCTCGCAGAGGCTGGCAAAGATTAGGCGGCGAAAGAAAAAGACAAGGGACAAGATGTTCGAGGAACGTATGGGCTGCTACATAGCAGAGGCGGACCAGCAGAGCCAGTGGAGGGAGACCGTCTCTCTGTGCCAGCGCTCACACAGCGAACGGGAGGAGAGGTGGCGTGAGGAAGACAAGCAGGCGACTGAAACGCTGCTTGGACTAGTGAGGGAGCAAACGGACATGCTCAGGCGCCTTGTGGATGTTCTGCAGGACCGCAGGAGGACAGAGACACCCTGCAGTGTATCTGCAACCGCACTCCCCTGCCACAAAGTCCCATACCCCCCTCACCGAAAGTAATCAGGAGGAGGGGCGGCCGGGGACGTGAATACTGTCACTGCACCACAGCACAGTGCTCAAGTACCCAAAAGCTCTCATACCCTACATTTGCCGAAGTCCTTCACTTCCACACTCACAGTAGTCCCAATCCCAGTCCCATCCCCTAACTGTCTACTTAATTAATAAAAATGCTTTGCTGTTAATTACTGTTTCCGTTATGTTTTTTCAAAGAAGACTGTGTTTGAATGGGGGGCGTGGGGAAGGGGGTGGTTAATTGCATAGGACAGTCACCTTTCCCAGGGTACAGACACGGGGGCAGGATCAGCAGCGGGTCACACACACGGTGCAGTCAGTAGGCACCCTGGTCGGTTTTTGGAGGTGGTTTCCAGGATCTGTGTGGGCGGGGGAGATGTGACTTTGCAGCGGGGGAGGGCGGTTACAGATCTTATACAGTGGTCCTTGTCCTGGACCGCTGAGTCACGCAGCTGAGGAATCTGTATCCGTCCTCCTCCACCACAAGGTCACATATCCGCCCGCACACAGAATTCCATAAAGAGGAATGGCAGGCTCCATTGAAAGAAGCATTCCGGCACTGCGGACCGCTCTAGGAGCAGGAGCCTGTCATTCCTTGAGTTTAGAGGCGGTCTTTACATCACCGCACACCCTACCCAGCACAGCCTGCGTCCCAGTTTCAACCCTTTCACGAAAAGTCATGAATAAAGAAACTTTTGTTAAGTAATAATGGGACAAGTATTTTATTTTTACACGTGTGCTGGAAGTGGGGGTAACGGGGTGAACGGGGTATGTAACCGAAGAGGAGATTCACAGTAACTGGGTAAAGAAACAGGGGCAGGTTCAGCTTCTCTGTAAAGAAACTGAACAGTCACAGGTCACGCTGCTCGCTGCTCGCTGGTATTTGAAGAGTTCCTTGTCGCTGTCCCAGGCGCCTGTATAGGGCTTCATGAGCAAGTGGATTAGCGGGCAGGCTGGGTCCCCGAGGATGACTATAGGCATCTGCACATCCACAACAGTTATTTCGTGGTCCGGGAAGAAACTACCTTCCTGCAGGCGTCTCAGCAGCCCACAGTTCCTGAAAACACACGCATCATGAACCTTGCCCAGCCACCCGACGTTGATGTTTGTAAAACGTCCCCTATGGTCCCCCAGTGCTTGCAGCACCATTGAAAAGTGGCCTAATTTCTCAGCAGCTGACTGTGGAAGAGGTGGACAATAAAGTGCGAGGAGGAGAAAACGGCGATGATCGCAGCGGGCTCCATGCTTGCAGTGCTGTGGCGTCCGCCCTGTCACTGACCAGAAAAGTGCACAAACAGATTGCCCGCAGGCGCTTTCAAGGAGGGAGGGAGGGAGGTTGTGATTGACGGTTCAATGACGACACTTACCCAAAACCACCCTCGACACATTTCTCCCCCCAGCAGGCATTGGGGGCTCTACCCAGCATTCCAATGGGCAGCGGGGACTGCGGGAACTGTGGGATAGCTTCCCACAGTGCACCGCTTCCAAAGTCGACGCTGGCCCCGTGAATGCGGATTCAGAAATTCGAATTAGTGTATTTAGTATGGATACACAAATTCGACTTCATAAGGTCGAATCCACAAATTCGAACTAAGTTGATTTGAAATAGTCTTGTAGTGTAGACAAGGCCTAAGGGAGTTAAGCATCCAACTTAAGGATTTGGGTGCCTAACTCCTTAGGTCCCTTGGAAAGACATTTCTGCAGAGCTGAAGTCCTATCGGTCTCAATGGTGCCCATCTCCCCCGTCTCTGGCCAAGCCCTGACATGCTCCCTGTGACTGAGCCAGCGCTGCCATTTTGACATCACAGGAGTTCTGCCCATTGGTGGCCATTGTGTTCTGGGAGTCTCCATGGGCATCGGTACTCAGGCCCCAGGCAGCAAGGCATCAGTAATACCTATGTCTCTAAGACTCTGCAAAGAGTAAACAGTTCTTTCCTCTACCTAATTAAATATGCACCCCATAGGGGAAACTGAGGCACACACAATATTCATATGAAACATTATGAAAAATTCCCACTCTATCTTTATTTGATTACAAGTCTTTATTATCTAACATAGATTAACGATGAACAGGGGAAGTACACAGGGATTTACTTTCATGTTTAGTGGATTTTGTGCCTTACACAATGTTTGCTCTTTGCAGTTTTGGACACTGTCCACCCTTCTCACATAGGGTGAACTGCCAACACCATGGAGAAAAATACCATAATACAGTGTGTATCAGTGCTGAACATGAGAAAGTGACAGAGCTGTCCACAATGGCAATTTCCTATAATTTGTGTTACATGGACACATCGAGGGACCACAAAAACTGTCTTAGTAACTCTATGCAGATCATCTCCAATTCTTTTTCATTTTAGTGCTCAGATTTTTCAATGGGACTTTTCAATTTAATTTTAACAGGGGCTGATTGCTTAAATCACCTAAGCAGATTTGAAAACCTCAGGCTAAGTTATTATCTCGGAGTCTCTGCATGTTTTTGTGAAAGCCACATTTACTGACTGCTTTGCACAAGGCTTCCTTGACCTCTCTGTTTCTCAGGCTGTAGATGAGGGGGTTTACCAGGGGAGTCAGGACTGTGTAGCAAAGAGAAAACACTTTTTTCAGGTCTCTAAATTTATCACGTTTTGGTAGCATGTAGACAATCATTATTGTGCCATAAAACATTGTGACCACGATGAGGTGAGAGGAGCAGGTGGAAAAGGCCTTCTTCATCCCGGTGGTGGAAGGGATTTTCAGGATGGTGACAATGATACACACATAGGACGTCAGGGTTAGTAGGAATGGAGGCAGGGTGAATACACAGGCTAGCATGAAATCCATCAATATGATCAGGTGTGTGTCACTGCAGGAGAGTTTTATCAATGGGATGGCGTCACAATAGAAATGGTCAATTTCATTCGGCCCACAGAATATTAATGGTGACATGAATAATATAAAGATGGTAGTTGCCAAACAACCATTTAACCATGACCCAGCAGCCAACTGGAGACAAAACCTGGTATTCATAAAAGTTGAATAGTGCAGGGGTTTACATATCGCTAAATACCGATCATAAGACATTGCTGCTAGGAGATAGCATTCCGTAGCTGCCAGAGACCCAAAGAAATACAGTTGTGTGAAGCAGCCACTAAATGAGATGGTTCTGTCCCCAGTCAGCAGACTGGCCAGTAACCTGGGCAGGAAGGTCGAGGTATAGCAGGTCTCCAAGTAGGACAAGTTGCCCAGGAAGAAGTACATGGGGGTGTGAAGGTGCTGATCTGTCACAACAAGCACCACGATGAGAGTGTTTCCAACCACGGTTGCCATGTAGATCACTAGGAACATTAGAAAAAGAAGAATTTGCAGGTCAGAGAGATCTCCGAATCCCAGGAGGATAAATTCTGTGATGGTCGTTTGGTTTCTCCATTCTGTGTCTTTCATGGGTTTTGTCTAGGAACAAAAAAACAGTCTGAGCTATTGAATTGGAAGAACACAGCATGAAAAGTTAATCAAGTCTTGTGAATAAATACCATAAATATTCAGAATATTCCCTTCCTCTCATGGTTACAGGTTAAATTTTAAGGCTAGATGTAGACTTTAGAGGAAAATGCCAGGAGTCTTAGTCGGAGGACAGAAGATTGGTACCCATGTAGACCTCCCTCTGCCATATCAGAGCAATGACTAATATAACAGCCCATATCTCTGGTAGAGAACTGGTCTGATCTGTTATATCAATAATGGGTTATCTATTATATCCCACCTCGTGATATACCAGAGCTCAAGAACTAAAATCTTCTACTCAGATTTTTCAATGCAGTCTAGTGTCAATAGGCACCGGTCTCGTTAGAATTAATGGAAATTAATCTAACCATATGTAATGATGAGTCCTCTGGCGGGACACAACTGAGAGTATCAATTCATGATAAATTGCTTAGAGCAGGGCAATTACAGCCCCAAACTGGAGTTCCTTTACTAAGGCACAGCAAACCAGTCAAAGAGAGAAGACTTTGGTTTTACCCCACTGGTTAACCATAAGTCACACAAGCAATTCCCTTAGACACTCCAGTTTCCCATTATCAACACCAGCATCGCTCATCATGGGGATGCCTCGTTATGAGAATCAATATCCCAGTAAAAGAAGAATGGTTCTCCTAATCCCAAAGGACCAAGCCCCAGACCCAGGCCAATATACAAATCAGAATCTACCCACAAATCACGTTGTTGCCAATCCTTTAGAATCTAAAATCTAATGGCAAACTTCTTGGTTCAGGCTTTTAGCAGTGATGGAATAAACTGCAGATTCAAATCAAGTCTCTCGAGTACATCCACAGCTTGGATGGGTCATTCAGTCCTTTGTTCAGAGTTTCAATTTGTAGCAAAGTTCCTCCAGAGCAGGGGGCTCAAAGTCCCGGTCCACTGGCTATCTGTGGCTAGAGAACCTCCCCACTTCTGCCTGCAGAGGAGAGACGGAGGAGAGACCCAGGCAGACATGTTGCCAGGAATCTCAACTACAGGTGCCGCCCCCCCCCGGAGCTCCCATTGTCTGGGGGAGAGGGACAGAGAAACAATCACTAGTTGCCAGGCAGAGTCAGCCATGGAGGCAACATTATTAGTTACCGGGCAGAGTCAGCATAGAACAGGGGTTCTCAAACTTTTGTACTGGTGACCCTTTTCATACAGCAAGCCTCTGAGTGTGACCGCCCCCCCACTAAAAATTAAAAACATGTTTTAATATATTTAACACCATTATAAATGCTGGAGGCAAAGCGGGGTTTGGGGTGGAGGCTGACAGCTCGCCACCCCCTATGTAATAACCTTGTGACCCCCTGAAGGGTCCCAAACCCCAGTTTGAGAACCCCTGGCGTAGAGGCCGCATCCCTTTTTCCCACAATGAATACAAGTAAAAATACCAAACACAACTATCTGATGCACGCCTTGCTGCAATCCTGAAGGTTTCAACTGCTCAGTCCCTGAGGCCAAACATCAACAAACTGACAGAACTGAAGCATTGCCAGGTGTCTGGCAAACACTAAAAACTCTCTGGGAGGTGAAGAATTGTATAAAGTTGTATGACAGTTTTATTATTTCTGAGAAATTTGAAATAAAAATTATAATATAATTTTTTTCTTTTCTGAACACAATTTCCAGTGACATTATTGGCCCACTGGAAGGATTTGATTACTGGCACTGCCCCTGAGGTAGATTGAGTTTGAGACCCCTGCTCCAGAGGTTAGAAGCAAGATTGAAAAGAAAATGTAGATGATGACGCTGTCTTTTATAGTCCTTTTGCCATGTGGCTTGTGCTTCCTTTGTCTCAAATATAAGCTACCCAGCACCTGGCATGGAAGAACCTAAGTGTTCTGTTCATAGGCATGTCCCTGCATGCCTTGCTGAGTCACAAGATGTATCTGCCTTCTCTCAGTGAGTCAATTGTACAGCGGATGGTCTTTAAAGGGCCATCAAGCAGGCTAGGCAGTGCTGATGCGAAATTGTCTGGGGTGTCTCCCAGAAGCATAGCACAAGTTTGAAATACAGACAGTATAGAGACAGTACGTATAACTTTAAATACAAAAAATGATACATACATACAGATAGCATAATCATAACCAGCAAATCATAAGATCCTCAGAAACACCTTCCTTAATCTCATTTTGAGAAGATTTAGTGCCACTACAGGATCTTGGTTGCAATAATGGTTTATACAGTCACACTTTGTGTCAATAAAGTCACACCCCCAACACAAAATTGATGCAGGAAGGAATGACACAAACATCATTGACTGCATCCCGAGAGCTCCCCATCCTTGGTTCTGTTTTACTATAGCTAGTATTGGGTTAGAAGTCGTATCAGTATAAAACAGAAATGGTTTATCAAAATTATGTTGAATAACATGACTGAATCTCTTTACAAATTCGAGGTAAAACTTGGTTAGAACAATAGTGGATTGGATCTGCTCTTGTTCCTGTATGTCTCGTGTGATCTTGCCAAGAGCTAAAGAACATAGCTACTTTATCCATACAAGCTCTGGCAAATGTTTGGAACTCAATTAAAGTTAAGTTAATGTAGATATTAATGTTGTCCATAGTATAGGAATCTTGGAATTTAGCTATGAAAGCAATGTTAGTGTGCCTCAGTTTCCATTTTCATTCAGCACATAAGATCTGGAATCTGTTCTCCTATAGAAGTTCCAAGACTATACTGTGCAACATCAGCATTACAAGGTCTTTTAACATAAAGTGCGTTCTTATGCATAATTCTTAACATGCTCAAGAGATTTTCCAAAAGATTAGGCACATTGTATGTTTTTACAATGTTTGGTATTAGCAACACATTAGTTACAAAAATCACCATTAGCAATAACAACAAATCCATTGCAAGTGTACATGTACAAGCATTTTTGTTATGCCATGCTTTTTGTTTAATACCATTAGCATGATATTTTTTCCCCCTGTTCTGAGGAGTCAAATTCTGAGCTTTCTTGCTTAACATAATTCACTGGCTGTTTGTGTGTGGTCTCTTTGCTAACAGCTATTAGCAAGTCTTTCATCTCCCTGGCAGCCAGGTAATTTGCATCCACAGAGACAGGAGCCTGTTCACCAGTTTTCAGATCCTTAACTGCTATGAATTCCAAGGCTGGACTCTGTCTTAAAGAGATACCACACAAATGCAAAGCGTCTGAACGTGAGAGTTTGCTTGCTCTCCCCTGCATCCTTAAGCGTTCAGCCATAAAACGGTTCTGCTCTGAAACACCAGGAACTAAATCTGTCCTTAGACCCTGAAGCACAGTCTGCTCAAAGTGAGGCTATGGCTACACTTGCACTTCAAAGCGCTGCCGCTGGGAGAGAGCTCTCCCGTACTCCACCTCCCTGTGGGGAATAACGTACAGCGCTGGGAGCCGCGCTCCCAGCGCTGGGGCTTGGACCACACTGGCGCTTTGAAGCGTCGCAATTTGAAGTGCTGGAGAGGGTGTGTTTTCACACCCTGCTGCAGTGCTGCAAATTTGCAAGTGTAGCCATGCCCTGTAACACAATCAAAGAACCTTTATGCTCTCCTGGTGCCCCAGCTAGGGTATCACCCTGATCAAACAGAATTGCTACACCCTTTTCCAGCCACACATTAGCAACAGGCAAAATACAAGCACCAACATTGTCTGGTCTCTGGGATTTTGCTAGGACACTAACTGGTACAACCTAGTTACAGTGCCATTCTTCCTAGCAGAAAAAATTTTAGGACCATTCCCTTCCTGGGCTTTAGTTGAATCTAGGATCAACTCTGAGATAACTGCAGTACCCAGGGGCGGCTTTTTGCCGCCCCAAGCACAGAGGGTCTGCGGGAGGTCCGCCGAAGCCACGGGACCAACGGACCCACCACAGGCAAGCTGCTGAAGGCACCCTGCCTGCCACCCAAGTGGTGACCGGCAGAGCACCCCCCATGGCTTGCCGCCCCAGGTACGCGCTTGGACCACTGGTGCCTGGAGCCACCCCTGGCAGTCCCCTCAACCATCACAGGCTGAAAGGCACCTTCTGTCTGCTCCACAGACAAAGAAGAGCTGGAGAAGCGTACTTCCACCTTTTCATGTTCTCTGTATGTATAAATATCTTCTGTCTGTGTGTTCCATTCTATGCATCCGAAGAAGTGGGCTGTAGCCCATGAAAGCTTATGCTGAAATAAATTTGTTAGTCTCTAAGGTGCCACAAGTGCTCCTATTCTTTTTGCGGATACAGACTAACACGGCTGCTACTTTGAAACCTCCACTTTAACAGACACACAGCTTGGGATTTAATTTCCCTTGTCCCAGCACACAGGGCTGTTCACAGACAATTGCTTGGAGACTGGGGTAGCGCCCCCCATAGGCAAAACCAGGCTGATGTGCAAACCTAACTAGGGATTGACCCTCCGCACTCCATAATGAGTGTGTGATGATAATACAGGAACAAGAAAGGCACTGGATGGGGGTGGGGGCAGATGCTGTCCCTGAACCCGGAGTCTAGAAACAATCTGGCATGTGTGATCTGGGCTAGGAACACTCTGTCACCACTTCCCACCCCATTGGGGCACACTGTGCCAGATCCTCAGCTGATGTAAATCAAAGTAGCTCCATTTGTGTCAGTGGGGCAGATCCCCAACTGAGGGCCTGTCACAAGAGGTGGATCTCACGCTTCATCTCTGTTATATGGTGCTATAAATGTCGACTGACATTGCTCTGGGAAGGAGAAGCTAAAACAGTAAATATTCACCCGCAGAAAAGCTCTGTGTAGCTCAGAACCTTCTCTCATTCACCAACAGATGTTTATCCAATAGAAGCGATTACCTCACCCATCATGTCCCTCTAATATTCACAAAGCACATTTATGCCCCTGTTTGGAAGGTGGTATAGAAATGCAGTCAGGAGGATGGTGCTCACCTGTAACCACAGCACAGCCCAAGCTTGAAGCAATGAGCTCTTATTCATCAGTGCTTGACCACCAGGACTCAGGATTCTCAGCTGAGGTTCTTCTCTCTCCTCTTTCTGCAGAAGCTGTTTTTTCTCCGTAGAGAGACCTGCATCTCCTTGAATGGATGAGCAACTGTCACAATCTGTTTTAGAACATGCTCTTCCTTCTCTATTTATAAATTGCAGGGGTGTCCTCATACTTGTATCCTTCTCCACGGAAAGCTACGTCTCCCTTGATTCCTCCTCTGAAGGGGCTGAGCCTGGGGAATTTGTACTGTCTGCACAATAAAAAAAAAAAGCACTAAAAGCTATCCTGATTCAACCAACCTCCCCCATCCAGAGGAATTTCCTTTCTGCTGTATGAGATCATAGCTCTGCATGGCTGAAATCTAAAGCGGGGCCCATGGAGTGCATTGCTGTGCAGAGACTGACTCTACATGGTCATCTTTTCTCATGTTAGTTGTTCTGCTGAAGGCAAATACAAGAGTAAAAATGGCTAAAATGATCAGGTTCTGACATGACAGACTGGGTTCTGAAGCCACACAGTTTAACACACAGAGGAAACTGGATGTAAAGTAGATTTAATCCATAGGTTGCAAATGAAAGATTTGGTTAAAAGAATCTCCCTTCACCCCCCCAGCCCCACCCCGGACCCGGAAATATTTCTCCCAAGGATCTTTATAAATGCTAATTAGAAATTTTTATTTAACAATACACTCTTCCTTCTGCTGAGCAGTAGTGGAACTCAGCATCTTGCAAATTGGTTTATGTGACAGCTCGGGGGAACACCTGGCACCCTCATGTTCATCCTTATAATATAATTGTGTGGCATACAATGCAAATTTTGTCATGTTGGGTGACTCTGGAAGGCTCATGATGCACTGATCATCATTGTTATAGTAATGTACTGGCTGTAATTTCATGTATATAGTTATGAGGCTAAAAATGTGCTTAAAACAAATCGAGACAAAATGCTCTGGGAGCAGAGGGGCAGTTCACACCTCATCAGGTTGTGTATGGGACAAACCCAGCCCAGCCTAAGACTACCTGACTCTGAAGGGGGGGTGGGAACCAAGAGGGAGAAAGGACCTTATAAAAGGGAGAGATGTTTGCCATGCTCTCTCTCTCAGTGGTTTGAGCATTTGCCTGCTAAACCCAGGGTTGTGAGGGCAATCCTTGAAGGGGGCACTTAGGGATTTTATGGCAAAATCAGCACTTGGTCCTGCTAGTGAAGGCAGGGGGCTGGACTCAATGACTTTTTAGGGTCCCTTCTATAAGATAGGTATATCTCCATATATTATTTTTATTATTTTTTCCACCTCCATCTACACACGCCACCATCAAGCGATTAAAGCGCTGATCAAAGGGAAGAGCCTGGCTTAAGGGCAAACAGCCAGCCTGTGGTGAGAAGCATCAAAGTTGTAAGGGTCCTGAGAGTGTCATGATGAGCTTAGAATGCATTTTGATCTTATTTCTTTTGGTAACTTATCTGAACTTTTTGGTTATCACTTATAATCACTTAAAATCTATCTTTTATGTTTATCCTCAGCAGAAAGTTTGTCTGAAGTGTTTGGTAAATCTGCTCAGGTGGCAAAGGCTGTGCATGTTTACCTTCCCTTGAAGTAAGTGGAGAATCAATTAATAAATTGGCATTGTTCTGTCCAAGGTGGTATATCCCTGAGGTACAAGGCTGGGAGCTGGAGGGATCCGGTGGGATCCGTTTGGTGTCTTTCTCTGTGAGATTCATGAGTGGCTGTGGGAGCATTCATGCAATCTAGCTGAGTCAGGGGCTCCACCTGCTGCTGGACTGAGTGATAACAGCACCTGGAGGGCTTTGCTTCTTGTCACTAGCAGAGCATTGTGACAGATACCCCAGGCTAGTGTGTTCAGGGGGCAGAGCAGGTCTCACAGTTCCAGGCTGTACCCTGGGAAACCACACAGACCATCACAGTTTCCCACTGGAGGAGAATCCAGTGATGTGGCCTCTTAGTGTAACTCATTTGTTTACACTATATACACCAATCCTGGAACAGAGGTGGCCAAAGACAACACGCAGGGTCTCCCGTCTTTTAGGAATCTCAGACCATAAGCCAGGAGGAAGACTAATGTGCAAGCACACAATACTTTCAGCCTAGGACACTGAGAGTCTGGTCTTCACCAGTGAGTGGGAGCTGGGCAAGGCAGGATACTTCTCTGTATGACCTCTCTGACGAGTGTTGCTGTGCTTCTTTCTAAAGCTATTGCATCATGTATTTACATATTTTTGATGCAACAGTCCTCTGGTCTGTATCCTAATAACAATTGCAATAACTTTCGTATAGATCCATTGTCGTTCCTAGTATGTGCCTTATGGGTTGCCTGACCATTCTGTGTGTTGGATTCTCATTTCTGAGAGGTTCCTGCCTCTCCCAAAGGAACGGAAAATAAATAGTTTGAAATGGGAAAGGAAATGTCCAGCCTTCTCAGCCCTGAGGCCCCTGGGATTATGCACGGTGCCCACTTTTTGGGGCAATCCTGTTTTAAAGTAAACTTCTTAGGTTTCCTGATCTCTTTGATTTGGCTAGTGTTCATCCCAAGCGGCACTGAGGAGTTCTCAAAACTGTACCTGCAAAAGTGCCAGAGAGATTGTAGACATGACAGTTTGGAAGGGGTTTTCCATAAATGTGTCCTTTTTTATATTCAGTTCTTTTTGAGCCCTTTCCTGATTACAGAATGGAACCTGGACATTTGGAGGCTTCCTAACTAGTCTCCCCAATCCGTGGTTATACTGACTCAAGAGAGATAGGGCGGGAGAATGTATTCGAACTCGCATTCTAATTGAAATATCTGAGGTGTGAAAAGCAGCACTAAGTATCGAGTCACTGCACAGGGGTTTTTCTAAGGTAACTAACCTGTGGGCTTCTCATGGTTATTATTAAACTGCAAAGCATCACTGTTTGAGACAAAAATTCAAAAGGTAATAACAAAATGTTTTTTAAGTACATCAGAAGCAGGAAGCCTGCTGAACAACCAGTGAGGCCCCTGAACGATCAAGATACAAAAGGAGCACTTAAAGACGATAAAGTCATTGTGGAGAAACTCAATGAATTCTTTGCTTCAGTCTTCATGGCTGAGGATGTTAGGGAGTTTCCCAAACCTGAGCCGGCTTTTGTAGTTGATAAATCTGAGGAATTGTCACAGATTGAGATGTCACTAGAGGACGTTATGGAATTAATTGATAAACTTAACAGTAATAAGTCACCAGGACCAGATGGCATTCGCCCAAAAGTTCTGAAAGAACTCAAATGAGAAGTTGCAGAACTATTAACTATGGTTTGTAACCTGTCCTTTAAATGGGCTTCTGTACCCAATGACTGGAAGATAGCAAATGTAATGCCAATATTTAAAAAGGGCTCTAGAGGTGATACCAGCAATTACAGACCGGTAAGTCTAATGTCAATACTGGGCAAATTAGTCGAAACAGTAGTAAAGAATAAAATTGTCAGACACATAGAAGAACATAAATTGTTGGGCAAAAGTCAACATAGTTTCTGTAAAGGGAGATTGTGTTTTACTAATCTATTAGAGTTCTTTGAAGGGGTCAACAAATATGTGGACAAGGGGGATCCAGTGGACATAGTGTACTTAGATTTCCAAAAAGCATTTGACAAGTCCCTCACAAAAAGGCTCTTATGTAAATTACATTGTTATGAGATAAGAGTGATGGTCCTGGCATGGAATGAGAACTGGTTAAAAGACAGGGAACAAAGGGTAGGAATAAATGGTAAATTCTCAGAATGGAGAGGGGTAACTAGTGGTGTTCCCCAAGGGTCAGTCCTAGGACCAGTCCTATTCAACTTATTTATAAATGATCTGGAGAAAGGGGTAAAAAGTGAAGTGTCAAAGTTTGTAGATGATACTAAACTGCTCAAGATAGTTAAGACCAAAGCAGACTGTGAAGAATTTCAAAAAGATCCCACAAAACTAAGTTGTTAAAAATAATAAAGTAAAATACAAAGGAAAAAAAATTGGAGACACATACATAAAACAGAAAGATCTTTCAGTCATATAGCATACAGTGGCATGGAAGTCGCAGTCAGACAGGAAGTAAAAAAAAGCAACAGGATGGAGTGAAGAAGAAAAGTTGTAAATAAGAGAAGGATGAATCAAATCACATCTATGGGACAGTCTTGTGTATAAGATCTTCAATTCATCTCAAAAAAGATATACTGGCACTCAGAATAAAAAGATATACAGAACTGGCAAGCAGGTTCAAAGGAGTTTGGAAGCTAAAAGAATTCGGATAGAGAAGGGGAGTGCGAGGAGAGAGAGTTTGGAGAAGCGGAGACTGAAGGAGATATTATAGAGGAGATGAATGAAGTGAGTGATGAAAATAAAAGAAAATAAAAGTTAGTTAGAGAATAATTAAATAAGGAATAATGGGAGATTATTTAGTTGGAAAGCAAATTTAAAACCTAATATAACAAGGAAGAGTTTACAGGGCACAAAGTTTTAATGGCAGCATGTTTAGTTAAAAACACATGGAACTCTTCTACACATGGAGGTTGGAGGCTAGGGCCTAGAGGAATGGGGAGCCTCCTAGGATGAGGTTTTTTGGTTTCCTTGAGGTGGTTTTTGCTTTTTGTGGGATTTGGTTGGCTGGGATGATTTTGGTTTGGGGGTTTGGACCTTGAGGTCCCTTCCAACCCTGATATTCTACCTATTCTATCATTCTGTCCCTTGAGATCTTCTGATATTCCTTCATAGAATAGATCCAAAGATGTTTAAAGGTCATTAATGGCCTTTAGCTAATAATGGGGTCTAGAGGTGTCAGCCATTAATGGGAGAGTAGGTTAGGGTAAGGATTGGGTCAAGATAGTGGATGGATTGGATGGATTGGGATTGATAGAGAGATGACATCAATGTCCAGATACCATAATGGTAATGTCTAAAGAAAAGAATTAGATATTAAAATTCAAACCAAGGGCTATTCAATCTCTAAGTAACTCTAGGAACAGGCCAGATAACAGCAGGGGGGAACAGATTCACCTGGGGTCTCTCATATGGTCCTCTACCTCAGTCCCTCTACTCAAAACAAAGAAAAATCAAAAAAGGAAAAGTAACCTTTAATCCAAAAAAAAAAGAAACCGGCATTAGGCATTAAATGTAAAACCATGGGGCTGGCTTAAAACCATGGGGTCCTGAGAACGAGCCCTCTCAGGACATGCACCCATTGAGGTGAGTTCATTGCAACAGTGAGCCCTTGAACTCTTGTTTGTAATCCTCCCCCTCCTCTGTGCACTGCTCTGTGCTGGTGGTGGAGCAGTGCACTGCACAGGTCCTCGTCAGTGACAGAGTCTGACCCCAGAAATGGCCTCTGGCAGAAATGGCCTCTTGGCTCTACAACTCCCCTGGTTAACCCACTAGTCAGGTCAGGGGTTTGTGAGTGTACCTCTTTGTTGAGTCTACCTCAACTTTTCTTCTGTTGCTGCTGTTGAGCTGAGTGTTTGCTTTACTGGAGCTGGTCACAGCAGGTTTAAAGTTTATAAAGCTATTAAGGCTATTCTTAGAAGAGGTCATTGCTGGTTGCTGGCACCTGGCTGAAAGGAGAGCGGATATGCAGGACCCCCTTGTAACTGCCAAGCAGATTTCCAAAGCTTTTTAACATCACAGATTAGATTATAATTATTATTAAGTTTTTTTTAAACAGAAAAATTATTAAGTTGAGAACTAGTTGAGTTGAAGACTAGTTGATGACTGGGTATTGACCAACATGGCCACCTAACATATTAAAAACTCTGATACAGAAAAATAAAAACCTACACTTAAATATTATTAAAATCTATTTATGCCTGAAAATAAAAGTAAAAGTACATTCACATTCTCTATCTCTTTCCAGATTCACTAGGATTTGAATCAAAAAAAGATTTTCACACACTGATGATGTAGTAGCCAGATCATGACCTTACATATATATTAAAAAAAATGATTTTTTTGAAATATCACAAACCATATACAAAAGATGAAAATGGAGTTAGGGGGGGGGCTACTGAGTACAGTGCATCACAGGTTCATTGTTTAATCAATCAGGCAGCTTTCAAAAATCTCAGGCTATTTTATTGTCTCAGAGTCTCTGCATGTTTTTGTGAAAGCCGCATTTACTGACAGCTTTGCTTAAGGCTTCCTTGACCTCTCTGTTTCTCAGGCTGTGGATGAGGGGGTTTAGCATGGGAGTTAGGACCCTGAAGCAAAGAGAGAGCACTTTCTTCAGATCACATTGCGGTAGCATATAGAAAATCATCAGGGTTACATAAAAAATTGTCACCACAGTGAGGTGAGAGGAGCAGGTGGAAAAGGCCTTTTTTCTCCCGGTGGTGGAAGGGATTCTCAGGATGTTGGCAAAGGATAAACACATAGGACATCAGGGTTAGTAGGAATGGAGGCCAGGTGAATACACAGGCTAGTATGAAATCCACCAGTATGCTCAGGTTTGTGTCACTGCAGGAGAGTTCCATCAGTGGGATGGGATCACAATAGAAATGGTCAATTTCATTCGGTCCACAGAATGTTAATTGTGATAGGAATAATATAAAGATGGTAGTAGCCAAAGAACCATTTAACCATGACCCAGCAGCCAACTGAAGGCAAAACCTGGTATTCATAAGAGTTGAATAGCGCAGGGGTTTACATATTGCTAAATACCGATCATAAGACATCGCTGCTAGGAGATAGCATTCTGTACCTACCAGAACAGAAAAGAAATACATTTGTGAGAAACAGCCATTGAATGAGATGGTTTTGTCACCAGTCAGGAGACTGACCAGCATCCTGGGCAGGATGGTGGAGGTGTAGCAGGTCTCCAAGCAGGACAAGTTCCCCAGGAAGAAGTACATAGTGGTGTGAAGGTGCTGATCAACCACAACTAGTGCAGTGATGAGCATGTTCCCAGCTACGGTTGCCATGGAGATCACTAGGAACATCAGGAAGGAGAGAGATATTTGCAGGTCAGGGAGATTCCCGAATCCCAGGAGGATAAATTCTGTGACAGCTGTTTGGTTTCTCAGGATTATGTCTGCCATGGGTTAAGTCTAGGAACAATAAAGCAAACTGTGCAATTGAATTAGAAGAACATAGAGCTGAAAAGTAATCAAGCCTTTTGAATTAATTCCACAAATATTCAGAAACTCTCCACCTTCTCCTGGCTACCAGCTGAAATTTTAAGGCTAAATGTTGACTTCAAAGTGGAAGGAGTCTCAGTTCGAGAACAGATCTTTTGTATCCATGTAGAGGACCCTCTGCCACATCAGAGCAATGACTAATATAACAGTCCATTTCTCTGGTAGCCGGGTATTGATACGACAGGTGAGACTCTTTCTTTATCTACTATTGTATCCCATCTGGTGACATAGTGAAGCTTAACAATGATGCTTAAATGCAGTATTTCACTTCTGGCAATTCCCAGAATCATGCCATGACTTAGGAGTCAAAATCAATAAATAAATCAATTAAAACGTTGAACTGAGATTTCCAGTGCAACCTATTTTCCTTAGGCATCGATTTTCTGTTAGAATTAATGGAAATTAATCTAACAATGTTTCCTGGTATATTCAGCATTTCAGTGTCCTTTAAGAGAAGGAATAATTACCACCCCACCCCTCACAAGAGATCACTTTATGCCATAAATTTATGAAGTGGAGTAAATTCTCCCTTCGTTCCTGTGGAGGTGATGGGGAGGTGGTGAGGGACTGGCAATGCCTTTTCTGTTTACTGACATTCACTATGTAGCAATAAATAAATACAGTTTTTTGGAAGGTGGATGTTAGGAAGGGACAAAAACCGGGGTGATGTTAAACCCTAACTGGAGAGTGACCCTCCCCAGACAATAATGATTGTGGGATGATAGCACAAGAACAAGAGAGGCACATGGGGGGAAGATCCTGTCCCTGAACTCAGAGTCTAGAAACAATCTGGCATGGGTCATCTAGGCTGGTAAGCATTTGCCACCCCATTGAGCACACGGTGAGCCAGATTCTCAGCTGATGTAAATCAAGGTAGCTCCATTTGTGTCATCAGGGCAGATTCCCAACTGAGGACCGGTCACAAGACATGGATCTCTTGCGCCATCTCTGTGAAATGGTGCTATGAACACTGACTGGCACTGCTGTGGGAAGGTGAGGCTAAAACTGCTAATATTCACCTGAAGAAGAGCTCTGTGTAGCTCAAAAGCTTCTCTCCTCCACAAACAGGAGTTAGTGCAATATAAGATATTATCTCACCACTTTGTCCATCTAATATTCCCAAAGCACATTCATGCCTCAGTTTGGTGGTGGTATAGGAATACAGTCAGGAAGATGGTGCTCACCTGTAATTAAAGCACAGCCCAAGCTTGAAGCAATGAGCTCTTATTTCTCAGGACTTGGCCACCAGGACGTAGGTTCATCAGCTAAGTTTCTTGTCTCTCCTCTTTCTGCAGAAACTGGATTTTCTCATTTGAAGAGACCTGCAGTTACATGAAGGGATGAGCAGGTGCATTTGAACTACCTTTGGAAAATGAGCTTTCCCTTTGATTTACAAAGTGTAAATGCTGCCTCATACTTGTATTCATATGGTTCCACGTCAGCTTTTCTCCCGCTTGGTTCATTTTGTGTCTCCAAAGCTTTGTAGCTAACAATGACCAATGGGACTTGTACAGCATGACTTGTATAATTGCAACTTTTTTTAAGTCTAATGAACCTGCGTGTAAAATATCAGAGGGGTAGCCATGTTAATGTGGATCTCTAAAAGCAGCAAAGAGTCCTGTGGCATCTTATAGACTAACAGACGTTTTGGAGCATGAGCTTTCGTGGGTGAATACCCAATTTGTCTCATGCATCCGACGAAGTGGGTATTCACCCATTTGTTTGCTGCTCCAAAACGTCTGTTAGTCTATAAGGTGCCACAGGACTCTTTGCTGCTTTTATGTGTAAAATATTTGAGATCATGAACAAACACCAGCTTTCATTTTTAGCAGATGCCTATCCAAGGTGATGGTCTGTTATAAGGCCAGCTATTTTCAGAAATGCCACTAGATGGCAGCATATATTGAATATTATTAAAGGGGTGGTGTAAGTAGCTCATATCACCCTTACAACATGCTTTCACTTAGGGAAGAAAAACTAAATGTACAACTGGAGAATGGGGGATAAATGGTTTGGCAGCAGCACTCCTGAGAAGGATCTGGGAGTTGTGGTACATCACAACCTCAGCAGGAGTCAGCAATGTGATACTGCTGAAAAAAAAAGGAAATGCAATTTTATGTTTCATTAACAGAGGCATAACATTTAAGTCTCAGGAGGTGAGAGTATCACTCTGCTTGGCTCTGGTTAGGCCTCAGCTGGAGACTGTGTCCAATTTTGGTCACCAGTGTATAGAAAGGATGTAGAGAAACTGGAAAGGATCCAGAGGTGAGCAACAAAGATGATCAAAGGGATGGAATGCAGCCATATGAGCAAAGGCTGAAGGAACTGGGTATGTTTAATTTGGAAAAGAAGAGATTAATGGGGGACATGATAACACTCTTCAAATACTTGAAAAGCTGCCATAAAAAAGATGGAGAAAAGTTGTTCTCTCGTGCCACAGAGGGCAGGACAGGAGTCAATGGGTTCAAACTGCAGCATAGTTGATTTAGGTTAAATCTCAGGAAAAATTTCCAAAGTGTAAGAACAGTAGGACAATGTAACACACCACTTAGGGAATCTCCTCCACTGGAAGTTTTCAAAAGGAGGCTGGACAGCCATGAGTCTTGGATGGCTGAGACTCAACAAATCCTGCATCTTGGTAGGGGGTTAGACTCCTGAGGTCCCTTCTAACCCAATGATTCTATGCTGCCACCCAGTGGCCATACTACAGTATAACTTTCCTATGATTTTATTAGGTACTGAAATCTATTGGTCAGACAGTCCTCTAATCTGAAGCAAATACTTACCAGCAACCACACAACACTGAACAAAAACACTAACCTATCATTGCAACAAAGCTCGATGTCAACTCTGTCCGCATATCTATTCAAGTGACACCATCACTGGACCTAGTCACATCAGCCACGCCATCAGGGGCCCGTTTACCTGTACATCTACTAATGTGATATATGCTATCATGTCCCAGCAATGCCCCTCTGCCATGTACATTGGCCAAACTGAACAGTCTCTATGCAGAAGAATAAATGGACACAAATCTGACATCAGGAATCATAACACTCAAAAACCAGTAGGAGAACACATCAACCTCTCTGGCCACTCAGTAACATACCTGAAGGTGGCAATTTTGGAACAAAAAGACTTCAAAAACAGACTCCAGGGAGAAACTGCTGAGCCTGAATTGATTTGCAAATTAGATACCATTAACTCTGGCTTGAATAGAGACACTATTACCTGAAGGAATGAGCAGGTACATTTGATCTTCCTTTGGAAAATGAGCTTCCACTTTGATTTAAAAAGTGCAAATGCCGCCTCATATTTATATTCACTCTTCAAACTTTTTACAAGTTCCCGCTTCAACCTTTCACCCATTTGGTTTACTTTGTGTCTCCAAAAACAAGTAGGAGAACACTATAGCCTTTCTGGTCACTCAGTAACAGACATAAAGGTGGCAATTTTGCAACAGAAAAGCTTTAAAAACAGAGTCCAATGAGAAACTGCTGAAATGGAATTAATTTGAAAACTAGATACTGTTAACTTGGTCTTGAATTCAGACTGGGAGTGGCTGGGTCATTACACAAATTGAATCTATTTCCCCATGATAAGTTCCCTCACACCTTCTTGTCAACTATCTTAAATTGTCTTACTGTATGTTCCATTGTATGCATCTCATGAAGTGGGCTGTAGCCCAGAAAAGCTTATGCTCAAATAAATGTGTAAGTCTTTAAGTTGCTACAAGGACTCCTGTTCTTTTTTTCAAAACCTTCTGTCATTCACCAACAGGATGTAGTGCAATATAAGATATTAGCTCACCCACCTTGTCCTTCTCATATTCACAAACCACATTTCTGGTGGTATAGAAATGCAGTCAGGCAGATGGTGCTCAGCTGTAACCTAGCACAGCCCATGCTTGAAGAGATGAGCTCTTATTTCTTAGGGCTTGTCAGTGGAGGTTCTTGTCTCTCCTATTTCTTCTTCAAAACTGGGTTTACTCAGTGAAGAGACCTGGAGTTACCTGAAGGGACGAGCAGGTGCATTTGATCTATCTTTGGAAAATGAGCTTTCTGTTGGATTTACAAAATGTAAATCCTCTTTCATATTTGTATTCCGTCTTCACAGTTTTTGGTACGGTCCCACTTCAACCTTTCTGTTGATGGCCTGTTATAATGTACTTGCACTACCCTGTTATTAATATTCAATCTATGCTGCCACCTAGTGGCCCTTTTTCTAGTATAACTTTCCCATTGTATTGCCTACTAAAATCTTTTGGTCACTATTCAGTATTTCTGACACTCCCCTCTCAGTTCCTCTCCTCTGTTGCCATCTAGTGTTGATTTCCAAGCCTGTTTCTTTGCTCTCCTCTATTGGATTCTTCTTGCTATCATAGTGCCTCTTTCCCGTGCTTGAGTCATGTCACCTGCTGGCCATTAGTTAGTATAAGAGCCCATTTCCAACTTCCCAACATCTGCCAGTTTCCATAGTTCATTACATATTGCAGAGGACCTTTTCTCTTCAGGGCCCATTCTTCACAATTAATAAACCATTATTCAACTTCACCTTGCTTTCCACTTCCCTCAGGTGGTCATTTGGCAACATAACAGCTCCTTTCTTGCCCTTCCACTTTGGCTGCTATCCACTGGGCAACACCACTACATCTTTCCATTCCTCTGCCCTGTAGTGACCCTACAGAGCATAATCACACCTTTCCTCGTTTCTTACCTACTGCTATGTGTGCGCTATTCCAAAATAGAGCCACCGAGAACCAAATCATAAAACAGCCTGATTGCAGCATTAGTGGCTGTAGTAGAGAGAGCATGAGACACAAGGGCTAAGGCCTGAATAGATGTCAGGCCCTTCTGCTATAAAGCAAAGTCAGGCTGTGAGCAGAAATCAGGGTGTTACAAGACGTGCCTGGTGGCAGGTTCACTTTGTGATATATGAAGTTAGCAAGAACAGGACTGGAGTTGCAAAAACAGAAGCACTCCTAGGTACTGAGCAGTCACGTAAACACATTCCAGATGGATGGTACCTGAACACCCGGATACCAAGAATGGTAGAAGCACCCCCCCAAGGATAAGAGGAACATGCTGACCCCTTAAAGATAAAGTCATGATGACAGTAAGAAGGATAGAGATGTTTTGATAATGTATTGGGTGGTAACAAACCACTTCGGGGGCAGTCACCAACTATGTCAGAGGGACAATACGAAACTTGTTTGTATCGGTATATAAAAGAAGAGTAGCAGAGGGGGTGTCGTTGCCCCGCCTAGGAGGGAAAAGAAAATACCCGCTGTTCACTGAGCCATATCCATTGTCATGGGCATACATATTCTAGTGTAACTATAGATATTGATCCAGGCAACTAGGACCGTGCTTCGTCGGCAATAAACCTGGCCGAGTGCCTTCACTACTGAACAGGAGTCTGGTGGTTTTATTGGGAAGTTCGACCAAAGTCTGCTGTACTGGCTACCTGACCAGAGTCAGTGCAGCAAACGAGAGAACACACAAATGCAGCCAAAACATCTAACGACAGTGGCTACAACAGCACCTTAAAGAATAGCAGTGGCTCACAAACATTTAGCAGGAGTTTCCCATCCATCCAGTGTTGATGTGGGGTCTGTTTCCAATGGAAATGCATAGATTGAACCTACCATGACAGGACACCAGTGGCTGTCCAGGCAGAGCTTCTCACAGGTGTCTAAGGGAGATTTGGGTGCCTAACTCCTTAGGTCCCCTGGAAAGTCATTTCTGCAGAGATGAAGTCCTACCGTTCTCAATGGTGCCATCTCCCCTGTCTCTGGCCAAGCCCTAACATGCTCCCTGTGACTGAGCCAGTCCTGCCATTTTGACATCACAGGAGTTCTGCCCATTGGTGGCCTTTGTGTTCTGGAAGTCTCCGTGGGCATGGGTACTCAGGCCCCAGGCAGCTAGGCATCAGTCATACCTATGTCTCTAAGTCTGTGCAAAGAGTAAACAGTCCTTTCCTCTACCTAATTAAATACGCATCCCATAGGGGAAACTGAGGCACACACAATATTCATATGAAACATTATGAAAAATTACCACTTTATCTGAATTTGATTATAAGACTTTATTATCTAACATAGATTAACAATGAACAGGGGATGTACCCAGGAATTTCCTTTCATGTTTAGTGGATTTTGTGCTTTACACAATGTTTGCTCTTTGCAGTTTTGGAAACTGTCCACCCTTCTCACATAGGGTGAACTGCCAACACCATGGAGAAAAATACCATAATACAGTGTGTGTCAGTGCTGAACATGAGAGAGTGACACAGCTGTCCACAAAGGCAATTTCCTATAAGTTGTGTTACATGGACACAGCGAGGGACCACAAAAACTGTCTTAGTAACTCTATGCAGATCATCTCCAATTCTTTTTCATTTTAGTGCTCAGATTTTTCAATGGGACTTTTCAATTTAATTTTAACAGGGGCTGATTGCTTAAATCACCTAAGCAGATTTGAAAACATCAGGCTAAGTTATTATCTCGGAGTCTCTGCATGTTTTTGTGAAAGCCACATTTACTGACTGCTTTGCACAAGGCTTCCTTGACCTCTCTGTTTCTCAGGCTATAGATGAGGGGGTTTACCAGGGGAGTCAGGACTGTGTAGCAAAGAGAAAACACTTTTTTCAGGTCTCTAAATTTATCACGTTTTGGTAGCATGTAGACAATCATTAGTGTGCCATAGAAAATTGTCACCACGATGAGGTGAGAGGAGCAGGTGGAAAATGCCTTCTGCCTCCCGGTTCCCCAAGGGTCAGTCCTAGGACCAATCCTATTCAACTTATTTATAAATGATCTGGAGAAAGGGTTAAAAAGTGAGGTGGCAAAGTTTGTAGATGATATTAAACTGCTCAAGATAGTTAAGACCAAAGCAGACTGTGAAGAATTTCAAAAAGATCTCACAAAACTAAGTGATTGGGCAACAAAATGGCAAATGAAATTTAATGTGGATAAATGTAAAGTAATGCATATTGGAAAATAATAACCCCAGACATACATACAACATGATGGGATTTAATTTAGCTACAAGTAATCAGGGATAGAGAATAAGATGGAGAATATCTTATTGCCCTTATATAAATCCATGGTACACCCACATCTTGAATACTGCGTACAGATGTGTTCTCCTCATCTCAAAAAAGATATACTAGCATTAGAAAAGGTTCAGAGAAGGGCAACTACAATGATTAGGGGGTTGGAATGGGTCCTGTATGAGGAGAGATTAAAGAGGCTAGGACTTTTCAGTTTGGAAAAGAGGAGACTAAGGGGGATATAATAGAGGTAGATAATATCATGAGTGATGTGGAGAAAGTAAATAAGGAAAAGTTATGTAGTTGTTCCCATAATATAAAAACTAGAGGCCACCAAATGAAATTAATGGGCAGCAGGTTTAAAACAAATAAAAAGAAGTTCTTCACACAGCGCACAGTCAACGTATGGAACTCTTTGCCTGAGGAGATTGTGAAGGCTAGGACTATGCACTGGAATGGGTTACCTAAGGAGGTGGTGGAATTGCCTTCCTTAGAGGTTTTTAAGGTTAGGCTTGACAAACCCTGGCTGGGATGATTTTGTTGGGAATTTGTTCCTGCTTTGAGCAGGGGGTTGGATTAGACGACCTCCTGAGGTCCCTTCCAACCCTGATATTCTATGATTCTATGATCACAGGATTTAAAAGAGAACTGGATAAATTCATGGAGGTTAAGTCCATTAATGGCTATTAGCAAGGATGGGTAAGGAATGGTGTCCTTATCCTCTGTTTGTCAGAGGGTGGAGACGGATGGCAGGAGAGAGATCACTTATGGAATGTCAGGGATTGGATATTTACATAGATATCAGTAATGTCCAGAGCTATCATAATTAATGACAACCAAGATTCTGGAAGGGATATTAAACCTCATACTTCAGGGCTTGAGCCAATCTCTAAGTAACAGAGACCAAGGTGAAAACTATATGGGGGGCAGATTATTCCACCTCTACCTCCTATGGGATTCTTCCACCTTCCTCTTAAACATCTGGGTATGGCCTCTGTCAGGCAGGATATTAGACTAGATGGACCTAGTGTCTGATCCAGTCTGACAGTTCCTATGTCCCTATGAAAAGAGAACAGGTAAATCTGGGGTGATTCTGTTCAAAGCACAGACTAGTATCTGAGTTCTGGAAATCTGGAAATCTGGAGATCAGCAAAGAAACCTACCTTATTGAGGTCAGAGGGTGTAGGGATGCAGTGAGAAATGCCAAAAGCCGGATAGAGATGGACCTTGCGAAGGGAATTAAAACCAATAGTAAAAGGTTTTTACTATTGGAGATTAAGGATAAGCTAGGCATGGCACAATATCTAAACGAATATTTTCCCTCGGTCTTTAATGAGGCTAATGAAGGGCTTAGGAATAGTGTCAGAGTGACTGATGGGAATGAAGGTGCAGTGTTGGAAATTACAGTATCCGAGGTAGAAGCCAAACTTGAACAGCTTAACGGTAGTAAATCCGGCAGCCCGGATAATCTTCATCCTAGAATATTAAAGGAATTGGCGAGTGAAATTGCAAGCCCGTTAGCGATAATTTTTAATGAATCTCTAAACTCGGGGGTTGTACCGTTTGACTGGAGATTAGCTAATATAGTTCCTATTTTCAAGAAGGGGAAAAAAAGTGACCCGGTAACTATAGGCCTGTTAGTTTAACATCTGTATTATGTAAAGTCATGGAAAAAATATTAAAGGAGAGAGTAGTTACGGACCTTGAGGTCAATGGCAATTGGGACAAATTACAACATGGTTTTACGAAAGGTAGATCGTGCCAAACCAACCTGATCTCCTTCTTTGAGAAAGTAACATATTTTTTAGACAAGGGAAATGCAGTGGATCTAATATATCTTGATTTCAGTAAGGTGTTTGATACGGTACCGCATGAAGAATTACTGGTTAAATTGGAAAAGATGGGGATCGAAATGAAAATCCAGAGATGGATAAGGAACTGGTTAAAGGGGAGACTGCAGCGGGTCGTATTGAAAGGTGATCTGTCGGGTTGGAGGGAGGTTACCAGTGGAGTTCCTCAAGGTTCGGTTTTGGGTCTGATCTTATTCAATCTATTTATCACTGACCTCGGAACCAAAAGTAGGAGTGGGCTGATAAAGTTTGCGGATGACACGAAGTTGGGAGGTATTGCCAATTCGGAGAAGGATTGGGATATTCTCCAGGGAGATTTGGATGACCTTGTAAATTGGAGTATTAGTAATAGGATGAAATTCAACAGTGTAAGGTTATGCATTTAGGGATGACTAACAGGAATTTTAGTTATAAGCTGGGGACGCACCAGTTGGAAGTAACGGAAGAGGAGAAGGACCTCGGAGTCCTGGATGATCGCAGGATGACTATGAGTCGGCAATGTGATGTGGCCGTTAAAAAAGCTAATGCGGTCTTGGGATGCATTAGGCGAGGTATTTCTAGTAGAGATAAGGAGGTGCTAGTCCCGTTATACAAGGCGTTGGTGAGACCTCATTTGGAGTACTGTGTGCAGTTTTGGTCTCCCATGTTTAAGAAGGATGAATTCAAACTGGAACGGGCTACAAAGAAGGGCCACTAGAATGATCCGAGGAATGGAAAGCCTGTCGTATGAAAGGAGACTTGAGGAGCTCGGTTTGTTTTCTTTAACCAAAAGAAGGTTGAGAGGAGATATGATTGCTCTCTTTAAATATATCAGAGGGATAAATACCAGGGAGGGAGAGGAATTATTTCAGCTCAGTACTAATGTGGACACGAGAACAAATGGATATAAATTGGCAGTCGGGAAGTTTAGGCTTGAAATTAGACGAAGGTTTCTAACCATCAGGGGAGTGAAATTCTGGAACAGCCTACCGAGGGAAACAGTGGGGGCGAAGGACCTCTCTGGCTTTAAGATTAAGCTTGATAAGATTATGGAGGGAATGGTTTGATAGGATAACGTGATTTAGTCAATAGGTCAATAATGTGCCACCACTGGTAATTAGTACCGAGGGTCAATGTTGGGATATTGAAGGTCTTTTTCCTGAGTGTCTGGCTGGAGAGTCTTGCCCACATGCTCGGGGTTCAGCTGATCGCCATATTTGGGTTCGGGAAGGAATTTTCCTCCAGGGTAGATTGGCAGTGGCCCTGGAGGTGTTTCCCCTTCCTCCGCAGCAGGGGCAGGGGTCGCTTGCTGGAGGATTATCTGCTACTTGAAGTCTTTAAATCAGGATTTGGGGACTTCAACATCTGAGTCAAGGGAGAGAATTATTTCAGGAGTGGGTGGGTTAGCTTTTGTGGCCTGCATCTTGTGGGAGGTCAGACTAGATGATCATAATGGTCCGTTCTGATCTTAAGTTCTATAATTCTATGATTCTATGAATACTTGAATAAGATACTAGTTGAAGAGGGCACATTTGACAGGATCTATCTCCATTCACAAGAGGGCAATCCTCCCTCCCCCTCCCATTTGGTTAAATTATTTTGATATTGTCTCCATACAATATATTTCTGCATCACACAAATCTCCATACACCTACTTTCGAGAAGTTAGTATACAAACACGAAGTTCTCATTTTTTTCTCAGATGAACACAAAAAAAATTGTTTCAGGTTTTGGCAGGAAACCACTTTATTTATTTATTATTAGTTTGGTTGCAAAATTGATTGGGAAAACATTATTCCCATTTGGGGGCTGCTTGGTTTGTTTGTTTTTATGGTGATGATGTGTGACCTTTTTAAAAATGGTCCCACTTCACCCTATCGTTCAGCTGACTAATTTTTGGTCTCCAAATCTTAGTTGTGAACATTGCCCAAAGTGAAGTATTGATTCCTTATATAACCCTTCTTCCAGTTGGAGTCAGCAGCAACAGGGGCCGTGTTCAATATCTCAGGGATCCTTTCCAACAATACAACACAAAACCGGCTCGAGCTCGAGCCCCAACCCAGTAACCTGAGATAATTACACATTACCCCTTGGGCACCTCTAGAGGCAACAGTTCCCCTCTCACAAACAAAGACTATGAGTGCAGAAAACAAAGTTTTAATAAAAAGGAGGAAAGTAACCCCGCATTAAATCAATAAATACATCAACTAAAATGTTGAACTGAGATTTCCAGTGCAGCCTATTTTCCTTAGGCATTGATTTTCTGTTAGAATTAATGTTTCGTGGTATATTCAGTATTTCAGTGTCCTTTAAAAGAAGGAATAATTCCCACCCGCCCTCACAAGAGATCACTTTATGCCATAAATTTATGAAGTGGAGTAAATTCTCCCTTAGTTCCTGTGGAGGTGATGGTGATGTGGTGAGGGACTGGCAATGCCTTTTCTGTTTCCTGACGTTCACTATGTAGCAATAAATAAACACAGCTTTTTGCAAGGTGGATGTTAGGAAGGGACAAAAACCAGGCTGATGTTAAACCCTAACTGGAGAGTGACCCTCCCCAGACAATAATGATTGTGGGATGATAGCTCAAGAACAAGAAAGGCACTGGGAGGAAGATCCTGTCCCTGAACTCAGAGTCTAGAAACAATCTGGCATTGGTCATCTAGGCTGGTAAGACTATCAGCATTTGCCACCCCATTGAGCACACGGTGAGCCAGATTCTCAGCTGATGTAAATCAAGGTAGCTCCGTTTGTTTCAGTGGGGCAGATCCACAACTGAGGACCTGTCACAAGACATGGATCTCTTGCGCCATCTCTGTGAAATGGTGCTATGAATACTGTCTGGCACCGCTGTGGGAAGGTGAGGCTAAAACTGCTAATATTCACCTGAAGAATAGCTCTGTGTAGCTCAAAAGCTTCTCTCCTCCACAAACAGGAGTTACTGCAATGTAAGGTATTATCTCACCACTTTGTCCATCTAATATTCACAAAGCACATTCATGCCTCAGTTTGGTGGTGGTATAGGAATACAGTCAGGAAGATGGTGCTCACCTGTAAGCAAAGCACAGCCCAAGCTTGAAGCAGTGAGCTCTTATTTCTCAGGACTTGGCCACCAGGACGTAGGTTCATCAGCTAAGGTTCTTGTCTCTCCTCTTTCTGCAGAAACGGGATTTTCTCATTTGAAGAGACCTGCAGTTACATGAAGGGATGAGCAGGTGCATTTGGAAAATGAGCTTTCCCTTTGATTTACAAAGTGTAAATGATGCCTCATACTTGTATTCAGTCTTCACACTTTTTAATATGGTTCCACGTCAGCTTTTCTCCCACTTGGTTCATTTTGTGTCTCCAAAGCTTTGTAGCTAACAATGACCAATGGTACTTGTACAGCGTGACTTGAATAATTGCAACTTTTTTTAAGTCTAATGACCCTATGTGTGAAATATCAGAGGGTTGCTGTGTTAGTGTGGATCTGTAAAAGCAGCAAAGTGTCCTGTGGCACCTTATAGACTAACAGACGTTTTGGAGCATGAACTTTTTCCCACAAAAGCTCCTACTCCAAAACTTCTGTTAGCCTATAACGTGCCACAGGACTCTTTGTTGCTTTTATGTGTAAAATATTTGAGATCATGAACAAACACCAGCTTTCATTTTTGGGAGATGCCTATCCAAGGTGATGGCCTGTTATAAGGGCAGCTATTTTCAGAAATGCCCACTAGATGGCAGCATATATTGAATATTATTAAAGGGGTGATGTAAGTAGATCATATCACCCTTACAACATGCTTTCACTTACTGATGAAAAACTAAATGCACAACTAGAGAATGGGAGATAAATGGTTTGGCAGCAGCACTCCTGAGAAGGATCTGGGAGTTGTGGTACATCACAACCTCAGCATGAGTCAGCAATGTGATACTGCTGCAAAAAAAGGAAATGCAATTTTAGGTTTCATTAACAGAGGCGTAACATTCAAGTCTCAGGAGGTGAGAGTATCAATCTGCTTGGCTCTGGTTAGGCCTCAGCTGGAGACTGTGTCCAATTTTGGTCACCAATGTATAGAAAGGATGTAGAGAACCTGGAAAGGATCCAGAGGTGAGTAACAAAGATGATCAAAGGGATGGAATGCATCCATATGAGCAAGGGCTGAAGGAACTGGGTATGTTTAGTTTGGAAAAGAAGAGATTAATGGGGGACATGATAGCGCTCTTCAAATACTTGAAAAGCTGCCATAAAAAAGATGGAGAAAAGTTGTTCTCTCTTGCCACAGTGGGCAGGACAGGAGGCAATGGGTTCAAACTGCAGCATAGCAGATTTAGATTAAATCTCATGAAAAACTTCATAGGTGTAAGAACAATAGGACAATGGAACAGACTGCCTAGGGAAGTCATGGAATCTCCTTCACTGGAAGTTTTCAAAAGGAGGCTGGACAGCCATGAGTCTTGGATGGCTGAGACTCAACAAGTCCTGCATCTTGGCAGGGGGTTAGACTAAATGACTCCTGAGGTCCCTTCTAACCCAATGATTCTATGCTGCCAGCCAGTGACCATACTACAGTATAACTTTCCCATGATTTTATTAGCCACTGAAATCTATTGGTCACTAGTCAGTATTTCTGACACCCTCCGGCCCCCATTTCCTCTACTCTGCTTCCATCTAACATCAATTTCCCAGCATGACAGGCTGTTACTCTTCTATCCTCCAGTGGATTCTTCTTTCTATAGCCGCATACAGTGGTGAGCTGCAGCCGGTTCGCACCGGTTCGCGCGAACCGGTTGTTAAATTTAGAAACCCTTTTAGAACCAGTTGTAAAGGGCTTTTAAATTTAACAAAAGCTCCGCTCCCTGCCCTGCCCCCGGCCCCAGCTCACCTGGCTCCAGCTCTTCCTTTGCCTCCTCCTCTGATGGCTCCCCCTCCGGGCTTCCCGCCAATCAGCTCTTAGCGCGGGAAGCCTGGGAGGGCGGAGAAGGAAGCAGCAGCTTCCTGGAGGTAAGCTGAGGGGGGGGGCGGCCCCCGACTCTGACCCCGGCCCTGGCCCTGACTCCGGCCGGCTGGGCGGCGCGGCTCCGGGCCAGCCCCCGGCTCTGACCCCGGCCCCGACTCTGGCCGGCTGGCCGGGCGGCGCGGCTCCGGGCCAGCCCCCGGCTCTGACCCCGATTTTGGGCTGGCCAGTGGCTCTGGCCCGGCCCCCAACTCCAGCCCAGCGCCTGTGGCTCCCAGCCCCGGCTTTGGGTGTCACGGCCCCCATCTCCAGGCAGTGCGGTAAGGGGGGCAGGGAGCAGGGAGAGGGTGTTGGATAGAGGGCCGGGGGTGGATTAGGGTCAGGACTGGGGGCGGTCAGAGGGCAGGGAACAGGGGAATTGAATGGGGGCAAGGGTCCTGGAGAGCAGTCAGGAAGGACCTGGGGTTGGATGGGGCGGTGGGAGGCAGTCAGGGGCAGGGGTTCCAGGGTTAGTCAGGACAGAGAGAAGGGGTGGTAGGATGGGGCAGGGATGCTGGGGGGCCATCAGGAATAAGAGGAGGGGTTGGATGGGGTGGCAGAGGGCAGTTAGGGGACAAGGACGGGGGGTGGATAGGGCAGGGGTCCTGGGGGGCGGGGCAGGAGTACCGGGGGTGGGGGGATCATGACCCCCTCGTGGGGTGAGGAGGAGGGAACCAGTTGTTAATATTTTGGCAGCTCATCACTGGCCGCATATTTCCCATTTTTGACTCACATGTCCCCTAGTGTACATTATTTACAACCTATCCAAGATTTACAACCTATCCTGAAAGACGATCCCTCGCTCTCACAGATCTTGGGAGAGAGGCCAGTCCTCGCTTACAGACAGCCCCCTAATCTGAAGCAAATACTTACCAGCAACCACACACCACTGAACAAAAACACTAACCGAGGAACCTATCCTTGCAACAAAGCCCGATGCCAACTCTGTCCGCATATCTATTCAAGTGACACCATCACTGGACCTAGTCACATCAGCCACGCCTTCAGGGGCTCGTTCACCTGCACATCTACCAATGTGATATATGCCATCATGTCCCAGCAATGCCCCTCTGCCATGTACATTGGCCAAACTGGACAGTCTCTATGCAGAAGAATAAACGGACACAAATTTGACATCAGGAATCATAACACTCAAAAACCAGTAGGAGAACACATCAACCTCTCTGGCCACTCAGTAACATACCTAAAAGTGGCAATTTCGCAACTGAAAGACTTCAAAAACAGACTCCAGGGAGAAACTGCTGAGCTTGAATTGATTTGCAAATTAGATACCATTAATTCTGGCTTGAATAGAGACACTATTACCTGAAGGAATGAGCAGGTACATTTGATCTACCTTTGGAAAATGAGCTTCCCCTTTTATTTAAAAAGTGTAAATGCTGCCTCATATTTATATTCAGTCTTCAGACTTTTTTATAAGGTCCCGCTTCAACCTTTCACCCATTTGGTTCACTTTGTGTCTCCAAAAACGAGTAGGAGAACGCTATAGCCTTTCTGGTAACTCAGTAACAGACTTAAAGGTGGCAATTTTGCAACAGAAAAGCTTCAGAAACAGAGTCCAATGAGATACTGCTGAAATGGAATTAATTTGAAAACTAGATACCATTAACTTGGGCTTGAATACAGACTGGGAGTGGCTGGGTCATTACACAAATTGGGTGGTAACAAACCACGTTGGGGGCAGTCACTAACTATGTCAGAGGGACAATACGAAACTTTTTTGTATCAGTATATAAAAGAAGAGTAGCTGACGGGGTGTCTTTGTCCTGCCTAGGAGGGAAAAGAAAATACCCGCTATTCACTGAGCCATATCCATTGTCATGGGCATACATATACTCGTGTAACTATAGATATTGATCCAGGCAACTAGGACCGTGCTTCGTCGGCAATAAACCTGGCCGAGTGCCTTCACTACTGAACAGGAGTGTGGTGGTTTTATTGGGCAGTTCGACCAAAGTCGGCTGTACTGGCTACCTGGCCAGAGCCAGTGCAACAAACAAGAGAACACACACATGCAGCCAAAACATCTAACGACAGTGGCTACAACAGCACCTTAAAGAACAGCAGTGGCTCACAAACGTTTAGCAGGGGTTTCCCATCCATCCAGTGCATTTCTGTTGATGTGGGGTCTGTTTCCAATGGAAATGCATAGATTGAACCTACCATGAAAGGACACCAGTGGCTCTCCAGGCAGAGCTTCTCACAGGTGTCTAAGGGAGTTAAGCATCCAACTTAAGGATTTGGGTGCCTAACTCCTTAGGTCCCTTGGAAAGTCATTTCTGCAGAGCTGAAGTCCTATCGGTCTCAATGGTGCCCATCTCCCCTATCTCTGGCCAAGCCCTGACATGCTCCCTGTGACTGAGCCAGCGCTGCCATTTTGACATCACAGGAGTTCTGCCCATTGGTGGCCATTGTGTTCTGGAAGTCTCCATGGGCATGGGTACTCAGGCCCCAGGCAGCAAGGCATAAGTCATACCTATGTCTCTAAGTCTCTGCAAAGAGTAAACAGTCCTTTCCTCTACCTAATTAAATACGCACCCCATAGGGGAAACTGAGGCACACACAATATTCATATGAAACATTATGAAAAATTACCACTTTATCTGAATTTGATTACAAGACTTTATTATCTAACATAGATTAACAATGAACAGGTGATGTACCCAGGGATTTACTTTCATATTTAGTGGGTTTTGTGCCTTACACAATGTTTGCTCTGTGCAGCTTTGGACACTGTACAATCTTTTCACATAGGGTGAACTGCCAACACCATGGAGAAAAATACCATAATACTGTGTGTATCAGTGCTGAATATGAGAGAGTGACAGAGCTGTCCAGAAAGCCAATTTCCTATAAGTTTTGTTACATGGACACAGCGAGGGACCACAAAAACTGCCTTAGTAACTCTATGCAGATCATCTCCAATTCTTTTTCATTTTAGTGCTCAGATTTTTCAATGGGACTTTTCAACTTAATTTTAATGGGGGCTGATTGCTTAAATCACCCAGGCAGCTTTGAAAACCTCAAGCTAAGTTATTATCTCTGCATGTTTTTGTGAAAGCCACATTTACTGGCTGCTTTGCACAAGGCTTCCTTGACCTCTCTGTTTCTCAGGCTGTAGATGAGGGGGTTTACCAGGGGAGTCAGGACTGTGTAGCAAAGTGAAAACACTTTTTTCAGGTCTCTAAATTTATCATGTTTCGGTAGCATGTAGACAATCATTAGTGTGCCATAGAAAATTGTGACCACGATGAGGTGAGAGGAGCAGGTAGAAAAGGCCTTCTGCCTCCCGGTGGTGGAAGGGATTTTCAGAATGGTGGCAATAATACACACATAGGACATCAGGGTTAGTAGGAATGGAGGCAGGGTGAATACACAGGCTAGTATGAAATCCATCAATATGATCAGGTGTGTGTCACTGCAGGAGAGTTTTATCAATGGGATGGGGTCACAATAGAAATGGTCAATTTCATTCGGGCCACAGAATATTAATGGTGACATGAATAATGTACAGATGGTAGTAGTCAAACAACCATTTAACCATGATCCAGCAGCCAACTGGAGGCAAAACCTGGTATTCATAAGAGTTGAATAGTGCAGGGGTTTACATATCGCTAAATACCGATCATAAGACATTGCTGCTAGGAGATAGCATTCCGTAGCTACCAGAGACCCAAAGAAATACATTTGTGTGAAGCAGCCACTGAATGAGATGGTTCTGTCCCCAGTCAGCAGACTGGCCAGTAACCTGGGCAGGAAGGTCGAGGTATAGCAGGTCTCCAAGTAGGACAAGTTGCCCAGGAAGAAGTACATGGGGGTGTGAAGGTGCTGATCTGTCACAACAAGCACCACGATGAGAGTGTTCCCAACCATGGTTGCCATGTAGATCACTAGGAACATTAGAAAAAGAAGAATTTGCAGGTCAGAGAGATCTCCGAATCCCAGGAGGATAAATTCTGTGATGGTTGTTTGGTTTCTCCATTCGGTGTCTGTCATGGGTTGAGTCTAGGAACAAAAACACAAGCTGGGCTATTGGATTGGAAGAACACAGCATGAAAAGTTAATCAAGTCCTGTGAATTAATACCATAAATATTCAGAATATTCCCTTCCTCTCACAGTTACAGGTTGAAATTTTAAGACTAGATGTAGACTTTAGAGGAAAGTGCCAGGAGTCTTAGTCGGAGGACAGAAGATTGGTACCCATGTAGACCTCCCTCTGCCATATCAGAGCAATTACTAATATAACAGCCCATATCTCTGGTAGAGAACTGGTCTGATCTGTCATATCAGTATTGGTTTATCTATTATATCCCACCTCCTGATATACCAGAGCTCAGCAAATAAAATCTTCTACTCAGATTTTTCAATGCAGTCTAGTGTCAATAGGCACTATTTCAAAAAATTTCAAATAGCAGATAATCCTCCAGCAAGTGACCCCTGCCCCATGCTGCGGAGGAAGGCGAAAAACCTCCAGGGCCACTGCCAATCTACCCTGGAGGAAAATTCCTTCCCGACCCCAAATATGGCGATCAGCTGAACCCCGAGTATGCGGGCAAGACTCTCCAGCCAGACACTCAGGAAAAATACTTTCAATATCCCAACATTGAACCTCGGTACTAATTACCAGTGGTGGCACGTTATTGACCTATTGACTAAATCACGTTCTCCTATCAAACCATTCCTTCCATAAACTTATCAAGCTTAATCTTAAAGCCAGAGAGGTCCTTCGCCCTCACTGTTTCCCTCAGTTGGCTGTTCCAGAATTTCACTCCCCTAATGGTTAGAAACCTTTGTCTAATTTCAAGCCTAAACTTCCCGACTGCCAATTTATATCCATTTGTTCTCGTGTCCACATTAGTACTGAGCGGAAATAATTCCTCTCCCTCCCTGGTATTTATCCCTCTGATATATTTAAAGAGAGCAATCATATCTCCTCTCAACCTTCTTTTGGTTAAGGAAAACAAACCGAGCTCCTCAAGTCTCCTTTCATACGACAGGCTTTCCATTCCTCGGATCATTCTAGTGGCCCTTCTTTGTACCCGTTCAGTTTGAATTCATCCTTCTTAAACATGGGAGAACAAAACTGCACACAGTACTCCAAATGAGGTCTCACCAATGCCTTGTATAACGGGACTAGCACCTCCTTATCTCTACTAGAAATACCTCGCCTAATGCATCCCAAGACCGCATTAGCTTTTTTAACGGCCACATCACATTGCCGACTCATAGTCATCCTGCGATCAACCAGGACTCCGAGGTCCTTCTCCTCTTCCGTTACTTCCAACTGTGCGTCCCCAGCTTATAACTAAAATTCCTGTTAGTCATCCCTAAATGCATAACTTTACACTTCTCACTATTGAATTTCATCCTATTACTAATACTCCAGTTTACAAGGTCATCCAAATCTCCCTGGAGGATATCCCGATCCTTCTCTGAATTGGCAATACCTCCCAACTTCGTGTCATCCGCAAACTTTATCAGCCCACTCCTACTTTTGGTTCCAAGGTCAGTGATAAATAGATTGAATAGATCGGACCCAAAACCGAACCTTGAGGAACTCCACTGGTAACCTCCCTCCAACCCGACAGATCACCTTTCAATACGACCCGCTGCAGTCTCCCCTTTAACCAGTTCCTTATCCACCTCTGGATTTTCATTTTGATCCCCATCTTTTCCAATTTAACCAGTAATTCTTCATGCGGTACCGTATCAAACGCCTTACTGAAATCAAGATATATTAGATCCACCGCATTTCCCTTGTCTAAAAAATATGTTACTTTCTCAAAGAAGGAGATCAGGTTGGTTTGGCACGATCTACCTTTCGTAAAACCATGTTGTAATTTGTCCCAATTGCCATTGACCTCAAGGTCCGTAACTAGTCTCTCCTTTAATATTTTTTCCATGACTTTACATACTACAGATGTTAAACTAATGGTCCTGTAGTTACCCGGGTCACTTTTTTTCCCCTTCTTGAAAATAGGAACTATATTAGCTAATCTCCAGTCAAACGGTATAACCCCTGAGTTTAGAGATTCATTAAAAATTATCGCTAACGGGCTTGCAATTTCACTCACCAATTCCTTTAATATTCTAGGATGAAGATTATCCGGGCCGCCTGATTTACTACCATTAAGCTGTTCAAGTTTGGCTTCTACCTCGGATACTGTAATTTCCAACCCCGCACCTTCATTCCCATCAGTCACTCTGCCACTATTCCTAAGCCCTTCATTAGGCTCATTAAAGACCGAGGCAAAATATTCATTTAGATATTGTGCCATGCCTGGCTTATCCTTAATCTCCACTCCGTTTACAGTTTTAAGCGGTCCCACTGCTTCTTTCTTGGCTTTCTTCCTATTTATATGGCTAAAAAACCTTTTACTATTGGTTTTAATTCCCTTCGCAAGGTCCATCTCTACCCGGCTTTTGGCCTTTCTCACTGCTTCCCTACACCCTCTGACCTCAATAAGGTAGGTTTCTTTGCTGATCCCTCCCATCTTCCACTCCTTGTACGCTTTCTGTTTTTTTCTTAATCACCCCTCTGAGACGCTTGCTCATCCAGCTCGGTCTAAAACTGCTACCTACGGACCGTTTTCCCTTTCTCGGGATACAGGCCTCTGACAGCCCCTGCAACTTCAACCTGAAATAATCCCAGGCGTCTTCCGCCTTTAGATCCCTAAATATGTTAGTCCAATCCACTTCCCTAACTAGTCGCCTTAATTTAGTAAAGTTAGCCCTTTTGAAATTGTAAACCTTAGCCTCAGATGCAATTTTGTTTATCCTTCCATTTATTTTGAACCAAATAAGCTCATGATCACTCGAGCCAAGGTTGTCCCCTTCAACCATTTCCTCAACAAGGTCCTCACTACTCACCAAAACCAAATCTAAAATGGCATCCCCCCTCGTCGGTTCAGCAACTACTTGATGAAGGAATTCATCAGCAATCACGTCTAGGAAAAGCTGAGCCCTAATAATATTACTAGCATTTGTTCCCCAATCTATATCCAGGAAGTTAAAGTCTCCCATGATCACACAGTTCCTATTAGTTTTTACCTCCTTAAAAACATTAAAGAGTTCTCTATCCATATCCAGGCTAGATCCCGGTGGTCTATAGCACACCCCAATCACTATCCCAGGGGAGGCTCTAGTAGTTTTCTTCCCTAATGTGACCATTGCCCAAACAGACTCCGTATTATCCATTGCATTGCTAGTTACTTCATTACATTTCACCTCATTATTGACATACAATGCTACTCCCCCACCTTTACCTTTGTTTCGGTCTTTCCTAAACAGCACATACCCTTCCATACCTGTACTCCAGTCATGACTACCATTCCACCATGTTTCGGTCATTCCTACTTTATCCGGTTTCAATTCTCGGACCAGGAGCTCCAATTCCTCCATTTTGTTACCTAGGCTTCTCGCATTGGTGAACAAACATCCTAATTTTTGCTGTTTGGCTTCTCTCACCTTTGTTTCCCAATTTGGTAGGGACACAGTGCCACCAGTATGACCTATTGGTCTAGTATCCATCCCCCCCTCTTCCTTATGTCCAAACCCCTCCCTCTGGCTATATCCGTTCTTATGCTGTTGTCCTCCCTCTCAATGTTTAAATTTGGCATGGAGAGTGCCTGGACATCTCCCAACCGTCTCCCCCCAATTCCTAGTTTAAAGCTCTTTTGATCAGATGAGCCAGCCTCCCTCCTAGAAGTCTATTTCCTTCCCTACTCAGGTGGAGCCCATCCTGTGAGAACAGTTCTCTGTCCCCAAAAGCCTCCCAGTGCCCATACATCCCAAAGCCCTCCTTATAGCACCACTCCCTGAGCCAACTATTTATCATCACAATCCTGTCACCCCTTTGTCGCCCTTCCCTAGGGACAGGTAGAATCCCACTGAAGATCACCTGAGCCTCAATTTCCTTGAGCGTCTTACCCAGCCTGGCATAGTCTCCCTTGATTCTCTCCAGCGAGAATCTAGTTGGGTCATTCGTTCCTACATGAAGGATGATCAACGGGTTCTTACCTGCTCCTTTTAGGATCCTTTTCAACTGCAGGTCCACATCCCGTATTTTAGCGCCCGGTAGACAGCACACCCTTCTGTTCTCCGGATTGGCCCTGGTCATAGGCCTGTCCAACCTTCTCATTATGGAATCCCCAATCACATAGACCTGCCTTTGCCTGGCGACAGTGCAGTCTGCTAACCTATCCCTCGTTCCCCCTGGTTGCAAGCTCCTTCCATTCCTATCATCCCTTGTAGTCCCCCTTAAGCCATCCTGCATCCTCCCGGGGCCCAAAGTTGGTGCTGTCTCCATCGACTCCTCCCCTCTTTCTATCAGACTAGCCGCTCTTCTCTTCTTCCTTGACCTCCCACCGTCAGCTACCACCTGTTGTACCACTTCCTAATTCTCCAAACCTTCAAACCTGTTCCTTAGCTCTATTTCTCCTTCACTGGCCCTCCTTTTCCCCTGCCTGCTTCTCACGGTCACATGCTTCCACTGCCCATGTTCCCCATCCGGCATTCCCCTCTCACAGGCCTTAGCCCCTGCTTCCCCCTGGAGCCCTGAGCCTTCGCCTTCAGCCACAGCTTGCCTTTGCTCCATCAGCTGCTCAAACCCCCTTCCATACTCTACCAGTGTTTCTACCTGCATCTCTAGACCTACAATCTTTTCTTCCAGCAGCTCTATTAGGAGGCACTTCATGCATACATACCTCTGTTCCAGTGCCCCCACTAGGACCATGTACGTACCGCAGCTGCTGCATGCAATCATCCTCATTGTATCCTCTGCTGCTTGGCTCATGGCTGCTGTTGTCTCTGCCTCTATCAGCCTTCTCAACTGGGGAACACAGCACACACAGCACCGCGCCCCCTGCCCCTTCCGCCTCCCCCTGTAAACTCCCACTCAAGCTCCCCTGTTAGCAGCCCTGTTCGCCAGCTCCCGTGCTGCTGCTCGCAGCTGTGCTGCTGCCTGGCTGGGCGGCCGCTTTTATAGGCCCCTCCTCAGCCTAGCTCCGCCCCCTACTCAGGGCTCGGCTGCCCGCTCAGCAGTCTCCCCCTACGCCTCTACAGACAAATACAAGCACTACAAAGACAGATGCAAATACAAATACCTGCTCCTCCAATGGGAACTCCCACTCAAACTCCCCTGTTAGCAGCCCTGTTCACCGGCTCCCGTGCTGCTGCTCACAGCTGTGCCACTACCTGGCTGGGCGGCCGCTTTTATAGGACTCTCCTCAGCCTAGCTCTGCCCCCTACTCAGATCCGAAGCCACAGAGTTTAAAACACACACACAGGAAACTGAATGTAAAGTAGATTTAATCCATAGTTTGCAAATGAAAGATTTGGATGAAAGAATCTCCCCCTCTCCCCCTCTCCCCACCCGCCCCATGGAAATATTTCTCCCAAGGATCTTTATAATTGCTAATTAGAAATGTTTATTTAACAATACTCTCACCCTTCTGCTGAGCAGTAGCAGAACTCAGTATCTTACAAACTGGTTTCTGTAACACCTCGGGGGAACACCCAGCACCCTCATGTTCATCCTTCTAATATGAATGTGTAGCATCCAATGCAAAGTTTGTCATGTTGGGTGTCTTTGGAAGGCTCATGAGGCACTGATCATCATTGTTATAGTAATGTACTGGCTGTAATTTCATGTATATAGTTATGAGGCTAAAAATGTGCTTAAAACAAATCCAGACAAAATGCTCTGGGAGCAGAGGGGCAGTTCAGACCTCATCAGGTTGTGTATGGGACAAACCCAGCCCAGCCTAAGACTACCTGACTCTGAAGATGGGTGTGGGGGAACTGCCAAATTACCGCCGAAGCGGGACTCGCCGCCGAAGCGCAGCCCGGTCTTCAGCAGTATTTCGCCGGCGAGTCCCGTCACAGAAGGGCCCCCCACCGCCTAAATTACGGGCGAAGACCGAGCTGAATTTCGGCGGCAGGTCCCGCTTCGGCGGTAATTCGCCGTGGGGGAGTCCTTCTGCCCCGGAGCGGAAGGACCCCCCACCAGCGAAGACCGGGAGTGGAAGAAGCTCTGGGGGCCCGGCCCCGCAAGAGTTTTCCGGGGCTCCTGAGCGAGTGAAGGACCCCGCTACAGGGGCCCCGAAAACTCTTGTGGGGGCCCCTGTGGGGCCCGGGGCCTGGGGCAAATTGCCCCTCGTGCCCCCCCCTCTGGGCGGCCCTGCCTGGAGGAGAATCCAGTGATATGGTCTCTTAGTGTAACTCATATGTTTACACTATGCACACAAATCCTGGAACAGAGGTGGCCAAAGACAACACGCAGGGTCTCCCCTTTTTTAGGGATCTCAGACTGTACGCCAGGAGGAAGAATAGTGTGCAAGGACCTTTCCCCGACACAATACTTTCAGTCTAGGACACTGAGGGTGAAGGCTGGTCTTCACCAGTGAGTGGGAGCTGGGCAAGGCAGGATACTTCTCTGTATGACCTCTCTGACGAGTGTTGCTGTGCTTCTTTCTAATGCTATTGCATCATGTATTTACATATTTTTGATGCAACAGCCCTTTGGTCTGTGTCCTAATAACAATTGCAATAACTTTCCTATAGATCCATTGTCATTCCTAGTATGTGCTGTATGGGGTGCCTGACCATTCTGTGTGTTGGATTCTCATTTCTGAGAGGTTCCTGCCTCTCCCAAAGGAACAGAAAATAAATAGTTTGAAATGGGAAAGGAAATGTACAGCCTTTTCAGCCCTGAGGCCCCTGGGATTATGCACGGTGCCCACTTTTTGGGGCAATCTTGTTTTAAAGTAAACTTCTTAGGCTTCCTGTTCTCTTTGATTTGGCCAATGTTCATCCCAAGCGGCCCCGAGGAGTTCTCAAAACTGTACCTGCAAAAGTGCCAGAGAGATTGTAGAGATGACAGTTTGGAAGGGGTTTTCCATAAATATGTCCTTTTTTATATTCAGTTCTTTTTGAGCCCTTTCCTGGTTACAGAATGGAACCTGGACATTTGGAGGCTGCCTAACTAGTCTCCCCAATCCCTGGTCTTACTGACTCAAGAGAGATGGGGCGGGAGAATGTATTTGAACTCACATCCTAATTGAAATATCTGAGGTGTGAAAAGCAGCTCTAAGTATCGAGACACTGCACAGGGGTTTTTCTAAGGTAACTAACCTGTGGGCTTCTCATGGTTATTATTAAACTGCAAAGCATCACTGTTTGAGCCAAAAATTCAAAAGGTAATAACAAAATGTTTTTTTAAGTACATCAGAAGCAGGAAGCCTGCTAAACAACCAGTGAATCCCCTGAACGATCAAGATACAAAAGGAGAACTTAAAAATGATAAAGTCATTGTGGAGAAACTCAATGAATTCTTTGCTTCAGTCTTCATGGCTGAGGATGTTAGGGAGATTCCCAAACCTGAGCCAGCTTTTGTAGGTGACAAATCTGAGGAATTGTCACAGATTCAGGTGTCACTAGAGGAGGTTTTGGAATTAAATGATAAACTTAACAGTAATAAGTCACTGGGACCAGATGCCATTCACCCAAAAGTTCTGAAAGAACTCAAATGAGAAGTTGCAGAACTATTAACTATGGTTTGTAACCTGTCCTTTAAATGGGCTTCTGTACCCAATGACTGGAAGATAGCTAATATAATGCCAATATTTAAAAAGGGCTGTAGAGGTGATACCAGCAATTACAGACCGGTAAGTCTAACGTCAATACCGGGCAAATTAGTCGAAACAGTAGTAAAGAATAAAATTGTCAGACACATAGAAGAACATAAATTGTTGGGCAAAAGTCAACATGGTTTCTGTAAAGGGAAATCGTGTCTTACTAATCTATTAGAGTTCCTTGAAGGGGTCAACAAACGTGGACAAGGGGGATCCAGTGGACATAGTGTACTTAGATTTCCAGAAAGCCTTTGACAAGTCCCTCACCAAAGGCTCTTACGTAAATTACATTGTTATGGGATAAGAGGGAAGGTCCTTGCATGGTATGAGAACTGGTTAAAAGACAGGGAAGAAAGGGTAGGAATAATCGGTAAATTCTCAGAATGGAGAGGGGTAACTACTGGTGTTCCCCAAGGGTCAGTCCTAGGACCAGTCCTATTCAACTTATTTATAAATGATCTGGAGAAAGGGGTAAAAAGTGAAGTGTCAAAGTTTGTAGATGATACTAAACTGCTCAAGATAGTTAAGACCAAAGCAGACTGTGAAGAATTTCAAAAAGATCTTACAAAACTAAGTGATCGGGCAACAAAATGGCAAATGAAATTTAATGTGGATAAATGTAAATTAATGCACATTGGAAAAAAATAACCCGAAATATACATACAACATGATGGGATCTAATTTAGCTATAACTAATCAGGGATAGAGAATAAGATGGACAATATCTTATTGCCCTTATATAAATCGATGGTACACCCACACCTTGAATACTGCATACAGATGTGGTCTCCTCATCTCAGAAAAGATATACTAGGATTAGAAAAGGTTCAGAGAAGGGCAACTAAAATGTTTAGGGGGTTGGAATGGTCTTGTATGAGGAGAGATTAAAGAGGCTAGGACTTTTCAGTTTGGAAAAGAGGAGACTAAGGGGGATATGATAGAGGTATATAATATCATGAGTGATGTGGAGAAAGTAAATAAGCAAAAGTTATGTAGTTGTTCCCATAATATAAGAACTAGGGGCCACCAAATGAAAATAATGGGCAGCAGGTTTAAAAC